>NC_091977.1:305553948-305866836 GCF_044704955.1 Pristiophorus japonicus
TTTATTACACTTTGACCCTTTAGAATTTTGCTGTACAGTGGCCCTTTTTGTTTTTTGCCTTGGGTTTCTCTGCCCTCCACTTTTACCTATCTCCTTTCTGTCTTTTGCTTCTGTCTTCATTTTGTTTCCTCTGTCTCCCTGCATTGGTTCCCATCCCCCTGCCATATTAGTTTAACTCCTCCCCAACAGTCTGGCAAACACTCCCCCTAGGACATTGGTTCCGGTCCTGCCTCGGTGCAGACCATCCAGTTTGTACTGGTCCCACCTCCCCCAGAACCGGTTCCAATGCCCCAGGAATTTGAATCCCTCCCTGCTGCACCACTGCTCAAGCCACGTATTCATCTGAGCTATCCTGCGATTCATACACTGACTAGCACGTGGCACTGGTAGCAATCCCGAGATTACTACTTTTGAGATCCTACTGTTTAATTTAGCTCCTAGCTCCTTAAATTCGTCTCGTAGGACCTCATCCCTTTTTTTACCTATATCGTTGGTACCAATGTGCACCACAACAACTGGCTGTTCACCCTCCCTTTTCAGAATGTCCTGCACCCGCGCCGAGACATCCTTGACCCTTGCACCAGGGAGGCAACATACCATCCTGGAGTCTCGGTTGCGGCCGCAGAAACGCCTATCTATTCCCCTTACAATTGAATCCCCTATCACTATCACTCTCCCACTCTTTTTCCTGCCCTCCTGTGCAGCAGAGCCAGCCACGGTGCCATGAACTTGGCTGCTGCTGCCCTCCCCTGATGAGTCATCCCCCTCAACAGTACTCAAAGCGGTGTATCTGTTTTGCAGGGGGATGACTGCAGGGGACCCCTGCACTACCTTCCTTGCACTGCTCTTCCTGCTGGTCTTCCATTCCCAAGCTGGCTGTGGACCCTTCACCTGCGGTAAGACCAACTCGCTACATGTGCTACTCACGTCATTCTCAGCATCATGGATGCTCCAGAGTGAATCCACTCTCAGCTCCAATTCGGCAACGTGGTCCATAAGGAGCTGGAGGTGGATACACTTCCTGTACACGTAGTCGTCAGGGACACCGGAAGTGTCCCTGAGTTCCCACATGGTACAGGAGGAGCATATCACGTGACCGAGCTCTCCTGCCATGACTTAACCCTTAGATACACTTAATTTGCCGACAACAATGTTAACAGGTTTCTTAATGATATAAAAAATAAAAAGAAAAGCTACTCACCAATCACCAGCCAATCACTTACCCCTTTGGCTGTGACATCACCTTTTGATTTCATTCTACTTCTTTTTTGCTTTTTCTCCTGACTGGAGCTGTACAAGCTGGGCCTCTCCACACACCTCCCGCTGGGCCTCCCCAACTCCCGCTGGGCCTTTTGTAGACCTCACCAATGTCATGAACTCCCGCCTCTGACTGTTGCTGCCTCTCGCTGCCGCTGGGCCTTTTGTAGGCCTCACTAACACCACAAACTCTCGCCTCGGACTGCCCCATGAAAGTTATATCTGATGTTTGTTATAATAACTTCTTCATTAAGGAGGGAGAAGTGTAATGTTTGTAAGCTTGTAATGTTTGTAGCTCCACACTGTGGGTGTGGACGTAATATGTACTGCAACTGCATAGTTAATAATAAACAGAACCAGGCAGATTCCGGAGGCTTCCGACAGAGCTGCCTGCCATGTTGGAAGCTGTGTGTGCTTGTGCTCTGTGAATATATCACAATTCGCCCACAGACTTGTCGGAGCCATACATCGAGGTACAGCTCAGTTGACAAAGGAACAGGCGAGAGACTCGATTTTGCTTTTGAGTTGTACAGCCTCAAGGGAAGGACAGTTGGACTTTTGGCGCTAGAAGGTGCATTTTTGCAAGTATAAAAAAGGCAGTTTTGGCTGCCATCTCACTCTCTCTCCCCTCTTCTACGCCTGCTTGCTTCGTTCAACGCACAAGGACTAAGCACTCCATCTGGGATGGAAAGAAGAAACACCAGAGAGCCTTGCTACTTCGACTGGGAAGCTGACCTTGAGACTGGACTTGAAGACCCAGAAGATACGGCTCATCGGAAGAAGCAGCGAGTAAGCCAGAGGGGTAATTGGTGAGCATTTATCCCAGCCCACGCATCTTTAAGACCACCGCATAGTGTGAAAGGGAGTCGTGTGTCCCAACCAAGCCTTAGGGGTTTTAGTGGGGAGGTTTTTGCAAGGATCATAAGTGTATGCACATTCTGTTGGACAGATCCAGTGGTGCAATTTTGAATCTGAGCAGTGGTGTTTTAGACCTAGGTACTTTGAGTTAGGGCCTGTTTTGACAGGCCAGACTGTGTGTTGTACTGTGTTTGTTTCCATTACACTACCAGGGTGTGTTTTTACTGGGCACAGATGTGTGCTTTAACTTGAATAAAAGCATTGTGATGGTGAAGACCGAAAAGATCTGTCTTTGACTGTATATTACTGTTCACGATTATAATTCCGGTGTCGAGAACTATTGTAAGAGAGGAGATTCGAAACCACCAGGGGCAAAACCACTTACAATTGTGCTCAGAGCATGGCATGCTAAGGTTAATGCAAAAGATACACACCCTAAAGGCCCGCATCAGGTCGTTTAGCTTTTTGCGACACTGCATCGCTGTCCTGGGCACCGTGTTCCTCGCAGACATGTGGCACATCCATCAATAAATGGTGAAAGGTGTGTGGCTGTGGCCACACAAATACCCGTCGCCTCTCCACTGTATCGAGGACTGCCTCCACGATGTTGTCAGAGAACCGGTGGGCACGCTGACGACCTTTGGCCTCTGCCATCTTCCCCCCCCTCAGTAAGAATGCACAGGCAACGATGATAAGCATGATGCAGTGCTGCGTCATATCAACGTCTCAATTGAATCCAGGTGGCAACAGTATGTCTGTTGCGCAGCTACAAATGCAGAATACTGCTCTGATCGTACCACTCCACTTGCCGCCATTTAGCGCCTCAAGAGTCACATGTAATACCTGATTTAGTGCTCCAATTCCCTCTTTGGACGATAAAACTGAATTTCACCGTAGACGGCGGTAATGGGCAGGGTTACCGTCTCTAACTGGTCAGTACCGAATTTCAGGCCCTGTCAGTGTTTGTTACTATTCACTGGTCAATATGGCAGGCATATCACAGTTCCATGAAAATGTTCAGAAGCTGGAATGCTAAACTAATAATTCAAAACAAATTATACATGGGAATATGACAGAGAATGAATCATGCAGGACGCAAATTGGCAATATTGCATTCAATGACATTGAACATTTGAGTCGATTTATTATATTTTTAAATTTTGTGTTGCAGAATATACTTATCGAGCAGTCAACAGTATTTTATCTAATAAAGTACTGGAGAAATGTGGTGTGATCTTTATTATTCTGATTTGCTTGAAGATAACTATGTTTAAAGATTAACACAGCCTCGGTCTGAGAGAAACAAATTAAAAGGTATAAATTTTAAACAGAGATAGAATTACAGTCTTGAGCTCATGCACAAAGCTGAGAATCTATACTTACAAGCTGCAGCCCATTGTCACTATAAATATGATCCTTTATTCATGAGTGACATTTACATTGAGAGCTTTTCAAAAGAAATATACCAAATTTAGAAGTCTTTTGACGAATAGTCAAAGAAAACAGTAAACGCAATCCTTTAATTTCTCACCGGAAAATAAAGACTTACGTTTACATTAAGGAAGAAATAGCAGGACATCTAGATAGGAATAGTGCAATCAAGCAGACGCAACATGGATTCATGAAGGGGAAATCATACTTAACTAATTTACTGGAATTCTTTGAGGATATAACGAGCATGGTAGATAGAGGTGTACCGATGGATGTGGTGTATTTAGATTTCCAAAAGGCATTCGATAAGGTGCCACACAAAAGGTTACTGCAGAAGATAAAGGTACGCGGAGTCAGAGGAAATGTATTAGCATGGATAGAGAATTGGCTGGCTAACAAAAAGCAGAGAGTCGGGATAAATGGGTCCTTTTCAGATTGGAAATCGATGGTTAGTGGTGTGCCACAGGAATCGGTGCTGGGACCATCTATGTTTACAATATACATAGATGACCTGGAAGAGGGGACAGAGTGTAATGTAACAAAATTTGCAGATGATACAAAGATTAGTGGGAAAGCGGGTTGTGTAGAGGACACAGAGAGGCTGCAAAGAGATTTAGATAGGTTAAGCAAATGGGCTAAGGTTTGGTAGATGGAATACAATGTCGGAAAATGTGAGGTCATCCACCTTGGGAAAAAAACAGTAAAAGGGAATATTATTTGAATGGGGAGAAATTACAACATGCTGAGGTGCAGAGGGACCTGGGGGTTCTTGTGCATGAATCCCAAAAAGTTAGTTTGCAGGTGCAGCAGGTAATCAGGAAGGCGAATGGAATGTTGGCCTTAATTGCGAGAGGGATGGAGTACAAAAGCAGGGAGGTCCTGCTGCAACTGTATAGGGTATTGGTGAGGCCGCACCTGGAGTATTGCATGCAGTTTTGGTCACCTTACTTAAGGAAGGATATACTAGCTTTGGAGGGGGTACAGAGACGATTCACTAGGCTGATTCCGGAGATGAGGGGGTTCCGTTATGATGATAGATTGAGTAGACTGGGTCTTTACTCGTTGGAGTTCAGA
Source organism: Pristiophorus japonicus (assembly GCF_044704955.1). Lineage (NCBI taxonomy): Eukaryota > Metazoa > Chordata > Chondrichthyes > Pristiophoridae > Pristiophorus > Pristiophorus japonicus. Next base: position 305,558,569 of record NC_091977.1, read on the forward strand.
AGGATGAAGGGTGATCTTATAGAAACATTTAAAATAATGAAAGGGATAGACAAGATAGAGGCAGAGAGGTTGTTTCCACTGGTCGGGGAGACTAGAACTAGGGGGCACAGCCTCAAAATACGGGGGAGCCAATTTAAAACCGAGTTGAGAAGGAATTTCTTCTCCCAGAGGGTTGTGAATCTGTGGAATTCTCTGCCCAAGGAAGCAATTGAGGCTAGCTAATTGAATGTATTCAAATCACAGATAGATAGATTTTTAACCAATAAGGGAATTAAGGGTTATGGGGAGCGGGCGGGTAAGTGGAGCTGAGTCCACGGCCAGATGAGCCATGATCTTTTTGAATGGCGGAGCAGGCTCGAGGGGCTAGATGGCCTACTTCTGTTCCTAATTCTTATGTTCTTATGTTCTTATGTTAATATAGCAGCTTTCACGACCACCAGATGTCTCAAAGTGTTTTTACAGCCAATGAAGTACAATTGGAGTGTGGTCATTGTTGTAATGTGGGAAATGCGGCAGCCAATTTGCACACAACTCCCACAAACAGCAATGTCATAATGGTCAGATAAACTGTTTTTTTGTTATGTTGATTGAGGGATAGATATTTACTAGGCCACTGGGGATAACACCCCTGCTCTTCTTCGAAATAATGCCCTGGGATCTTTTACATCTACCTGGATGGGAGTAGACGGGGCCTCGGTTTAACATCTCATCTGAAAGACGGCACCTCCAACAGTGCAGCGCTCCCTCAGCACTGCACTGGGAGGGTCAGCCTATAATTATGTGCTTAAGTCCCTGGATTGAATATTGGCTAACTGACAGGTAACAGTGAGTAGGAATAAACGAGTCTTTTTTGAGGTGGCAGGCAGTGACTAGTGGGGTGCCACAGGGATCAGTGTTTGGGCCCCAGCTATTCACAATATATATAAATGATTTGGATGAGGGAACCAAATGTACTATTTCCAAGTTTGCTGACGACACAAAACTAGGTGGGATTGTGAGTTGTGAGGAGGATGCAAAGACACTGCAAGGCGATTTAGATAGGTTGAGTGAGTGGGCAAACACATGGCAGATGCAGTATAATGTGGATAAATATGAAGTTATCCACTTTGGTAGAAAAAACATAAAGACAAAGTATTATTTAAATGGTGATAGCTTGGGAAATGTCGATGTACAAAGGGATCTGGGTGTCCTTGAAAGCAATCATGCAGGTGCAGCAAGCAGTTAGGTAGGAAAATGGTATGTTGGCCTTCATTGCAAGAGGATTTGAGTACAGGAGAAAGGATGTCTTACTACAGTTATACAGGGCCTTGGTGAAAACACACCTGGAGTATTGTATGCAGTTTTGGTCTCCTTACCTAAGAAAGGATATACTTGCCATAGAGGGAGTGCAGCGAAGGTTTACAAGACTGATTCCTGGGATGGCAGGACTGTTGTATGAGGAGAGATTGAGTCGACTTGCCCTGTATTCACTGGAGTTTAGAAGAATGAGAGGGGATCTCATTGAAACATTTAAAATTCTGACGGGGTTGGACAGACTGGATGCAGGGAGGATGTTTCCCCTGGCTGGGAAGTCTAGAACAAGAGATCACAGTCTTAGGATATTGGGTAGGAAATTTAGGACTGAGATGAGGAGAAACTTTTTCACTCAGAGTGTGATGAACCTGTGGAATTCTCTACCACAGAAGGCTGTGGAGGCCAAGTCACTGAATATATTTAAGAAGGAGATAGATAGATTTCGAGACACAAAAGGAGCATGGGGAAAAATCAGGAATATGGTGTTGAGATAGAGGATCAATGATGATCGAATTGAAAGGCAGAGCAGGCTTGAAGGGCCGAATGGCCTACTACTGCTCCTGTTTTCTATGTTTCAAGTCCCTGGAGTGGGATGTGAACTTACAACCTTCTGACTGAGCCACAGCTGATACTGTAAATGTAAATGTTCAAATATTTTAATAAAGAAGGCACCTTATAGTATCCTAAAAAAATATTGTACTTCAAAATGTAATAAGTCCAACTTTCCTCCTTCCCTTTTCACTAGAAAGGGCAAAAAAATCAGTAACCAGCAAATGAATTTGAAACCATTGCAGCACAGCTGTATAATTCTATGATCACACAACAGCTGTCTGCCGACATCACTTTGTGTTTATAAATCGTAGCTGAGCTGATGCACAGCACTGAGTCATTTTCAGTGCAGCTTCTGGAGTTCATCTAAGCACTTCCTATTTGCCACAAGACTTTTTGATGTGTGACATGTCATGGTGAGTCAGTCAGACTGCCCCAAAGCAGATAACCAACAACAACAACACCTTTAACGTATTAAAATGTCCCAAGGCCTTTCACAGGAGTGTTATCAAACAAAATTTGACACCGAGCCACATAAGGAGATACTGGGGCAGATGGCCAAAAGCTTGGTCAAAGATGTCGGTTTTAAGGAGCGTCTTAAAGGAGGAAAGAGAGGCGGAGAGGTTTAGGAAGGGAATTTCAGAGCTTAGGGCCCAGGCAGGTGAAGGCACGGCCACCAATGGTAAAGTGATTAAAATCGGGGATGCACAAGAGACCAGAATTGGAGGAGCGCAGCTATCTTGGAGAATTGTAGGAGGAGGTTACAGACATAGGGAGGGGTGAAGCCATGGAGATATTTGAAAACAAGGACGAGAATATTAAAATCGAGGATTTTAAGAACAACGCCAATGCTTTAAACATCGCCAATGCTCCAATATTATGCTTTCATACCATAAAGATAAATATTTAAAGGTTCAAAGGCAATCTGGCCTCGAAATCCGATAACTGTGTGCCAGGCATTATCGCTGGTTTGTTCCAAAAAGTGACAGCCAGCTCATTTCTGGCCACCTCTGGCGCGGGGCACAGTGGTTTTTGATAAGGGCCATAGCACGGCCATTGGCAGTGCCGGCCCCTGAAATGTAAATGAGCAGTGCATGACATCAATCGGCGTGCAACGCAGACTTGACACCACATTTACAAACTTTGATATTTTTGCTCTGTTTAACGCTGGGTCCTAAGCACGCTTAGAAAATGTGCATGAAGCAGCCCTGCAGAGATGCCGTCAGCGCTTCTTAAAAGGTCAAACATATCTTTCAGGTAAGTTTAGATTTAAGCTTTTGGACTGTTCTTTTTATATTTTATTAAAGTAGTGGCTTGGTGCAATAGATGTCAAAAGGTGGCGGTGGACATGCAATGAGCAGTGTGTGAGGCTCATGGTGCAGCTGGTCGGTGATGGCTTCACAGTCAAGGCTGTGGCAAAATTCCAGATCCAGTCAAAGTGTAGAGGCCACTAAAGCATAGAAACATAGAAACATAGAAAATAGGTGCAGGAGCAGGCCATTCAGCCCTTCTAGCCTGCACCGCCATTCAATGAGTTCATGGCTGAACATGAAACTTCAGTACCCCCTTCCTGCTTTCTCGCCATAACCCTTGATCCCCCGAGTAGTAAGGACTTCATCTAACTCCCTTTTGAATATATTTAGTGAATTGGCCTCAACTACTTTCTGTGGTAGAGAATTCCACAGGTTCACCACTCTCTGGGTGAAGAAGTTTCTCCTCATCTCGGTCCTAAATGGCTTACCCCTTATCCTCAGACTGTGACCCCTGGTTCTGGACTTCCCCAACATTGGGAACATTCTTTCTGCATCTAACCTGTCTAAACCCGTCAGAATTTTAAACGTTTCTATGAGGTCCCCTCTCATTCTTCTGAACTCCAGTGAATACAAGCCCAGTTGATCCAATCTTTCTTGATAGGTCAGTCCCGCCATCCCGGGAATCAGTCTGGTGAACCTTCGCTGCACTCCCTCAATAGCAAGAATGTCCTTCCTCAAGTTAGGAGACCAAAACTGTACACAATACTCCAGGTGTGGCCTCACCAAGGCCCTGTACAACTGTAGCAACACCTCCCTGCCCCTGTATTCAAATCCCCTCGCTATGAAGGCCAACATGCCATTTGCTTTCTTAACCGCCTGCTGTACCTGCATGCTAACCTTCAATGACTGATGTACCATGACACCCAGGTCTCATTGCACCTTCCCTTTTCCTAATCTGTCACCATTCAGATAATAGTCTGTCTCTCTGTTTTTACCACCAAAGTGGATAACCTCACATTTATCCACATTATACTTCATCTGCCATGCATTTGCCCACTCACCTAACCTATCCAAGTCACTCTGCAGCCTAATAGCATCCTCCTCGCAGCTCACACTGCCACCCAACTTAGTATCATCCGCAAATTTGGAGATACTGCATTTAATCCCCTCGTCTAAATCATTAATGTACAATGTAAACAGCTGGGGCCCCAGCACAGAACCTTGCGGCACTCCACTAGTCACTGCCTGCCATTCTGAAAAGTACCCGTTTACTCCTACTCTTTGCTTCCTGTCTGACAACCAGTTCTCAATCCACGTCAGCACACTACCCCCAATCCCATGTGCTTTAACTTTGCACATTAATCTCTTGTGTGGGACCTTGTCGAAAGCCTTCTGAAAGTCCAAATATACCACATCAACTGGTTCTCCTTTGTCCACTTTACTGGAAACATCCTCAAAAAATTCCAGAAGATTTGTCAAGCATAATTTCCCTTTCACAAATCCATGCTGACTTGGACCTATCATGTCACCATTTTCCAGATGCACTGCTATGACATCCTTAATAATTGATTCCATCATTTTACCCACTACTGAGGTCAGGCTGACCGGTCTATAATTCCCTGTTTTCTCTCTCCCTCCTTTTTTAAAAAGTGGGGTTACATTGGCTACCCTCCACTCCATAGGAACTGATCCAGAGTCAATGGAATGTTGGAAAATGACTGTCAATGCATCCGCTATTTCCAAGGCCACCTCCTTAAGTACTCTAGGATGCAGTCCATCAGGCCCTGGGGATTTATCGGCCTTCAATCCCATCAATTTCCCCAACACAATTTCCCGACTAATAAAGATTTCCCTCAGTTCCTCCTCCTTACTAGACCCTCTGACCCCTTTTATATCCGGAAGGTTGTTTGTATCCTCCTTAGTGAATACCGAACCAAAGTACTTGTTCAATTGGTCTGCCATTTCTTTGTTCCCCGTTATGACTTCCCTTGATTCTGACTGCAGGGGACCTATGTTTGTCTTCACCAACCTTTTTCTCTTTACATACCTATAGAAACTTTTGCAATCCGCCTTAATGTTCCCTGCAAGCTTCTTCTCGTACTCCATTTTCCCTGCCCTAATCAAACCCTTTGTCCTCCTCTGATGAGTTCTAAATTTCTCCCAGTCCCCAGGTTCGCTGCTATTTCTGGCCAATTTGTATGACACTTCCTTGGCTTTAATACTATCCCTGATTTCCCTCGATAGCCACGGTTGAGCCACCTTCCCTTTTTTATTTTTACGCCAGACAGGAATGTACAATTGTTGTAATTCATCCATGCGGTCTCTAAATGTCTGCCATTGCCCATCCACAGTCAACCCCCTAAGTATCATTCGCCAATCTATCCTAGCCAATTCACGCCTCATACCTTCAAAGTTACCCTTCTTTAAGTTCTGGACCATGGTCTCTGAAATTACTGTTTCATTCTCCATCCTAATGCAGAATTCCACCATATTATGGTCACTCTTCCCCAAGGGGCCTCGCACAATCAGATTGCTAATTAATCCTCTCTCATTACACAACACCCAGTCTAAGATGGCCTCCCCCCTAGTTGGTTCCTCAACATATTGGTCTAGAAAACCATCCCTTATGCACTCCAGGAAATCCTCCTCCACCGTATTGCTTCCAGTTTGGCTAGCCCAATCTATGTGCATATTAAAGTCACCCATTATAACTGCTACACCTTTATTGCATGCACCCCTAATTTCCTGTTTGATGCCCTCCCCAACATCCCTATTACTGTTTGGAGGTCTGTACACAACTCCTACTAACGTTTTTTGCCCTTTGGTGTTCTGCAGCTCTACCCATATAGATTCCACATCATCCAAGCTAATGTCTTTCCTAACTATTGCATTAATCTCCTCTTTAACCAGCAATGCTACCCCACCTCCTTTTCCTTTTATTCTATCCTTCCTGAATGTTGAATACCCCTGAATGTTGAGTTCCCAGCCCTGATCATATACAGACTCAAAGACTGAAGGAATTAAAATGGCTGGGAATACAGAGCAGGGCTATCAGCATCTTTACAGAGAAAAGTAGAACTAAGAGGTGAGACATTTCAGATTTTTGGGTAGAAAGAAATTTTAGAATGTTTTCTAATGATAATCACATGCAAGTAAAGCTGTACCAATCTAACGGAGAGAAAACTGGTAGGCGTCTTCTCACAATTTCCTGATACAGTTGAACCTCCTTTATCCGGAACTCCCTTATCCGGAACCACCAGTCATCCGGAACCATTCTCGCCCACTGGGTGGCGCATGCGCAGAACTCCAACATGAACAAATTGAAGTCCTTCCTCGCTGCGGACTCCCGCAATCGCTGGCCTGATCCCACGATCCATCCCCACGATCTCTCTGCCACACTCCCAGCCCCAAGCCAGCCAGCCCGGATATCCCCTTGCTCAGTACCTATACCATCCAATTTAACGTGACCATCCCTCTTCCGGAAAAATTTCTTATCTGGAACAGGCCAGGTCCCGAGAGTTCCGGATAGAAACATAGAAATTAGGTGCAGGAGCAGGCCATTCGGCCCTTCGAGCCTGCACCACCATTCAATAAGATCATGGCTGATCATTCAACCTCAGTACCCCTTTCCTGCTTTCTCTCCATACCCTTTGATCCCTTTGACCGTAAGGACCATATCTAACTCTCTTTTGAAAATATCTAACAAACTGGCCTCAGCAACTTTTGGCGGTAGAGAATTCCACAAGTTAACCACTCTCTGAGTGAAGAAGTTTCTCCTCATCTCGGTCCTAAATGGCTTACCCCTTATTCTTAGACTGTGACCCCTGGTTCTGGAACTCCCCAGCACCTGTCCAATCCCGTCAGAATTTTATATGTTTCTATGAGATCCCCTCTCATTCTTCTAAACTCCAGTGGATACAAGCCCAGTTGATCCAGTCTCTCCTCATAGGTCAGTCCTGCCATCCCGGGAATCTATCTGGTGAACCTTCGCTATACTCACTCAATAGCAAGAACGTCCTTCCTCACATTAGGAGACCAAAACTAAACGCAATATTCCAGGTGTGGCCTCACCAAGGCTCTGTACAACTGCAGTAAGACCTCCCTGCTCCTATACTTGAATCCTATAGCTATGAAGGCCAACATGCCATTTGTCTTCTTCACCGCCTGCTGTACCTGCATGCCAGACTTCAATGACTGATGTACCATGACACCCAGGTCTCGTTGCACCTCCCCTTTTCCTAATCTGTCACCATTCAACTAATATTCTGTCTTCCTGCTTTTGCCACCAAAGTGGATAGCCTCACATTTATCAACATTATACTGCATCTGCCATGCATTTGCCCACTCACCTAACCTGTCCAAGTCACCCTGCAACCTCTTAGCATCCGCCTCACAGCTCACACCGCCACCCAGCTTAGTGTCATCTGCAAACTTGGAAATATTACATCAATTCCTTCATCTAAATTATTGATGTATATTGTAAATAGCTGGGGACCCAGCACTGAACCCTGCAGCACTCCACTGATCACTGCCTGCAATTCTGAAAAGGACCCGTTTATTCCGACTCTCTGCTTCCTGTCTACCAACCAGTTCTCTATCCACGTCAATACATTACCCCCAATACCATGTGCTTTAATTTTGCACACTAACCTCTTGCGTGGGACCTTGTCAAAAGCCTTTTGAAAGTCCAAATACACCGCATCCACTGGTTCTCCCTTGTCCACTCTACTAGTTACATCCTCAAAAAATTCGAGGAGATTTGTCAAGCATGATTTCCCTTTCATAAATCCATGCTGACTTGGACCGATCCTGTTACTGCTTTCCAAATGCGCTGCTATTTCACCTTTAATAATTGATTTCAACATTTTCCCCACCACCGATGTCAGGCTAACCAGTCTATAATTCTCTGTTTTCCCTCTCCCTCCTTTTTTAAAAAGTGGTGCTCCATTAGCTACCCTTCAATCTATAGGAACTGATCCAGAGTCAATAGAATGTTGGAAAATGATCACCAATGCATCCACTATTTCTAGGGCCACTTCCTTAAGTACTCTGGGATGCAGCCTATTTGGCCCTGGGGATTTATCAGTCTTCATTCCCATCAATTTCCCGAACATAATTTCCTGACAAATAAGGATTTCCTTCAGTTCCTTCTTTTTGCTAGATCCTCGAACCCCTAGTATTTCCGGAAGGTTATTTGTGTCTTCGTTAGTGAAGACAGAGCCAAAGTATTTGTTCAATTGGTCTGCCATTTCTTTGTTCCCCATTATGAATTCACCTGATTCTGACTGCAAGGGACCTACATTAGTCTTCACTAATCTTTTTCTCTTTACATATCTATAGAAGCTTTTGCAGTCACTTTTTATGTTCCCAGCAAGCTTCCTCTCATACTCTATTTTCCCCCTCCTAATTAAACCCTTTGTCCTCCTCTGCTGAATTCTAAATTTCTCCCAGTCCTCAGGTTTGCTGCTTTTTCTGGCCAATTTATATACCTCTTCCTTGGATTTAACACTATTCCTAATTTCCCTTGTTAGCCACAGTTGAGCTACCTTCCCCGTTTATTTTTACTCCAGACAGAGATGTACAATTGTTGAAGTTCATCCATGTAATCCATAAATGTCTGCCATTGCTTATCCACCGTCAATCCTTTAAGTATCATTTTCCAGTCTATCCTAGCCAATTCACGTCTCATACCATCTAAGTTACCTTTCCTTAAGTTCAGGATCCTTGTCTCTGAATTAACACTGTCACTCTCCATCTTAATAAAGAATTCTACCATATTATGGTCACTCTTCCCCAGGGGACCTCGCACAAGATTGCTAATTAGTAGGATAAGGGGGGTTCAACCTCTATGTATTCCTGGTGGGTGCATCTCCCCGCTTGGAGCGTGCATTAGTAAAATTAGGCCTATGGTTTGGTCCGGAAAGTACGCTGGGGGATTTATTGAAGGAAATAAACATTATAAATAATGTATCATTACAGTGATGGCCTTGGTAAGAGGTGAGAAAACTCAGATTGTTTGTTATATGAAACACATTCTTGCTTCCATATATGCATAGCCAAAAGTTCACTTATTACATTGATGAAAATATTTATACCTCACCAGCAACATGACTAAATTCCACCCCCCCACAAAAAAAAACAAATCCCTCTTTACCATAAGAAATTCCTCCTACGTTAGCCCTAAAATCCGCTAAGATATCCATGAGGTATATAAACAAATGGTAGACAAAGGAAGAAAACTCATCAACTGAGAATAGAAATGAGTCAAAGAAATCCAACTGTAGCATGTCCAAGTTAGGAAACCAACATTAATCACCAGGAACGAACAGGACGACCAGCACTAACATTAGGCTCGATGTCCTCTCCAATGACAAGCCACCTCATTCAGGACCAGCAACCACTGGCAGCAATCCCCAGAGATCTTATTTAAAAGAATTGTTCCTGCCTCATTTAGAACCAACAACCCACAGCACTTCCACCATGGAAATGGATGTCAAGGTTATGTATAGTGTCATGTATGTACATTCTGTTTGTAGCCGCCAGATAGCGTCATTGTTGTAGGCCACTGAGCAGTACGCACATGCTCAGGTATAAAAGGCCAGCCATTTTGAGAGTCAGGCACTTTGGGCCTAAATAAAGCAGAGCCAAGGTTGTACCTTGCTTAGATAAACAGTACTCAGTTTGAACCTTTATTGCATACTTAACATTTAGCGACGAGAATACAAGAAGCTTTGTTTGCAAAATGATTGGATTAGAGCGATTCGTGGAGGGAGAAGATTGGGAAGACTTTGTGAGCCGTTTGATCCAGTACTTCGTGGCCAACAAAATGAAGGGGGTCGACGATGCAGATCGGCACCGGGCCGTGTTCCTCACTGTGTGCGGTTCAAAGATCTACGGTCTGATAAAGAATCTACTCATGCCTAGTGATCCAACAGAGAAAACGTACGAGGAGTTGTGTGCATTGGTACAGGAACACCTCAAGCCAGATGATGGCATCATCATCTCGAGATACATGTTTTATACACGTTTGATCGGAGGGTCAGAGCGCGGTGGAATTCGATGCCGACCTGAGACGTCTAGCGGGACCGTGTAAGTTCGGGGCGGTATTGGCAAACATGCTGCGGGACTTCTTCGTTATAGGTATCAAGCAGGAGGCGATCCTGCGCAAACTTCTGGCGGTGGAGGAGTTGGATTTAAAAAGGGCCATCCAGATCGCTCAATCATGTATGACGACAGACAGGAGTCTAAAGCAAATAGCGGTGAAGAACCGAACCTCGGCAAGTGCTGTAAATGCGATTGGTTTGGCGTTCGGCAGAGCATCCCATGGCAGGGCCTATCTGGCTGTGTTCGCGAAACCTGTGGCTGCCCAAAGTCCGCCAGCGGGAATGTATCCGACTTCTCCGTGTTGACGTTGTGGGGGAAATCATCAGCACCAGCAGTGCTGATTTAAGCAATATAGTTGCAAAGGCTGTCTGAGAGTGGGGCATCTCCAGTGCAAGTGTCTGCAGATGAGCAAGCGAGTTGCGACACACCACTTAGAGGATGAGAGTCAGAATAGCGCGGATCCGGATACGCAATCCGAGATGCCAGAGGAGAAAGTGTATGGACTGTGCTCCTTCAAAACCAATGGTAAACCAATTTTGATTAATGTGAAGTTTAACAGGATACCAGTATCGATGGAATTGGACACAGGGGCGAGTCAATCGATCATGAACGAGAGGGCATTTAATAAATTGTGGAATACTAAGACTGTGAGGCCCAGGCTGAGCCCTGTTAACGCCAAGCTGCGCACGTACACCAAAGAACTGATAAAGGTGATTGGCAGTGCACAAATTAACGTGTCGTATAATGGTGCGGTTCACGAGTTACCGCTGTGGATTGTTCCAGGCAATGGCCCAACGCTGCTCGGCAGGAGCTGGTTGGAGAAAATCAGATGCGACTGGAACGACATAAAGGCGTTGTCGTCGGAGGAAGATACATGTGCCCAAGTATTGAGCAAGTTCCCCTCGCTATTAGAACGGGTATTGGCATCTTCATGGAAGCCAAGGTGCAGATCCACGTGGACTCAGATGCAAGACCCGTCCATCATAAAGTTCGGGCAGTGCTCTATATGATGAGGGGGAAGGTCGAAATCCAACTGGACAGACTCCAGCGTGAAGGGATCATATCACCAGTCAAATTTAATGAATGGGCCAGCCCCATTGTTCCTGTGCTGAAAAGTGATGGCACAATCAGAATCTGTGGAGATTACAAGGCTACGATCAACAGGGTTTTGAAACAAGATCAGTACCCGTTACCGAAGGCTGATGACTTGTTTGCGATGCTAGCCAGAGGGAAGTCGTTCACAAAACTGGACTTGACGTCGGCCTAAATGACACAGGAGCTGGTCGAGATGTCGAAGAGACTTACGTGCATTAACACGCACAAAGGACTGTTTATTTACTACAGGTGCCGTTTTAGAGTTCGCTTGGCTGCAGCAATATTCCAGAGGAATGTAGATAGTCTACTGATGTCCGTTCCCAAAACTGTCGTGTTCCAATATGGCATCCTGATCACCAGTCATGACTCTAAGGAACATCTGAACAACGTGGAAGAGGCTCTACTGCGTTTGGATAAAGTGGGACTCAGACTGAAACGCTCGAAGTACATCTTCAAGGCACCGGAGGTCGAATTCCTCGGGAGGAAAATCGCCTCTGATGGCATCCGATCTACTGACGTGAAAACCAAAGCCATCAAGAATGCACACAAGCCGCAGAATGTGATGGAGCTGCATTCGTTCCTGGGTCTACTCAACCACTTTGAAAACTTTCTACCTAAATTGAGCACCTTACCAGAATCACTGCACATGCTATTGAGAAAAGGCAACAAATGGGTGTGGGGCGCATTGCAAGACAGAGCTTTCGAGAAAGCCACCAATCTGCTTTGCTTGAACAAGCTGCTGGCACATTATAACCCATGTAAACTGATACGTCCTTACTACACAGTATAAATGCACACGAGAACCATGCTTGAGAGAAGGTCAGTCTGTGACCTGTCCTTTATTCCTTAGCACTCAAGTGATGAAGGTGGGTGGAGCATTCCCTTTTATACCTGAAGGTCCAGGTTAGGAGTGTCTCCCACCTAGTGGTCAGTGTTCTCACGGTGTACAACTTAGGTCAGTTTATACATGGGTTACAATGCTGGTTGAATACATGACATAAACATTTAATTTTGGCCTTTGATGCATCGTCATATGGAATTGGTTGCGTACTCCAACAAAACAATGAGTCGGGGAAACTTCAACCTGTCGCATATGCATCCAAAAATTTGTCTGAAGCAGAAAGAGCCTACAGTATGGTAGAAAAAGAAGCTTTAGCATGTGTGTATGGTGTTAAAAAGATACATCAATACCTGTTCGGTCTGAGGTTCGAATTAGAGACCGATCACAAGCCACTCATTTTGTTGTTTTCTGAGAGCAAAGGTATCAATACCAACGCTTCATCCCGCATCCAAAGGTGGGCACTGACATTATCTGCCTATGATTATATCATTCACCACTGACCTGGCACAAAGAATTCTGCCGATGCTTTGAGCCGGTTGCCGCTGCCTACACCGGAGGTGGAAATGCCACAACCGGCAGATTTAATGTTAATCATGGATGCTTTTGAGAGTCAAGGAATACCTGTCACGGCTCAACAAGTTAAGACCTGGACCAGCCAGGACCTGATTTTATTGGTGATAAAGGGTTGCATCCTCAAAGGGGATTGGTCTGCCATACCTAAGCAAATGTGCGAGGAGGTCAAACTGTGCATTCGTCACAAGGACGAACTGTCTATTCAAGCAGATTGCATATTGTGGGGCAATCGCGTTGTAATGCCCAAGAAAGGGAGAGAGAAATTCATGCGTAAGTTATACAGCACACATTCTGATATAGTGATGATGAAGGCCATCGCCAGGTCCCACGTATGGTGGCCAGGAATTGATTCTGAGCTGGAAGCATGCATGCATCATAGAAACATAGAAACATAGAAAATAGGTGCAGGAGCAGGCCATTCAGCCCTTCTAGCCTGCACCGCCATTCAATGAGTTCATGGCTGAACATGAAACTTCAGTACCCCCTTCCTGCTTTCTCGCCATAACCCTTGATCCCCCGAGTAGTAAGGACTTCATCTAACTCCCTTTTGAATATATTTAGTGAATTGGCCTCAACTACTTTCTGTGGTAGAGAATTTCACAGGTTCACCACTCTCTGGGTGAAGAAGTTTCTCCTCATCTCGGTCCTAAATGGCTTACCCCTTATCCTCAGACTGTGACCCCTGGTTCTGGACTTCCCCAACATTGGGAACATTCTTTCTGCATCTAACCTGTCTAAACCCGTCAGAATTTTAAACGTTTCTATGAGGTCCCCTCTCATTCTTCTGAACTCCAGTGAATACAATCCCAATTGATCCAATCTTTCTTGATAGGTCTTGACCTGCATACAGCTCAGCAAAGCACCAACGGAATCGCCGTTGAGTCTGTGGTCATGGCCATCCAAACTTTGGTCCAGGATCCATGTAGATTTTGTAGGCCCTTTCCTGGGCAAGATGTTTTTAGTGGTGGTGGATGCTTATTCGAAGTGGATAGAATGCATAATCATGTCATCCAGCACATCCACGGCAACCATAGAAAATCTCAATGTCATGTTCACGACACATGGTCTGCCTGACATGTGGTGAGCGACAATGGTTCGTGCTTCACCAGTCAGGAGTTTTAGGAGTTTGTGAACCTTAATGGCATAAAACTTGTAAGGTCAGCACCATTCAAGCCTGCGTCCAACGGGCAAGCTAAACGTGCAGTACAAATTATCAAGCAAAGCATGAGGAGAGTAACCCAAGGATCACTGCAGACCCGCTTGTCTTGCATACTGCTGAGTTACAGGACAAGACCCCACACACTCACAGTGGTCTCGCCTGCTGAACTCATGATGAAAAGAAGTCTTAAGACCAAGCTATCTCTGGTACACCCGGATTTAAATAATCATGTTGCATACAGAAGATAAAGTCAACAAGGGTAACACGTTCACGCAACTGTTTCTCACGAGATTTCTGTTAATGATCCTGTATATGTGTTGAATTATGGTCAGGGTCCCAAATGGACCACTGGTACAGTCATGTCCAAGGAGGGCAACATAAAATTCATTATTAAGCTCAAGAATGCACAAACTTGCAGGAAACACCTGGATCAGAAAAAGCTGAGGCACACAGACCTAGAACAGTCAGACGAAGAAACCATCGATGACCAGCCAACCTACCAGCAGTCTTCAGAGGACTCAAGGGTCATTTGTGAACCCAGAATTTCCATCATGGACCTGTTCAATAAAAATGGACTTGCAATTCCTGACATGGCCACTGCCACCCCCAACAAGTCAGTCATCCAGCCATTAGCCACAACAGACCCCGCACACTCACCCAAGGCTGGAATCGAACTGAGACGGTCAACCCGGGAGCACAAAGCACCGGACCGTCTCAACCTGTGAAAGACTGTGATAAGATCTCAGAGGGGTAGTTTTGTCATGTATGTACATTCTGTTTCGTGAGATTGTCGGAGAGGCGGGAGATCAAGGAGCAACGTCAGGAGGCCTATAAAGGCCAGCCAGTGCAGCTACAGCAGGGTGAGAAGGCAAAAAAGTAGAAAGAAATCAAAAGGTGACGTCACAGCCAAGGGGGTAAGTGATTGGCTGGTGATTGGTAAGTAGTTTTTCTTTTTCTTTTCTTTAACAGTAAGTAATCTTTAGCATTGCTGTTGCCAAATTAAGTTTATCTAAGGGTTAAGTCATGGCAGGAGAGCTCGGACATGTGTTATGCTCCTCCTGAACTATGTGGGAAGTCAGGGACCCTTCCGATGTCCCTGACGACTAAGTGTGCGGGAAGTGCATCCGCCTGCAGCTCCTGACGGACCGCATTGTGGCATTGGAGCTGTGGGTGGATGAACTCTGGAGCATCCACGATGCTGAGAATGACGTAAATAGCATGTTTAGTGAGTTAGTCTTACCGCAGGTAAAGGTACACAGCCAGATAGTGAATGGGAGACCAACAGGAAGAGCAGTGCAAGGAAGGTAGTGCAGGGGTCTCCTGTGGTCATCCCCCTGCAAAACAGATACACCGCTTTGGGTACTGTTGGGGGGATGACTCATCAGGGGAGGGCAGCAGCAGCCAAGTTCATGGCACTGTGGGTAGCTCTGCTGCACAGGAGGGCAGGAAAAAAAGTGGGAGAGCTATAGTGATAGGGGATTCAATTGTAAGGGGAATAGATAGATGTTTCTGCGGCCGCAACCGAGACTCCAGGATGGTATGCTGCCTCCCTGGTGCAAGGGTCAAGGATGTCTTGGAGCGGGTGCAGGACATTCTGAAAAGGGAGGGTAAAGAGCCAGTTGTTGTGGTGCACACAGGTACCAATGATATAGGTAAAAAAAGGGATGAGGTCCTACAAGACGAATTTAGGGAGCTAGGAGATAATTTAAAAAATAGGACCTCAAAATTAGTAATCTCAGGATTGTTACCAGTGCCACATGCTAGTCAGAGTAGGAATCACAGGATAGCTCAGATGAATATGTGGCTTGAGGAGTGGTGCAGAAGGGAGAGATTCAAATTCCTGGGACATTGGAACCGGTTCTGGGAGAGGTGGGACC
Source organism: Pristiophorus japonicus (assembly GCF_044704955.1). NCBI lineage: Eukaryota > Metazoa > Chordata > Chondrichthyes > Pristiophoridae > Pristiophorus > Pristiophorus japonicus. The sequence continues at coordinate 305,574,313 of NC_091977.1, forward strand.
AGTACAAACCGGACGGTCTGCACCTGGGCAGGACCGGAACCAGTGTCCTAGGGGAACTGTTTGCGAGTGCTGTTGGGGAGGAGTTAAACTTATATGGCAGGGGGATGGGAACCTATGCAGGGAGACAGAGGGAAGTAGAATGGGGGCAGAAGCAAAAGAAAAAAAGAAGAAAAGTAAAAGTGGAGGGCAGAGAAACCTAAGGTAAAAAGCAAAAAGGGCCACATTACAGCAAAATTCTGAACGGCCAAAGTGTGTTAGAAAGACAAGCCTGAATGCTCTGTGCCTCAATGCAAGGAGTATGCAGAATAAGGTGGACGAATTAGCTGTGCAGATAGCAGTTAACGGGTATGATGTAATTGGCATCACGGAGACATGGCTCCAGGGTGACCAAGGCTGGGAACTCAACATCCAGGGGTATTCAACATTCAGGAAGGATAGACAGAAAGGAAAAGGAGGCGGGGTGGCATTGCTAGTTAAAGAGGAAATTAATGAATAGTAAGAAAGGACATTAGCTTGGATGATGTGGAATTGGTATGGGTGGAGCTACGGAATACCAAAGGGCAGAAAACGCTAGTGGGAGTTGTGTACAGACCACCAAACAGTAGTAGTGAGGTTGGGGACAGCATCAAACAAGAAATAAGGGATGTGTGCAATAAAGGTACAGCAGTTATCATGAGCGACTTTAACCTACATATTGATTGGGCTAACCAAACTAGTACCAATACGATGAAGGAGAATTTCCTGGAGTGTATTAGGGATGGTTTTCTAGACCAATATGTCGAGGAATCAACTAGGGAGCTGGCCATCCTAGACTGGGTGATGTGTAATGAGAAAGGACTAATTAGCAATCTTGTTGTGCGAGGCCCCTTGGGTAAGAGTGACCATAACATGGTAGAATTCTTTATTAAGATGGAGAGTGACACAGTTAATTCAGAAACTAAGGTCTTGAACTTAAGGAAAGGTAACTTCGCAGATTTGAGGCTAGGATAGACTGGCAAATGAAACTTAAAGGGTTGACGGTGGATAGGCAATGGCAAACATTTAAAGATCACATGGATGAACTTCAGCAATTGCACATCCCTGCCTCGAGTAAAAATAAAATGGGGAAGGTGGCTCAACCGTGAATAACAAAGGAAATTAAGGATAGTGTTAAATCCAAGGAAGAGGCATATAAATTGGCCAGAAAAGGCAGCAAACGTGAGGACTGGGAGAAATTTAGAATTCAACAGAGGAGGACAAAGGGTTTAATTAAGAGGGGGAAAATAGAGTATGAGAAGAACTTTCCAGGAATATAAAAACTGACTGCAAAAGCGTCTATAGATATATGAAAAGAAAAAGATTAGTGAAGACAAACGTAGGTCCCTTACAGTCGGATTAAGGTGAATTTATAATGGGGAACAAAGAAATGGCAGACCAATTGAACACATACTTTGGTTCTGTCTTCACGAAGTAAGATACAAATAACCTTCCGGAAGTACTAGGTGACCGAGGGTCTAGTGAGAAGGAGGAACTGAAGGATATCCTTATCAGGCGGGAAATTGTGTTAGGGAAATTGATGGGATTGAAGGCCAATAAATCCCCAGGGCCTGATAGTCTGCATCCCAGAGTACTTATGGAAGTGGCCCTAGAAATAGAGGATGCATTGGTGATCATTTTCCAACAGTCTATCAACTCTGGATCAGTTCCTATGGACTGGAGGATAGCTAATGTAACACCACTTTTTAAAAAGGGAGGGAGAGAGAAAACGGGTAATTATACACCGGTTAGCCTGACATCAGTAGTGGGGAAAAGGTTGGAATCAATTATTAAGGATGAAATAGCAGAGCATTTGGAAAGCAGGGACAGGATCAGTCTAAGTCAGCATGGATTTATGAAGAGAAAATCATGCTTGACAAATCTTCTGGAATTTTTTGAGGATGTAACTGGTAGAGTGGACAAGGGAGAACCAGTGGATGTGGTGTATTTGGACTTTCAAAAGGCTTTTGACAAGGTCCCAAGAGATTGGTGTGCAAAATCAAAGCACATGGTATTGGGGGTAATATACTGATGTGGATAGAGAACTGGTTGGCAGACAGGAAGCAGAGAGTCGGGATAAACGGGTCCTTTTCAGAATGGTAGGTGTCATGTATCTCACCTTACTGTACATAACTGTATCTTACCATGCTATACATGACTGTAACTAGAGATGACCTGTAACCACAAGCTTACCTTACCACCAGGGGTGCACGTGCAGGAGACACTGGACACCTGTCCCAGATAGGTATATAATGACAGGTCTCAGGCAAGTGTGGCATTCGAGAGCTGTGTAATAAATGTGCAGGTCCTGAATGACCTTGACTTCAGTATGTGCCTCGTGTGAATCTGTACTGCAGGAACAGGACTTTACAGTGGCGACGAGTTATGGGATTACAGAATCCACAGAATGGCGACCAACGGCTCAGATGAAAAATACAATGCTGGAGATAATTGGGAGGACTTTATAGAAAGGCTCCAGCAAAGCTTCGTAACCAAAGACTGGTTAGGCGACGATAAGGCAGACAAGAGAAGAGCCCATCTCTTGACCAGCTGTGGTTCGAAAACATATGCCTTAATGAAGGACCTGCTGGCACCCGAGAAACCAACAAGCAAGTCGTTTGAAGAGTTGAGCACATTGGTAAGAGACCACCTGAGGCCAGCGAGCAGCCTACACATGGCCAGGCACAGGTTCGACAACTACAGATGCTGTGTGGGCCAGAGCATACCCGACTTCGTGGCGGAACTTCGGAAGTTGGTTAGCTTATGCGAGTTCTCCGATGAACTCAGGAGAGAAGTACTGAGAGATTTTTTTATTGAAGGAATAGGCCACGCAGGCTTATTCCGAAAGCTCATAGAGACCAAGAACTTGACCCTAGAGGCAGCAGCACTGGTTGCACAGACATTCTTGGCAGGAGAAGAAGAAACGAGGTTGATCTACACTGCGGGTACGACAACTAACGAAATATCGGAACAAGGGGTTCTCAGAATGAAACAAGCCGCTACCCCCACACACAGACAAAGGCAGGAGAGCAGGCCCTCAACAGCAGGCAGTGGAGCCAGAAGCCATCAAGGGCCACAAGAACGGCCGTTCACACCTCATCAAACCACAATGCGAGCAATCAACTCCAAATTGAGAGAATCTCAAGAGAGATCAGCCAGACGCAGCTCATCCTTTGGAAATAATGGAAGCGGTCGTGCTGGACATGTGGGGGAAGGCACTCATCAAGTTGGTGTCGATTTCAGCATGCTGTTTGCAGAAACTGCAACTATACAGGGCATCTGGCCCGCATGTGCAGAAAAACGGCAGCTCGGCTGGTATACGAATCGGAAGGGTCGGAAAGTGGACCAGAAGACGGTGGGGACAGTACCCGGGACACCGATGTACAGCGGGCCAACATGATCAATGGCCACTGCTCCTACAACAAGACGCCTCCAAGAATGATGAGGGTCCTACTCAATGGGATACCCGTCAACATGGAGCTGGATACGGGAACGAGTCAATCTCTCATGAGCACTCAACAATTTGAACAGCTGTGGCCGCATAAAAGAGACAGACCAAAACTCACAAGGGTCGACACCAAACTAAGGACCTATACCAAAGAACTCGTCCCAGTCCTCGGCAGCGCCATGCTCTCAGTCACATACAAAGGGACAGTGAACCGACTTCCCCTGTGGATTGTCCCCGGAGATCTCCCAGCACTGCTGTGGAGAAGCTGGCTGGCAAAACTAAACTGGAAATGGAATGATGTCCATACCATGTCATTAGAGGAACGGACCTCCTGCTCAACAGTTATAAAGCAATTTGAACATCTCTTTCAGCCAGGTGTGGGCACTTTCAAAGGGGCCAAAGTCAAAATCTACATCACACAGGATGCTAGACCGGTCCATCACAAGGCTAGAGCTGTGCCCTATGTGATGAAGGAAAAGATTGAACATGAACTGGACAGACTTCTGTGGGAAGGCATTATCTCACCTGTGGAATTTAGCGACTGGCCAAGTCCCATCATCCCAGTCATGAAGCCTGATGGATCCGTACGAATCTGTGGGGACTATAAATCTACGATAAACAGAGTCTCCCTACAGGACCAATACCCGCTGCCAAGAGCGGAGGACTTATTTGCCACATTGGCTGGAGGAAAACTTTTCTCAAAACTAGATCTCACAACTGCGTATATGACGCAAGAATTGACCGACGAGTCCAAGCTACTCACCACCATCAACACACATCGAGGCCTTTTCATGTATAATCGATGCCCATTCGGCATCAGGTCGGCAGCTGCAAAATTCCAGTGCAACATGGAGAGTCTGCTCAAGTCCATCCCGGGGACGGTTGTATTTCAAGACGACATACTTATCACGGGCAGGGACACCGACTCCCATCTTCGCAATTTGGAGGAAGTACTAAAGCGGTTGGATCGGGTAGGCCTCAGAGTTAAGAAATCCAAGTGCCTGTTTCTCACACCAGAGGTTGAATTTTTGGGCAGAAGGATTGCCGCTGATGGAATCCGCCCAACAGAGTCCAAAACCGAAGCAATTTGCCTGGCACCCAGATCCCGGAATGTCTCAGAACTGCGCGCCTTTCTCGGGCTACTCAATTACTTTGGGAACTTTATGCAGAACTTAAGCACGCTGCTGGAGCCTCTCCACATGCTACTCAGAAGGGGTGTGATTAGTTTTGGGGGGTTGCCCAGGAAGGCGCCTTCAATAAGGCACGCAACCTTCTGTGTTCCAACAGTGTTTTGGCTTTCTTTGATCCAGGTAAAAAGCTAGTTCTTACATGTGATGTGTCAGCGTACGAGGTCGGGTGCATTTTACAACATGTCAATAGCGCAGGTAAATTACAACCCATAGCTTATGCCTCCAGGTCACTTTCGCGGGCGGAGCGCGGGTACGGAATGGTGGAGAAGGAGGCACTCGCGTGCGTGTATGGTGTCAAAAAGATGCACCAATACCTTTTCGGGGCCAAGTTCACGTTAGAAACCGACCACAGGCCCCTCACGTCCCTACTATCTGAGAGCAAGGCAATAAACGGCAACGCCTCGGCACGCATTCAATGGTGGGCACTCATGCTGGCATCTTATGATTACACCATAAGGCACAGACCAGGCACAGACAACTGTGCCGACGCGCTTAGCAGGCTACCATTGGTGACCACGGAAGGGTCTGATGAACAAGACTGTGAGATAGGCATGGCAATCAATGCCTTTGAGTCCACAGGTTCGCCCATGACGGCTCGCCAAATCAGAGCCTGGACGACCAGCGACCCCACGTTATCCCTAGTAAAAAGATGTGTCCTAACCGGTGACTGGGCAGAGGCTCGCGATGCCTGCCCCGAGGAGATCAAACCTTTCCATAGGTGCATGCATGAGCTGTCACTACAAGCAGACTGCCTGATGTGGGGCAGCCGAGTAGTTATGCCTCTGCGAGGCAGCGAGGCATTTGTCCGGGAGCTCCACCGTGAGCATCCGGGGATCGTTCTCATGAAGGCCATAGCCAGACCCCACGTCTGGTGACCTGGCATTGACGCGGACTTGGAGCTCTGCGTCCGACGGTGCACCATTTGTGCCCAACTCAGTAATGCCCCCAGGGAGGCCCCCCTGAGCCCCTGGCCCTGGCCCACCAAACCGTGGTCGCGGGTGCACGTAGACTATGCGGGCCCATTCATGGGCAAAATGTTCCTCGTAGTTGTAGATGCATTTTCAAAGTGGATCGAATGCACCATTTTAAACTCAAGCACCACCTCCACCACTGTGGAGAGCCTTGGAACCATGTTCACAACGCACGTTGGTCAGTGATAATGGTCCGTGCTTCACCAGCACAGAATTCCAAGATTTTATAAGTGAGCACGGCATAAATCACGTTACGATGGCACCGTTCAAGCCGGCCTCCAATGACTAGGCGGAGCGAGCAGTGCAGATCATTAAACAAGGCATGCTCAAAATCCAAGGTCCCACGCTGCAGGGCCGCCTGTCGCGACTGCTGCTGGCATACAGATCTCGTCCGCATTCATTGATCGGAGTTCCCCCCGCGTAACTATTAACGAAACGGACCTGAAAGACAAGGCTCTCATTAATCCTCCCAGACATGCATGAAATCGTTGAGGCAAAGCTCCGTAAGCTAACCGAGTACCATGACCGAAATTCGAGGGGGAGATGGAATGAGATGGGGGACAAAGTGTTTGTGCTAAACTATGGCAGGGGTCCCAAATAGCTTGCAGGGACAGTAACAGGCAAGGAAGAAACAGGCTACTGGTGGTACAAATGGACAATGGCCAAACCTGCCGGAGGCATGTTGACCAATTCAAAAGTAGATTTACCAACAACACTGCTGAACCAGAGGCAGACTACAAGATGGAACTCACACCACATCTGGTGGACAGACAGAGGGAACAACCTGAGGAAAGGGCAATCCCAACAGACAGTCCAGGCGAGACACCAACAATCATACTGAACGAAACAGACAGCCCAGGCGAGATACCAGCAGTTACACCGAAAGAAAAACAGGCACCAAGGCAAACAACTGAACCACAACTAAGACGCTCCACGCGAGAGCGTAGACCACCTGAGAGACTGAATCTATAAAGACAATAAGACCTTGGGGGAGGGTGATGTCATGTATCTCACATTACTCTACATAACTGTATCTTACCATGCTATACATGACTGTAACTAGAGATGACCTGTAACCACAAGCTTACCTTACCACCAGGGGTGCACGTGCAGGAGACACTGGATACCTGTCCCAGACAGGTATATAAGGACAGGTCTCAGGCAAGTGTGGCATTTGAGAGCTTGTAATAAAGGTGCAGGTCCTGAGTGACCTTGACTTCAGTATGTGCCTCGTGTGAATCTGTACTGCAGGGACAGGACTTTACAGTAGGCAGTGACTAGTGGAGTGCCGCAGGGCTCAGTGCTGGGACCCCAGCTCTTTACAATATACATCAATGATTTAGATGAAGGAATTGAGTGTAATATCTCCAAGTTTTCAGATGACACTAAACTGGGTGGCGTTGTGAGCTGTGAGGGGGATGCTAAGAGGCTGCAGGGTGACTTGGACAGGTTAGGCGAGTGGTCAAATGCATGGCAGATGCAGTATAATGTGGATAACTGTGAGGTTATCCACTTTGAGGGCAAAAACGCGAAGACAGAATATTATCTGAATGGAAGCAGATTCAGAAAAGCGGAGGTGCAACTAGACCTGGGTGTCATAGTTCATCAGTCATTGAAAGTTGGCATACAGGTACAGTAGGCGGTGAAGAAGGCAAATGGTATGTTGGCCTTCATAGCTAGGGGATTTGAGTATCGGAGCAGGGAGGTCTTACTGCAGTTGTACAGAGCCTTGGTGAGGCCTCACCTGGAATATTGTGCTCAATTTTGGTCTCCTAATCTGAGGAAGGACATTCTTGCTATTGAGGGAATGCAGTGAAGGTTCACCAGACTGATTCCAGGGATGGTTGGACTGCATTATGATGAGAGACTGGATCAACTGGGCCTTTATACATTGGAGTTTAGAAGGATGAGAGGGGATCTCATAGAAACATATAACATTCTGAAGGGACGGGTCAGGTTAGATGCGGGTAGAATGTTCCCCATATTGGGGAAGTCCAGAACCAGGGAACACAGTCTTATGATGAGGGGTAGGCCATTTAGGACTGAGATGAGGAGAAATTTCTTCACCCAGAGAGTTGTTAACCTGTGGAATTCCCTGCTGCAGAGAGTTGTTGATGCCAGTTCATTGGATATATTCAAGAGGGAGTTAGATATGGCCCTTACGGTAAGGGGATCATAGGCTATGGAGAGAAAGCAGGAAAGGGGTACTGAGGGAGTGATCATCCATGATCTTATTGAATGGTGTTGCAGTCTCGAAGGGCCGAATGGCCTACTCCTGCACCTATTTTCTATGTTTCTATGTTTTTGTATTTGTAGCCACCAGATGGCATCATTGTCAGAGGCCACTGAGCAGCACGCACACGGTGCTGCTCTGGTATAAAGGGCCAGCCATTTTAAGAGTCAGGCACTTTCGGCCTAAATAAATCAGAGCCAAGGTAAGTACCTTGCTTTGTTAAATACTATTCAGTTTGAACCTTTATTCCATACTTAAGATACAGGAAATTAATTTCTCGTTACACTTAAATTATAATATGTAGCATGAGACGACAGGCAGTTTTATATTGAAGTTGGGGTCCTGGGGGAGTGGCACTCAAATGAAGACGGTAACCTTTGTGTACCGCTCTCCCCATTTTACCTTTCTTCCCACTGCTGTTCCACATTAAGGAGGCTGGTTTTATTAACAAAGACCAATCCATTTTATTAACAGAGACTATCTGAGAGATGAAATGTCAGACTTCCAAACATACTGGGGGCGAAATTCGAGTACTTTGCATCTCCCATTAGCACCCCTGGGGGATGCCAATGGGGCACAAATGAATTTTCATTGAGGGCAGATTTAAAAGTCCAACATTTATATCCTTTCATGGGGGCTGTGTTGTCACTCGACCTCCTGCTCCTGCTCAGAGGCAACTTAGGCAGAGAGAAAGGCAGAGGGAAAGGCAGCAAAATGTGGGCAGAGGGAGGAGGCCCAACAGGGCTGGCAACAGGAGACCTTACCCTCCCAGGATGTTCTGGCAGCAGTTCTCCTACATCAATTTCACTGAGGATCAGTGTGTGCGAAGGCTGTGCTTCAGCAAGGATGTGGTCACAGAGCTCTGCCATCTCCTGCAACCAGACCTCGAGCCTCAGACCTGAGTAAGGACTGCTCTCTCAGTGGCAGTCAAGGTCATCATTGCATTCAATTTTTACACCAAGAATCCTTCCAGTGTGCAACAGGAGACATCTCCAACATCTCCCAGTTTGCTGTCCATTGCTGCATCCGTGAGGTCACAGATGCTCTCTACAGAAGGAGGAGGGGCTACATTTCCTATCCCATAACCAAAGAGAAGCAGCTGGAATGTGCATCTGGCTTTGCCAGGATAGCGGGCTTCTCCATGTTGCAGGGCGCCATTGACTGCACCCATGTCGCTTTGCAGGCACCGCAGCACAATCCTAAGGTATTCCTTAATGGCAAAGGCTACCACTCACTGAATGTACAGTTGGTGTGCAACCACACACGCCGAATCCTCACTGTCAGTGCCTGCTATCCTGGCAGCAGCCACAATGCATTCATCCTGCACCAGACCGGTGTGCCAGCTCTCTTCCAGCCACCACATAAAGCTCGCGGCTGGCTGCTCGGAGACAAGGGCTACTGCTCTCCACCTGACTAATCACTCCCCTCCGTAACCCCAACACACCTGCCCAACATTTATATAATGAGAGCCATGCTGCCACCAGGAACATCATTGAGAGTCCACCATTGTTTGCAGACTGGAAATGATGGGCTCCATGGTGTGTGCAGAGCTCTGTGCAATGTTGGAGGCGGACTCCTCCACTCTCCTTACCATTGCCGAGATCTTCTGAGTCACCCTTGCCATTGCATCTATCTTGTCAGAGTGCATGGCCATCACCCTTGTTTTGAACGCCTTCCCAACAAGGTCCCCATCTGACTCCCATGCAGCAGAACTCGCGCATGAGCTTTCCCTCCAGGGAGCTGGCTCCCAAGCTACCCTTTCCCCTTGACCTTATGGCAGCCCACTAGGCCCCGGTGCATCACCCAGTGCAGACCCCTCTGCTAAGTTAACCTCTAAGGACCACGTAGTGCCAGTCTGAGCTGGTGCCTGTGGGTGAGAGATGCAATGACGCAGTGCTTTGCTCCTCCTCCTCTTCTCTCTCGTCAATATCATGGGGCGGGAAAGGGGCACAGGTACAGGGTATCATCTACTTGCTGATTATCTGAAAGCATAAATGGCTCAAGACTCGCGCTAAGGTGAGGACAGCAGGGCAGGAATGGAGCAAGGAAGGCAGACAGTATCATGAGCTGGAAAGTGATAAAGCTGTCTGGCTTGACGGGGAAGTGGGATGAGAAAGAGAGGGGATAAAGATACCGCTGTTGCCCCCAGCGTTTGCGCCAGCCACGACGCTCACCACCTGTGGGCCAGTGAGCCGCTGCACTCGCTCCTCCAGGTCAGCCAGCTCCTGCAGCTGAGGTTCATCCCTGCCAGTCCTCTGTTGCCCCCTCCGATTAGGTGCCATCTTGGACTGTAAAAGAAAGGAATTTGTGTAAGTAAGAGTCCAGCTAGGTATGTGGGAGATATACCTGCCATAGTTGAATAGCTGTGAATGTAGGCAAGGCGTGAGATAAGGATGTGAATTTGAGTAGCTGTACATGTTTGGTGGATGAGTGGTGGGGGAGTGATGGTTTACGCAATGTGCACAGACAGAGGTTCAGAGGCTGGTATGTAGGAGGTGTGGAAGCATGTACTCACCTTCACCACCCGACTGAGGTCGTTGAACTTCTTACGGCACTGTATGAGTGTGTGATCCACTACAGTGCTGGCCGACACCTCCTCGCCCATTTGTCTCCACATGGCCCTGAAGACCTATGTCAATGGCCCCCCTCCAGTTGCGGGAAACAGAACTTCCCTCCTTCTCTCCATTGTCCCCACCAATGCCTCCAATGCCACGTCATTAAATCGCCGTGCAGTCTCCCTACCAGCTGGATTTGCTGCAGCCATCCCAAAGACTTCTTGTACTTGCTCACAGCTCTCCCTCAAATACAGCACTGGTGAAAATAACCAGGAGCAGCTTGATATAACCTCCTCTCTAAGAAGTGGAATGAGCCAGTGTGAAGGATTGAAGGATGATTGCTGAATACAAGTCAACTGAAATTGGGTAGCGATCTGCAGTTAGCGCCCCTGCAGCACCCCACTGAGGTCATTAACTCCTCATTTACCACCCCCTTCTTTCCTGGGGCGCTAAAGCCCAATTTAGAAGAAGTTAAGATTTGTTTAAAAGTTAATGCCCCAAGCGGGCGTTACCGAATTCCTCCTCCACTTTCTGATACTGAGGGGCAACCTGTCACAATACAGATTGAATTAGCACTTTGGAAAAAAAAGTAACACGAGCCCTGCTTCAATGAATGTTTTGATCTGAAATTTTAAAACATTTGCATTTAGTGTGACTCGTTTTCAGAGACTTTTTTTGTTCAGGAGGGGATGCCTTAAGGTGAGAAATGTAGATTCATAAAATGACCAGCTTTGCCAACTACATCAGGCTGTATTCAAACAGTTTGAGACATAATTAGCTAATTATAATAATCACTTACATCCGTTAGATTCGGCAGCTGAAAACTAATATACAACAAGCTCAATTCACCGATGTATTGTTATCAATGTTTGTAGAGTATGACAGCTCCTTGGCAAGCTAACTTCCAAATGAATGCAAAACTTCATACTTGTGCCACTAAAATTAATTAAAATTAACTGTGACCTTGCTATTTTTATGACATGTCAAAACTATTTTACGTGTGTGTGTGTGTATGTGTGTGTGTGTGTGTATGTGTGTGGAGGTTAATTAATAAAACCGTGTTTAAGGAAATACTAAATTAGTGCGACTTCATTTGCTAAGATACCCCAATAGCAAAAGGAACAAGGAGCTTCTAAATTGCACTTGGGAATTAAGTCTTATCTAAAATGAACGTAGTCCTGATCACTCAGTGTAGGGTAGCTTTTCTCCGCATATCTACCACTGATTAACACATGGCAATAATCCAACTATTAGAATACTTACTGTCATTCCACATATTTCACATAATAATGAACCCAGCAAAAGTTGAGTAAAACACCAATTATCAGGGGACAGTAGTCAGTTGAATAAATCAGCTGCTATTCGGGCTGCCAGTCGTCCAGTCTCTGAAATTGCCACCGATTGCAGAATGACAGTTTTATCGAGAAACTCAATGGTTAATTTACTTTAATATTGCATGGTACAGCCAAGTGCTAATATTTAAAAAAACAGCCATTATATTGCCCATTAAAACTATCGACTGCCAATTTAAAAAAACCTAGCTGGGTCAGTAAAAAACTGGCGAAGAGGCAACTCTAATTGTTCTGTTCCATGGCACTTAGTTGTAAGTCAGGACTAATGCCTCACCCTGTTACATGCTTATATTCTATTTGCATACATATGAATTTGATCATGAGTCATATAATCGCACAGCCTCATTGAGAGATGCATTGGAGATTATAGTAGGGTTTATCCAGTATACCTACTTTTTTCATTTTCGAGGCGAGTGTGAATGAGAATGAAACGTTGTGACCCTGTAGTTGAGAGCGGATTCTCCCACTCTCCCACCATGAGTTCCAAAGTAACCTGTAGCGAAATGGAGCAGATGGCCGTTTTCATCGGTTAACGCCCCTTCGCTAGGGGTCCTGCCACTCTCCTGCTGAAGTTATGGTGGGGAACCCCGGGAAAGCCCCCCTGTGGAATTTTCCAGGCCAGTAGGATACATTTTCAGTCTTCAGCACTCCTGGTGCTCAGCTTCACCAACATAGCAAGGTGCACTCCGCAAATGATCCTCCGTTCATTCATTTAGTGGGCGGAAGAATGTGAGCTTGTTCTCCTAATGCGGCAGGAAAGATGAAGATGAGAATTTACCCTGGCACACCCTCCCCAACATATCTTTCCCTTACATATACACAACAGCCTCAATTTCCTGCAAGGAGCAAAAGCCCCACCAGAGGTCTGGTGGGACACAACTTCTCTCCTACGCAACAGAACGAGCACTCTCCCTGCCATGAGTGTGGGGAGTCAGTGTGATTGGCATAATCCATGTGAGGGCCAGGCATTGGAAACATCTCTGTGATTGGAAGGTAAATGGTCTGTTGTTGGAGGCTTTAAGCAGCTGCAGCACCTTAAAAGGAGCAGGGCCCTCAGAGCATGTTTATGCCAGTGATCCCAAAGATCTGCTGCATAAAATATCTGAAAGGTCTCCGGCAGGTCACGAAGACCCCAGATTTGCTGATGCAGATAGAGAAGTGCCGCGATTTTATGGACAGGAGGCCCTCTTTTGAATAGAGAAATTGAGGGCCCTCAATGAGTCATATCAGTCCTTCGACTGAAAGTGATACATGAGCTCTGCTCCTCAGAAAACCATTCCAACCTCTCCTCCTGCTCTAGATGTGGTACACAAATAAGAGGAGGCGAATTCCGCCGATGTTCTCCTGCTCGCCCATGGTAACTTGGGCGTATGAAAACCCCGGATAAACAGTGTAAACCGTTACATTACCCCAGATCTATTCTCACTGAGATCTATTGTTTAAGACTCAATAAAGACTCGTTTTGTACATTTGGTAACGCAATTTGGACAGCCATAAGAAAGAGACTTAGAGACCTCAAAGAAGTGCAACTGCCCCTGCACACATTGAACCAGTGGTGGATCTCAAGTCACTGCTAGTTCCTTGCCAGCACCTACATCCAAGCCAGTGACACAAGAAGCACCCAATAGAATGCAGATCCCCTCCCCTCCTCACAATTCCAGGAACTACAGGCAGCCCTATCCAGAGCTGAAACAGGTTAAGCAAAGTGGCCAGCAGAATCACAAGCAGGTCCACAGGAGATTTCACAGAAAGTGCCTATACCTATTCAGTCCAGTAGCACATCATTTTACTAGAAAGACTACAGCACAGTAATAGAAGTAACACATAGACATAGCACAGTGGCACATCATCTTAAATGCACTATGTGGTGGAAATTCGGTCACCTCTCTGTTGCGGCTTGAACCTGGGCGCTGCAGTAAATTTTGCACCAGGAAATGGTTTGCGTCTCCAGCCACAAAATTCACCAGCTGGACCCTGAGTGTGGAGCAGAGCGCTAATGGAGGTGTTCCACAAATTTTTTATGGCACTAGGCCGGCTGAGCAACTGAAAATTTCACGGTAAACAGTCGGCCTTGGAGCGCCCTAAGAGAGACTTGTGAGGCGGCAAAGGGACCGAAAATGCAGCCCCCTATATTTTACTTGCAGGTATTCTGAAATGGGAACCATAACGAGGGCCTCAAATTGGCTCAGGCTGCACGCTGGCACAAAATGGGCAAGCGGAGCCTCCCACCGCTCCACCAACTCTGCGCCCACTTTGGGAACTACTGATAAACCGTCCCCAAAAACTATGAACTGCTAACATCAGTAGATCATCAGATGTAGGATGACATCATTCAAGAATGACTGGATTAGATTTAAAGTTCTATTTTTATTCAAGTTTGAGGATTTCAAATAAAAGAAGGGAAAAGTGAAAGTGAAGCAGAAAACCTCACAACTATCCTCCACAAACTTCATCAGTTCCACCAAATACAATTCAAATGTTGACAGCATTTTCAGCCACTAAAGCTGGAAACTGCTTTTGCTGTTGTTATCAGGGAAATACTCCTTGACTGACATTGAGTACGTCTGTTGTTTTAACAGAAGCGAGTACCTCTCCGTTTTTTAAACAGCTTAACCCCTCCTCTAAAACAGCAGAGCAATGTCGCACGCATTTATCAAGAATTTGTCTGCTCACATCAACATGCTGGAGAAGCTCAGATTATAGGTTGTATTTGTTAAGTATGGAAGAACTCCACAAGACTGAGTACTGTGAGCTAAAAATGATGTGACCATAGTCTCTTTAATACAACTCCAGAGTGCCTAAGCAGCATGGCAGACAACCTTTTATACTCCCTTGCACGAGGTGTGCAGGTGATCCTTGGGCCTCCAACAGTTGTGCCCTCTGGTGGCAAGTCTTACACGGTTACAATGTTTACATACATAACATCACTCCCCCCCCCCCCCCAAAGTCTTTGATACAAATTATTTACAAGTTGAGACGATCCGGGGCCCTACACTCCCTGGTTGATTGTCTGAGTTCAAACTCGGACATGGGTGAGTTGGTTGGACCATTGCTGCACTGCGACGTGGCTGGTCTGACAGGACTGTTAGGAATGGTGGGTTCATCCTCTTGATTGACAGTGAGGTCGATTGCTGGTTAGGTGTGTGTTGGTGGATCGATGATGGTGATGTCCTCTTCAGGTTGTTCCTGGTTGTCGGTGAACCGCAGTTTGGTCTGATCCAAATGCTTTCTGTACGTTTGTCCATTCAATAGTTTGACTATAAGCACTCTATTCCCCTCCTTGGCCAAGACAGTGCCAGTGACCCATTTAGGACCATGACTGTAATTAAGGACAAACACAGGGTTGTTAACATCAATGTCACGTGATACAGCCGCGCGATCGTGGGACATGTTTTGCTGGTGACACCGGGTTTCCACATGATCATTTAGATCCGGGTGGACTAGGGAGAGCCTGGTTTTGAGTGCTCTCTTCATTAACAATTCTGCAGGTGGAACCCCAGTGAGAGAGTGGGGTCACGTCCGGTAGCTGAGCAGAACCCGAGATAAGCGGGTCTGCAAGGAGTCTTCCGTCACGTGTTTCAAGCTCTGCTTGATAGTTTGGACTGTCCGTTCTGGATCCTGGACCACGGTTTGGAGGGCCATGACCACAGACTCAATGGAGCCTCCCTTGATACATTGCTAAATTGTGAGCATGTGTTGCACTGGTGTACGCATGACTCTAAGTTCGAGTCAATGCCGGGTCACCAAACATGCGACCTGGCTATAGCCTTCATCATGACTATGCCTGGGTGGGTATTGTGTAGGTCGCGTATAAACTTCTCTGCCTTTTTTTTGGACAAACCATGCGATTGCCCCATAAGAGACAATCTGACTGGATGGATATTTCATCTTTGCGTCGATGAAATAGCTTAATTTCACCTTGCATTTCCCCGGGAACGGCCGACCAGCTTCCATTGAGGACGCAACTTTTTGCAAATGCTAGCACAGGATCCTGGCTGGTCCATGTCCTGATCTGGTGAGCAGTGATGGGTGACCCCACGCTCTCAAAAGCATCCATGACCAGAAGCAAGTCTGCGGGCTGCACCATTTCCACCCCGGTAGTGGGCAATGGTAGCCGACTGAAGGCATCAGCACAGTTCTCCATGCCTGGTCTGTGGCGGATAACATAGTCATAGACAGACAATGTTAGTGCCCATCTTTGGATGTGGGACGAAGCATTGGTATTTATACCTTTGCTTTCTGAAAACAGTGAAATGAGTGGTTTGTGGTCGGTTTCAAGTTCAAACCAAAGTCCAAATAGGTATTGGTGCATTTTCTTAACCCCATCTACACATGCTAACGCCTCTTTCTCAAACGTACGTAGGCTCTTTCAGGCTTAGACAGACTTCTAGATGCGTATGCAGCAGGTTGAAGTTTGCCTGATACATTGGGTTGTTGTAACACACAGCCGACCCCGAACGAAGATGCATTACAAGCTAGCACTAATCATTTACACGGGTCATACAGTACAAGTAACTTATTAGAACAAAGTAGGTTTCTGGCCTTCTCAAAGGCTGTCTCTTGAGATTTACCCCATGTCATGTATGTAACCTTTATGTAACAACACTGCAATATTGTATACATGTAAGAAATGCACACCTTGACCACAAGGGGGTGAACTTGTGGGAGACATTCCTCACCTGGTCACCCAGGTATATAAAGGGAGGTCCCACGCAGGGTCATCACTTCTTGGTCCTGTGAATAAAGGTTCAGGTAATGGAGTGACCTTGTCCATAGAATGTGCCTCGTGTGGATTTGTGGCATTGTGTAAGGACTTTACATTTGCGTCGAGAAACGGGAATCAACGACCCACGAGAATAGCCACCGGCAGCACAGATGAATGGTACTGTGTTGGTGAGGAGTGGGACGATTTCATTGAGAGGCTACAGCAGAGTTTGGTCATGAAGGACTGGCTGGGAGATGCAGCGGCCGACAAGCGAAGAGCTCATCTACTGACCAGCTGTGGATCTAAGACTTACACGCTCATGAAAGACCTGCTAGCACCCGAGAAGCCGGCGGACAAAACCTTCGAAGAGCTCAGCAAGCTAATCAGTGAGCACCTCAAACTGGCGAGCAGCATACACATGGCCCAACACAGATTCTATACCCACCGACGTCAGGAAGAACAGAACATACCGGATTTCATTGCGGACCTCCGGCGCTTGGCCAGCCTCTGTAAGTTCACAGACGCCTGTAGGGGGGAAATGCTACGGGATTTCTTTATTGAGTGTATCATGCTGGGATTTTAAGAAAGCTAATTGAGACCAAGGACTTGACCTTGGAAGCGGCGGCGTTGATGGCTCAGACTTTTATGGCGGGGGAAGAGGAAACCAAGATAATATACGCGCGCAATTCTGCCTCCAACGTGGCGATGGATCAGGGAGTCAATATCATAAACGCGACACAGAGCCCCGCAGGCAGGCAAGGGCAGTTCGAGACACCACAGGCAGCAATAGACCCAAGAGTAAGTCTTCAACAGAGACAATGGCAGGCTGAAAAGACATTTATGCCCCCCCAGTGGATAATGCGGCCCAGGATGGGGCCATTGACACCCACTGACAGGGTGCTCAAGAGCAGTCAAAGGGACAATCAGCGAGGAATGCCTTGCAACAGGTCTTTTGTTCACAACAATGGGAATCTCAGTTCATGCTGGAGGTGTGGGGGCAGACATGCTGCCAGGACTTGCAGGTTTCAACAGTTCATCTGCTGAAATTGTAACCTCTGTGGCCATTTAGCCAGAATGTGCAGAAAGCCTGTAACTCGGCTAATATACGAGGTGGATGAACCAGATGAGGGGTCTGCGAGGCAGGATGACGCTTGGGGCAAATCAATGGATGCTGAAGTTCAGCGGGTTCATGTGGCAAACATTCATAGCTCATATACCAAAACGCCACCTATGATGATGAAAGTCCTATTAAACAGCATCCCTGTATGCATGGAGCTGGACACGGGGGTCAGCCAGTCACTCATGAGTGTTCAAAAATTCGAAAAGCTGTGGCCACTCAAAGCCAGCAGATCCAAACTAGAACGCATTGAGACTCAATTACGGACATACACCAAGGAAATCATTCCAGTGCTAGGCAGTGCAATGTTAGCTGTCACACACAATGGATCGGTGAACTGGCTGCCGCTCTGGATTGTCCCGGGCAATGGTCCCGCACTGTTGGGGAGGAGCTGGTTAGCTGAGATGAACTGGAAATGGGGGGATGTGCATGTCATGCCATCTGTGGAGCGAAGTTCATGCTCACAGGTCCTACAGCAATTTCAGTCACTATTTCAACCTGGCGTCGGGACGGTCAAAGGTACCAAAGTGGTGATAAGCATCACCCCGGATGCCAGACCAGTGCACCACAAAACCAGAGCGGTGCCGTATATGATGCGGAAGAAAATTGAGAGCGAGTTGGACCGGTTGCTGAGAGAGGGCATCATCTCGCCCATTGAATTCAGCGACTGGGCAAGCCCCATCATTCCCATCCTAAAAGTAGATGGCTTGGTCAGGATCTGTGGCGACTACAAGGCCACTATCAAAATCGGGTGTCCCTATAAGACCAATACCCGCTCCCGAGAGCGGAGGACCTTTTTACCACGCTGGCAGGTGGCAAGCTGTTCACCAAGTTGGACCTCATTTCAGCCTACATGACCCAAGAACTGGTCGATGAATCTAAACTACTGACCACCATGACCACGCACAAGGGACTGTTTGTTTACAACAGGTGTCCGTTTGGTATTCGATCAGCGGCCGCGATTTTTCAAAGAAACATGGAAAGCCTGCTCAAATCCATTCCTGGAACAATCGTATTTCAGGACGACATCCTCATCACCGGTCGTGACACCGAGGAACACCTCCACAACCTGGAGGAGGTGCTACGCCGACTGGAGCGGGTAGGCTTGCAACCGAGGTCGAGTTTCTGGGCAGGAGGGTTGCTGCAGATGGAATTCGGCCTGCCGAATCCAAAACGGAGGCAATTCGACGAGCGCCCAGGCCCTGCAACACATCGGAGTTGCGTTCATTTCTGGGACTCTTAAACTATTTCGGGAACTTTCTGCCGAACTTAAGCACATTGTTGGAGCTGCTACACGTGCTCCTACGTAAGGGTTGTGATTGGTTTTGGGGGGACTGTGAGGAACAGGCTTTTAATTGGGCGCAGAACCTACTTTGTTCAAATAAGTTGTTGACCCTGTACGACCCACGTAAGAAATTGGTTCTGACATGTGATGCATCGTCCCATGGGGTTGGGTGCGTGTTGCAGCAGGGTAACACTGAGATCCAACTACAACCTGTGGCTTATGCCTGCAGTCGCTCTCTCAAGCTGAACGGGGTTATGGGATGGTTGAGAAGGAAGCACTCGCATGTGTCTATGGGGTGAAAAAGATGCATCAGTACCTTTTTAGCAGGAGGTTCGAATTAGAAATGGACCACAGGCCATTAACATCCCTGCTGTCAGACAGCAAGACCGTCAATGCCAATGCGTCAGCTCGCATACAGCGATGGGCTCTCACGCTCGCTGCGTATGACTACACCATCCGGCACCGGCCCGGCACCGAAAATTGCGCTGATGCGCTCAGCAGGCTTCCACTGGTCACCACCGAGGGGGCAGCGGAGCAAAGCGCTGAGATGGTCATGGCTGTCGATGCCTTTGACAGTGTAGGCTCCCCCATCGCAGTCCGCCAGATCAAAATCTGGACCAACAGAGATCCTGAGGAGGTCAGACCGTTTCACAGCTGAATGGATGAGCTCTCCATCCAAGCTGACTGCCTACTGTGGGGCAGCCGGGTAGTCATGCCCCAGAGGGGCAGGGAAGCATTCATCAGGGAACTCCACTGCGAGCACCCGGGCATCGTGCTGATGAAGGCCATTGCCCGGACACATGTGTGGTGGCCGGGAATTGATTCAGACCTGGAACACTGTGTTTGCAGGTACACGACATGTGCCCAGCTAGGTAATGCCCCCAGGGAGGCCCCCGCTCAGCCCATGGCCCTGGCCCACCAGGCCATGGTCACGTATTCATGTAGACTACGCGGGCCCGTTCATGCGAAAAATCTTTCTCATTGTGGTTGATGCGTACTCGAAATGGATCGAGTGCATCATTTTCAATTCATGCACGACATCCACCACCGTGGAGAGTCTGCGCGCGGTCTTTGTGACCCACGGCTTGCCGGACATCCTTGTTGGCGATAATGGCCCATGTTTCACAAGATACGAATTCCGGGAGTTCATGTCAAGTAGTGGCATTAACCATGTCAGGACAGCACCGTTCAAGCCGGCCTCCAATGGGCTGGCGGAACGTGCAGTCCAAATCATAAAGCAAGGCATGCTCTGGATTCAAGGACCCTCCCTTCAATGCAGCCTATCGCACCTCCTGCTGGCCGAAAGGTCCCGACTGCACTCGCTCACGGGGGTCCCACCCGCGGAGCTACTCATGAAACGAACACTCAAAACTTGGCTGTCCCTCATTCATCCAGTCCTGTCTGACATTGTTGAGGGCAAGCGCCAGCCCCAAAACGTGTACCATGACCGAAATTCAAGGGGGAGATGTATAGAAATTGATGACCCCGTATTTGTTCTCAATCATGCTTTGTGGCCCAAATGGCTTGAGGGTACTGTAATAGACAAAGAGGGGAACAGGGTCATAGTGGTTAAACTTAACAATGGGCAGATATGCTGCAAGCATCTGGACCAAGTAAAAAAAGGTTCAGCATGGACATTGAGGAACCTGAGGAAGATCATGAGATGGAGCTCACACCACCGCCAGTGAACGAGCAACAAGAACATTCAACAGCATGCACAATCCCGGCGGTCAGTCCGGGCAGGCCGGAATCACCACAGGTAACAGACACTCACGCCAAGGCTCAACAACCAGAGCCTCAACTGCGGCGCTCCATGAGAGAGCGCAGACCACCCGAGAGGCTTAACCTATGATCCCAATAAGATGTTGAGGGGGAGGTGATGTCATGTATGTAACCTTTATGTAACAACACTGCAATACTGTATATACATAAGAAATGCACACCTTGACCACAAGGGGGTGAACTTGTGGGCGACACTCCTCACCTGGTCACCCAGGTATATAAAGGGAGGTCCCACGCAGGGTCATCACTTCTTGGTCCTGTGAATAAAGGTTCAGGTCATGGAGTGACCTTGTCCATAGAATGTGCCTCGTGTGGGTTTGTGGCATTGTTTAAGGACTTCAGTCACCACCCTTACGTAGCAATATGTGCAACAGTTCCAGCAAAGTGCTTAACCCGGGTAGAAAGTTACCAAAATAGTTGAGGAGTCCCTGCTCCGTCACATTCTGCGGTCTGGGTGCATTCTTGATGGCCTCTGTCTTTGAGTCCGTGGGTCTGATGCCGTCTGCCGCAATCTTTTTCCCCAAAAAGTCGATCTCTGGCGCCAGGAAAACGCACTTGGAGCATTTCAGCCTGAGTCCCACTCTGTCTAGTCGACTTAGAACCTCTTCCAGGTTGTGCAAATGTTCGATGGTGTCACAACCAGTGATCAGGATGTCGTCTTGAAATATATCAGTGTGCGGAACCAATTTTCGCAGACTCTCCATGTTCCTCTGGAAGATGGCAGCAGCTGAGCGAATCCCAAAAAGGCACCTGTGGTATATGAACAGTCCTTTGTGCGTGTTGATGCACGTCAATCTTTTTGAAGATTCAGCCAGCTCCTATGTCATGTCAGCGGAGGTTAGGTCCAACTTGGTGAACGACTTCTGCTAACGTTGCGAACAGGTCATCCGCCTTGGGTAGCGGGTACTGGCCTTGTAACGAGACTCAGATGACCGTTACCTTGGAGTTTCCACAGATTCTGACAGTGCCATCACTCTTCAATACCAGAACAATCGGACTGGCTCACTCGTTGAACTCGACTGGCGATATGATTCCCTCTTGTTGAGGTCTGTCCAGTTCGATCTCAACTTTCTCCATCATCATATATGGAATCGCTTGAGCCTTGTAATGAACGGGCCTTGCATCGGGGACGAGATGGATCTGCACCTTGGTGCCTGTGAAGTTGCCATGCACACGAGGCATCATCCAATGAAGATAGTGCTTTGATGTCGTCCCAGTTCCATCGAATCTTTCCCAGCCAGCTTCTGCCGAATAGCGTTGGGCCATCGCCTGGTACAATTCACATTGATAAATCATGCACAGCTCCATCGTATGATACCTTAACTGCCGCACTGCCAATGACTGGTATGAGCACTTTGGTATAGGTGCACAGCTGTGTCTGAATCGGGCTCAGTTTGGGCCTTTGTGCCTTGTTGACCCACAGTTTCTCAAAAGCCTTCTGCCTCATAATTGACTGTCTCGCTCGCCCCTGTATCCAACTCCATTGACACCGGAATACCATTCAATTTGGCTTTCAGCATAATAGAATAGGAGGGCTCTTGGTGGTGAAGGTCTGTATCCCATACATTTCTTCCACGGGTTGAGTTGCCTCTCTTATTTGTTCTGCGTGATTCACGCCGGATCGATCATCCTCTGCCGACTCTGCCAAGTGGTGAGTCGCAGCACTCTTGCACATTCGCTGGAGATGCCCCACTGTTTCGCAGTCTTTGCACATGTAGTGCTTGAATCGACATTGATGGGCTTGATGATTACCCCCGCAGCGCCAACATGGTGCTAATGGATTTGCATTCATGCCCGATTGTCTCTGAGTCATCCTAGATCTTGCAGCTGCAGACATGTAGGCCCTGCCATATGCAGTTCTGCCTGCTAGCGACGTTATTTTATGCACAGTACTTGCCGGTGAGCTTCAATGCTGGGAAGATATCTGTCTGGTGTTGTCGCTCGTGGATGTGAATGCCTGGGCTATCGTGATGGCCTTGCTCAGGTTTAGAGATTCGACGGACAGCAGCTTGCGAAGAATGACCTTGTGGCCGATGCCAAGCATAAAAAAGTCCTGTAGCATTTCCCCCAAAAATCCATCAAATTCGCAAGTTCCCGCAAGGCGTCTCAGGTCGGCGACATAACTCACCACATCCTGGCCCTTGGAGCAGTGGTGCGTGTAGAAGCGGTACCTGGCCATTAAGACGCTCTCCTTCAGCTTGAGGTGTTCCAGAACCAGCGTACACAACTCTGTATATGTCTTTGCTGCTGGTTTCTCCAGTGCTAGCAGATTCTTGATGAGGCCGTATATTGTGGACCCACACACTGTGTGGAGAATCGCCGTGCGCTGCATCGCTTTATCGTACCCATCCAGCTCGTTGGCCTCGAAGTATTGGTCGAAGTATTGGAAGGCTTCGCAATCATCACCCTCTATAAATCTTTCTAAAATACCAATGGCAGCCATGACTGCGTGAAAGTTCGTAATCCGTTACTCGTCGCCAATTGTTAAGTATGGAAGAACTCCACAAGACTGAGTACTTTGAGCTAAAACTGATGTGACAACTCCAGAGTGCGTAAGCAGCATGGCAGACAACCTTTTATACTCCCTTGCACGAGGTGTGCAGCTGACCCTTGGGCCTCCAACAGTTACGCCCTCTGATGACAAGTCTTACACAGTTACAATGTTTACATACATAACAGTATTAGAGGGTTAGCTATTTCAAATCAGCTCAAATAACTTGTAACGCAATGCAGACAATGCAGAAATTGTACTGTCAAGCACGGTGAATGTGAAAAATAAGCAACAGTAAAGGCCTAGGAATTTGAACCTTTAGCACCGGCCATTAAGGCCGGTTTTGAAGAAAAAATGGCAGCCACTTCGCTTCAGTCCACTTCCAGTGCAGAACGCGGCAGCCATATTGGGCAGGTCGGCAGCGCTGCCATTGCCTGCGCTCACCGCAAGTATTTTAATTAACAGAAGCATGAGATCACTCGACGTGCAATGTCAAATTGATGCATGCTCAGTGATTTTGGACGTCGCCGCTCCTCTTACCGCCCTCTCCAAAGCACGCCCGTGCATGCAGCCACTGACAGCACGTTGAGCCAGGAGAAAGCGGCATTGACCTATAAACTTACTTATAGTACAGTAGACATTCTGTACAATTCATGTTTACTGCGCTATTTTGAAATCATCATCATCATCATAGGCAGTCCCTCGGAATCGAGGAAGACTTGCTTCCACTCTCAAAATGAGTCCTTAGGTGGCTGAATGGTCCAATACGAGAACCACAGTCCCTGTCACAGGTGGGACAGATAGTCATGGAGGGTAAGGGAGGGTGGGACTGATTTGCTGCACGTTCTTTCCGCTGCCTGCGCTTGGTTTCTGCATGCTCTCGGCGATGAGACTCGAGGTGCTCAGCACCCTCCCGGATGCACTTCCTCCACTTAGGGCGATCTTTGGCCAGGGACTCCCAGGTGTCAGTGGGGATGTTGCACTTAATCAGGGAGGCTTTGAGGGTGTCCTTGCAACGTTTCCTCTGCCCACCTTTGGCTCGTTTGCTGTGAGTTCTGAGTAAAGAGCTTGCTTTGGGAGTGTCGTGTCTGGCTTGCAAACAATGTGGCCTGCCCAGAGGAGCTGATCAAGTGTGGTCAGTGCTTCAATGCTGGGGATGTTGGCCTGGTCGAGGACGCTAACGTTGGTGCGTCTGTCCTCCCAGGGGATTTGTAGGATCTTGCGGAGACATTGCGGCCTGTCCTCATCACACAACACTGCCCCCTAGTCATCAAGACCGACGGCGCGGCCCTGGACAACGTGAGCCATTTCCCATACGTCGGGAGCCTCTTATCAACAAGAGCAGACATTAATGACGAGATTCAACTCCGCCTCCAGTGCGCCAGTGCAGCCTTCGGCCGCCTGAGGAAAAGAGTGTTTGAAGACCAGGCCCTCAAATCTGCCACCAAGCTTATGGAATACAGGGCTGTAGTAATACCCGCCCTCCTGTATGGCTCAGAGACATGGACCATGTACAGTAGACACCTCAAGTCACTGGAGAAATACCACCAATGATGTATTTTGAAATAACTTACACCCAAATAACTGACTTCAATTGTCTTTCAGTTTATTGCAAAAATTCTTCAACATGATCCAGATCGAGCTGGCTTTTTTTTCGTTGTTGCTTAATTAAATTTTTGGGGGGATCTTTTCATCAAGATCCAGTTTACATCAACAAAATGCCGATGAACCTGGTAAAGAAAGAAATATTAACAACAACAACTTGTATTTATATAGTGCCTTTAGCGTAGTGAAACATCCCAAGGCACTTCACAGGAGTATTATTCAATAAAAATTTGACAACGAGCCGTATAAGTAGAAATTAGCACACATGACCAATTGCTTAGTAAAACAGGTATGTTTTAAGGAGTTATGTTTTAAGATTTATGGAGGTTTTTTTTGTTCTTATTGAAAATCTTAACTTCTCAACTAGCATCATTTCTCATGAAGGCAGGAATTAGCAATTTGTGTTGTCTGGTGAATTTGGAGGAGGCAGCATGGGGGTAACTATTAATAATCTGACTGCCCGAAAACGCCACACCGATCCTTTTGACCCGACCTTTGGCCTCCTGCTGAAGTTACTGCCAGAAAGATAGCGTTGCACGGGAGCTTCTGTGCTGCGCTCATTTAAATCAGTGGGCAGCACCAAAATGCACTCTTTCATGGACAGCCGTTAACCTTGGCCCGCGGTGGCACCACCCGTTTGCGGCCTTAATCGAATTTCTAGGCCGTAGAGTTTTGTTAATCATGTGCTCGATAACTTGCATCGTATGGGTGAATATGTAGGCAATGAGTTTTTCAAGATTTAAATGTTTAGCTCAATGGGATTTTTCTCTTTGGTCTTGTGACCACAATATTAATATAGATACAAGTTAATGTGATACAGACAGTTTCTGGCACATTTGTCTAAATGAATAAGTGGAAAACAAAAGTGGATTTATTCATTCTAGTCTTGTGGTCAGCAGCATTGAAGTTTCTATCGATAAAAATTAATTTGAAAGTTACAATTTCTGGTATAATTATCCAGCTCAATGAAAGACAGAACTAGCCTTATGACTGATAATATAGTACTGTATAGCAAAATACTTGCAACAAATTAATTGGTAAAGTTGTGTTATTGTACTAATTTTTTTTTCACCTTGGGCATGTCCTCTGGCTGAAACATGTTTCATTAAAAATGATTGACAGCAATGGATTTATTTGCTATGGATTAGTCCAGTTGCCTGAAATGATATTCAAATTGCTGTAGCTTAAGATATTTATAGTTGAACATCATTCACCTTAATTCTGGAAGGTCTTGGAGGTGAAGAAGGCTTTGAGCTAAAGAAGATTTTGGGATGAAGATAAAGAAAAAGATTGGCATGCAGGAAGATGATGGTGAAATCAGAATCAACATATCCTCAAAACAAACTAAATTGTTTGACATTCAGCTAATCTTAATCTGAAAGTATACTAATGGTACTCTGAACTTTGCCAAGTACACGCTATAACCTTGAAAGCTGAGTTTAATATTAGCACCGGGTTAATTCGGGCTAATGCTGTAAAATTGCAGGATTCTGTTCGACGATATTAAATATAAGCCACTTTTACCGTGATTATTGATAGTGAATGTCACAATGGTGGCAGCTGCAGTGTTATACATGTCGTTAAATAAAATAGCTTTTAATAGTAAATTGAGTTTTTTGTCATGTCCTTGAGGTCTGTTAGGCGTTAGTATTAAATGTATGCAATACATGCCAATGTTAACCACTGGCTTTAAGTGAGTCAGTTTCGGTTGAACAGCTTTCTGAGCCAAAAAACGTCACACATAAAACCCTAGTCATAAATGATAAATCCCAATTCTTTATATGGGATTTTGATTCAATTATTCCATTAGTCAACAGTAGATATAGGAATTTGATCATTTTGAGATGTTCTGACATTCATTCAGTCTTGTTGCTAAAATATTGATGAAACTGCACCATTATAACAACAAATCCAGTAAACTGGCTATTAAAAAAACATCAACAACTGCTCAATAAAATTTTAGAACAGCGAATGTGTCCCGATACGACACATGGTACTCATAATACAGCATGGAGCTATTGGACGGCCCACCACCTCTTCACCTGTGGCCTTTGTCACACCTGCTGCTCTGTACGTTTCACAGCTGCTCAGTTACGATGGGCTGTAATTTGTGGCCCCTATGGGTGCTTATATAAGAACATAAGAACATAAGTATTAGGAACATGAGTAGGCCATCTAGCCCCTCGAGCCTGCTCCGCCATTCAAAAAGATCATGGCTGATCTGGCCGTGGACTCAGCTCCACTTACCCGCCCGCTCCCCATAACCCTTAATTCCCTTATTGATTAAAAATCTATCTATCTGTGATTTGAATACATTCAATGAGCTAGCCTCAACTGCTGCCTTGGGCAGAGAATTCCACAGATTCACAATCCTCTGAGAGAAGAAATTCCTTCTCAACTCGGTTTTAAATTGGCTCCCCTGTATTTTGAGGCTGTGCCCCCTAGTTCTAGTCTCCCCGACTAGTGGAGACAACCTCTCTGCCTCTATCTTGTCTATCCCTTTCATTACTTTAAATGTTTCTATAAGATCACCCCTCATGCTTCTGAACTCCAACGCGTAAAGACCCAGTCTACTCAATCTATCATCATAAGGTAACCCCATCATCTCCGGAATCAGCCTAGTGAATCGTCTCTGTACCCCCTCCAAAGCTAGTATATCCTTCCTTAAGTAAGGTGACCAAAACTGCACGCAGTACTCCAGGTGCGGCCTCACCAATGCCCTGTACAGTTGCAGCAGGACCTCCCTGCTTTTGTACTCCATCCCTCTTGCAATGAAGGCCAACATTCCATTCGCCTTCCTGATTACCTGCTGTACCTGCAAACTAACTTTTTGGGATTCATGCACAAGGACCCCCAGGTCCCTCTGCACCGCAGCATGTTGTAATTTCTCCCCATTCAAATAATATTCCCTTTTACTGTTTTTTTTGCCAAGGTGGATGACCTCACATTTTCTGACATTGTATTCCATCTGCCAAACCTTAGCCCATTCGTTTAACCTATCTAAATCTCTTTACAGCCTCTCTGTGTCCTCAACACAACCCGCTTTCCCACTAATCTTTGTGTCATCTGCAAATTTTGTTACACTACACTCTGTCCCCTCTTCCAGGTCATCTATGTATATTGTAAACAGTTGTGGTCCCAGCACCAATCCCTGTGGCACACCACTAACCACTGATTTCCAACCTGAAAAGGACCCATTTATCCCAACTCTCTGCTTTCTGTTAGCCAGTCAATTCTCTATCCATGCTAATACATTTCCGCTGACTCCTGCGAACCTTTATCTTCTGCAGTAACCTTTTGTGTGGCACCTTATCGAATGCCTTTTGGAAATCTAAATACACCACATCCATCGGTACACCTCTATCCACCATGCTCGTTATATCCTCAAAGAATTCCAGTAAATTAGTTAAACATGATTTCCCCTTCATGAATCCATGTTGCGTCTGCTTGATTGCACTATTCCTATCTAGATGTCCCACTATTTCTTCCTTAATGATAGCTTCAAGCATTTTCCCCATTACAGATGTTAAACTAACCAGTCTATGGTTACCTGCCTTTTGTCTGCCCCCTTTTTTAAACAGAGGCGTTACATTAGCTGCTTTCCAATTCACTGGTACCTCCCCAGAGTCCAGAGAATTTTGGTAGATTATAACGAATGCATCTGCTATAACTTCCGCCATCTCTTTTAATACCCTGGGATGCATTTCATCAGGACCAGCGGACTTGTCTACCTTGAGTCCCATTAGCCTGTCCAGCACTACCTCCCTAGTGATAGTGATTGTCTCAAGGTCCTCCCTTCCCACATTCCCGTGATCAGCAATTTTTGGCATGGTTTTTGTGTCTTCCACTGTGAAGACCGAAGCAAAATAATTGTTTAAGGTCTCAGCCATTTCCACATTTCCCATTACTAAATCCCCTTTCTCATCTTCTAAAGGACCAATATTTACTTTAGTCACTCTTTTCCTTTTTATATATTGGTGAAAGCTTTTACTATCTGTTTTTATGTTTTGCGCAAGTTTACTTTCGTAATCTATCTTTCCTTTCTTTATTGCTTTCTTAGTCATACTTTGCTGTTGTTTAAAATTTTCCCAATCTTCTAGTTTCCCACTAACCTTGGCCACCTTATATGCATTGGTTTTTAATTTGATACTCTCCTTTATTTCCTTGGTTATCCACGGCTGGTTATCCCTTCTCTTACCGCCCTTCTTTTTCACTGGAATATATTTTTATTGAGCACTATGAAAGAGCTCCTTAAAAGTCCTCCACTGTTCCTCAATTGTGCCACCGTTTAGTCTATGTTCCCAGTCTACTTTAGCTAACTCTGCCCTCATCCCACTGTAGTCCCCTTTGTTTAAGCATAGTACGCTCGTTTGAGACACTACTTCCTCACCCTCAATCTGTATTACAAATTCAACCATACTGTGATCACTCATTCTGAGAGGATCTTTTACTAGGAGATCATTTATTATTCCTGTCTCATTACACAGGACCAGATCTAAGATAGCTTGCTCCCTTGTAGGTTCTGTAATATACTGTTCTAAGAAACAATCCTGAATGCATGCTATGAATTCCTCCTCCAGGCTACCCCGTGCGATTTGATTTGACCAATCGATATGTAGGTTAAAATCCCCCATGATTACTGCCATTCCTTTTTCACATGCCTCTATTATTCCCTTGATTATTGTCTGCCCCACCGTGAAGTTATTATTTGGGTGCGCACACCCCCGTAAGGGCCACGCAAGTTCCAGGTTTAGGCATGCAAATGTCCGTGGAATTCTTACGCCTGGTCGGTCTGCTTTTACCAGCCCAAGGGCTAGAACCTCTACTTTTTTTGCACGCTTAATGCCCACTTAACGCCCATTTTACTGCTGAAATGACATCTTACGCCCATATATCGCCCAGTTTGTCACAAAATGGAAACTGACGGGTATTTTTAGGAAACTTATCGCCGAGCGTTACTTTCCTCATCTGCTTAACACCGGGAAAAATTATTACCTCCCGCCCACTTTTTTTTGTTGTAAAGAGCACATTTGGCGAAACTACCTCACACACATATCGGCCACAATATCACTCATCAAAAAACCCCCCTAAAAAAGTGGAACCGTTCTGAACTAAAGCCAGCGCTGTGGCTGCCATTTTTTAAATCGCAGGTCGCTTCATTCAAAAGGCTGCTTCAACTTCGGGGGAGTTTGCATTGACTCTGGAGTTCTTCTCAGGTGAAGTGAACATTTCAGCAGACATATTTTCAGACTTTGGACTATTGGGGGTTTACTCTAGCTGTATTTTAGTGAGAAAATCATTGCATCTGATCAATCGCTATTATACTTTCAATGCAATGGGGCCAGCTATTTCTCAGCCTGAATCGATTAATATGCAGATGCTGCAGAGTGCAGATGGCTCAATGTGTGATGCACATCATTATGAACCCAATTTAAGACATGCAAGAATGAGGAAGAGGGCCAGACCATACACTCCCCGCACGTACAGGGAAAAGAGATTTTACCTCGACATCTCCGACCACACCTGACTTCAGAGACTGCGCTTCCACAAGGTGGTGATCACTGAAATATGTGAGCTCATCAGGCCACATATGCAGCCTGCCATCAGGCCATCAGTGTCGGTCGAGGTCAAGGTCACCGCGGCACTGTCTTTCTACACTTCCGATTCCTTTCGGGCCTCCGCGGTCGAGATTTGCCCTCTGTCTCACCATGCAACCCATCGCTGCATTAGACAGGTCATGGAGGCACTGTACGCGAGAAGGATGGACCTTATCAGCTTCCCCATGACCACGGAGGCTCAGACTGACAGGGCTGGAGCATTCTACCGCATTGCTAAGTTCCCCAGGGTGCAGGGAGCTATATAGTGCATTCACATCACCCTGCGGGCACCTTCTCAGGACCCAGAGCATTTTCGTAACAGAAAAGGATTTCACTCCCTGAAGGTCCAACTAGTTGTCGACCACAACCAGATCATACTGGCAGTGAATGCCAAATGTCCGGGCACCTTCGATGAGCCTCACATCCTGCGTGAGACCGCTGTCTCTGATATCTTTAAGAGTCAGCCACAAGGACAATGCTGGATGCTTGGTGATAACCAATATGATCCCCCTGCGTGACACCTACACCGAGGCCGAGAAGCGATACAACCGGAGCCACAGAGACACACGCAATGTGGTCCAGAAAACAATAAATGTGCTTAAGCAGCGCTTCAGATGTCTTGACCACTCAGGAGGGGAGCTACAATACAACCCTGAGCAAGTAGGTAAATTCGTGGTCGTGTGCTCGATGCTGCACAACTTGGCTATCAGGAGGGGCACAGAATTGCCAGAAGGCACTGATGCTCCACCGCAGGAGAGACTGGAAGAGGATGACGAGAAGCTGGACACAGACCTAGGGCCAGACAATCAGGCTGGCTATGCAACGAGGTCCACGACACCCACCAGACCGCAGGAAAGGGCCCGTGGTGGCTACATAGCTGCAAGACTCTTATGTGAGGAGCTGATATCTGAACGATTTGCCTGAAAGAAAATTGCTGTGAGTGACAACGCTGACATAAGAACATAGAAACATAGAAAATAGGTGCAGGAGTAGGCCATTCGGCTCTTCGAGCCTGCGCCACCATTCAATATGATCATAGCTGATCATTCACCTCAGTACCCCTTTCCCGCTTTCTCTCCATACCCCTTGAGCCCTTTAGCCGTAAAGGCTATATCTAACTCCCTCTTGAATATATCCAATGAACTGGCATCAACGACTCTCTGCGGTAGGGAATTCCACACGTTAACAACTCTCTGAGTGAAGAAGTTCCTCCTCATCTCAGTCCTAAATGGCCTACCCTTTATTCTAAGACTGTGTCCCCTGGTTCTGGACTTCCCCAACATCGGGAACATTCTTCCCGTATCTAACCTATCCCGTCCCATCAGAATCTTATACGTTTCTATGAGATCTTCTCTCATCCTTCTAAACTCCAGTGTATAAAGGCCCAGTTGATTCAATCTCTCCTCATACGTCAATCCAACCATACCTGGAATCAGTCTGGTGAACATTCGCTGCACTCCCTCAATAGCAAGAATGTCCTTCCTCAGATTAGGAGACCAAAACTGAACACAATATTCCAGGTGAGGTACCAAGGCCCTGTACAATTGCAGTAAGACCTTCCTGCTCCGATACTCAAATCCCCTAGCTATGAAGGCCAACATGCCATTTGCCTTCTTCACCACCTGCTGCACCTGCATGCCAACTTTCAATGACTGATGATCCATGACACCCAGGTCTCGTTGCACCTCCCCTTTTCCTAATCTGTCACCATTTAGGTAATACTCTGCCCTCGTGTTTCTGCCACCAAAGTGGATAACCTCACATTTATCCACATTATACTACATCTGCCATGCATTTGCCCACTCACCTAACCTGTCCAAATCACCCTGCAGCCTCTTAGCGTCCTCCTCACAGCTCACACCGCCACCCAGCTTAGTGTCATCTGCAAACTTGGAGATATTACACTCAATTCCTTCATCCAAATCATTAATGTATAATGTAAAGAACTGGGGTCTCAGAGCTGAGCCCTGTGGCACTCCACTAGTCACTGCTTCCCATTCCGGAAAGGAACCTTTTATCCCGACTCTCTGCTTCCTGTCTGCCAACCAATTCTCTATCCACACCTGTACATTACCCCCAATACCATGTGCTTTGATTTTGCACACTAATCTCTTATGTGGGACCTTGTCAAATGCCTTTTGAAAGTCCAAATACACCACATCCACTGGTTCTCCCTTGTCCACTCTACTAGTTACATCCTCAAAAAATTCCAGAAGATTTGTCAGGCATGATTTCCCTTTCACAAATCCATGCTGACTTGGACCAATTCTGTCAGTGCTTTCCAAATGCGCTGCTATTTCATCCTTAATAATTGACTCCAACATTTTCCCCACTACTGATATCAGACTAACCGGTCTATAATTACCCATTTTCTCTCTCCCTCGTTTTTAAAAAGTGGTGTTACATTTGCTACCCTCCAGTCCATAGGAACTGATCCAGAGTCGATAGACTGTTGGAAAATGATCACCAATGCATCCACTATTTCTAGGGCCACCTCCTTAAGTACTTTGGGATGCAGACAATCAGGCCCCAGGGATTTATCGGCTTTCAATCCCATCAATTTCCCCAACACAGTTTCCTGACTAATAAGGATATCCATCAGTTCCTCCTTCTCACTAGACCCTCGGTCCCCTAGTACACCCGGAAGGTCATTTGTGTCTTCCTTTGTGAAGACAGAACCAAAAGTATTTGTTCAATTGGTCTGCCATTTCTTTGTTCCCCATTATAAATTCACCTGATTCTGACTGCAAGGGACCTACATTCATCTTCACTAATCTTTTTCTCTTCACACATCTATAGAAGCTTTTGCAGTCAGTTTTTATGTTCCCGGCAAGCTTCCTCTCGTACTCTATTTTCCCCCTCCTAATTAAACCCTTTGTCCTCCTCTGCTGAATTCTACATTTCTCCCAGTCCTCAGGTTTACTGCTTTTTCTGGCCAATTTATATGCCTCTTCCTTGGATCTAACACTATCCTTAATTTCCCTTGTTAGCCATGGTTGAGCCATCTTCCCTTTTTTATTTTTACTCCAGACGAGGATGTACGACTGTTGAAGTTCATCCATGTGATCTTTAAATGTTTGCCATTGCCTATCCACCGTCAACCCTTTAAGCCCCCATACATTACAACAAATTGCATACACCCAGATGGAGATATAACACAGCCATCACCTGCGAACATGCATCTCACTTTCCTTGCCCCCTCCCCTTCTTCTCCCCACTTCAGGCGGTGCCTCATTGAGGGGGATGAAGTCAGATGCAGTGGTTGCACGGGTACAGGATCTGGGAATGCCGAGGTACCAACATTCTGATGCAGAAGCAGAATCTTGGTCCTTGCTCTCATCTGTCATTTGCAGTGGTGGTGCGGTACCTAGGGGTGGAGTGCCGTGCTCTGGGACCACTGGGAGGCCTGTGCCAGCAGTGTTCCTGGTTATCGCATCCAGGGCCTCCGCCATCCATGGAATATACTCAGTCATGGTGGCTAGCTGTCGGAATATTCCCCCCCAATGCTTCGATGAGCTGGTCACCACTGTCTACAGTCCTCCTGGACAACTGCACCATTTCTCCGCTCTCATGTGGCGCTCGTGGAACAGACCTGCCGCATCCACGAGGCTTCCATGGGGTCGGCGCCATCCTGGGGACAAATGGGGTGCCCTGGGGCGAGGTGCTTGGGGCCGGTACCTCCAGAGTGGAGGTGGGAATGACCAAAAGACTACTAGATGGCCTTGGGATGGCTTCTGGAGCATGCCGATGCATGTTCATCGAAGTCGGCGCTCTCATCCGTGGAGAACAGACCCAGCGGATTGACGGGCAAGAATCGGAGCTCCTCAACACCAGATATAGGATCATCTGGAGAGTCGGGCCCTGCGCCCCAACCTTCTGGCCTCTGTGATCTTGCCTTGGGATGCGCTGCTGATTGAGCTGCAAAACACAAATGAGGTTATTAGAGGAGAAGGGGGTGCTAGGGTGACAAGGTGAGTCCAGCGCTACACATAACATATGCACGACAAAAGCACCACCGCTATCAAAATCATCACAGACATCACATTTCATGACCATCAACACATTCTGCATTGCAATGATTTTCATTGCTAGAATTATTTCTATGACAATTGTAGAAATCATCTATTATATATGATTGTTCGGATATGAGGGGGTGTGGCATCTATTGACAGTACATTATGCAATGGTGTAAGCTTTACTCACGTGGCATCACTTCTGGATCTGCAGATGCGTCCGTGGCTGTCCGGGTGTGCTTCCCCACGATTGCGAGCACCCGCTCCTCTGCACGGACCTCATCATCGATAGCTTCTTCTGTAAAAGGTGACAGGACGACATAGCATGAGATCATTGCGTGATATCATTGCTAGGTACTGTCACAGAGACTGATACAACACATAACTTACAGGTGTAATCATGATTATTATGAAAATTATCATTCTTTACCTAAAGACGTGCACCGTGACTGCAGGCTTTGAGTAAAACACTCCCGATAAAAGTGAAAGACCTCACATCTGCTGATAGTCACTCGTGACTGTTACAGATCAAATTATATAAATACATAAGTACAGTAAATCAATGTACTACTTACTCTTGCGGATCCCACAAGGTCGTTCCATCGTTTGCGGCATTGGTTACCCTCACGAAACTCATTGGTCACCGACGAGACCACCTCTGCTATCTCGGTCCATATCTTCTGGTAGGCCTTTGGGGTGGGCTTCCCACGCCCTCCCTGTGTCAAATCACCGCAGCGTAACTCAACCTACTGCAGGAGGGAAGCTTTTGCCTTGTCCGAGAACCTCCTGGCTCTTTTGCACCCTCCAATGTGCTCCTCTCCCACCTCACTGCTCTCTCCAGCATCAGTCTCCACAGCATGCTGTGATGCCTCCTCCTCTCCTTCCATTATAGGCCAAATTCAGGCAAATATGTGGCTGGTAACAGCTAATTTTTCTTTCCCTACTTGCTGTGAAGCTCTCAAGTCTCCCTCCTTCCTCCCAAAGCAGCCACACCACACCCAGACACGCCTTCAGTCCCTCTGAGCTCCCTTTCTCTGTGTCCCCTCTTCTGCACATGTCATGATAACCCTTGACCTCCTGAATGAGGGGGATCGAGCGTTGCCATGCCGTTGCTAAGGACGGCGACACCTTATGGCAGAAGGTCAATGAGATTTAATGCTACCGCCCATTTCATATCACTCAAAGTAACGCCCATTTTTTAAAATGGAGACTAGGTGCTTTGAGAATGAGCGAGAAGCCGGTGATCTAAAAACTAATTTTTACCGTCCACGCCGGAAATGACGCCCATTTTTGGGCGATATGCACAAAAGTGTAAAATCTAGCCCCAAGACTTTTAAAGGACAGAAAAATATATTTTGGTCAATAATTTATACATTTAAAAACCTGTGAAATAAGGTAAGTTTATTTTAAGACCCTTTAAAATATGTAAATTTATTTTTCAAAATATTACATTTTTGTTTTAAATATTTAATTAAATGCCATTTTGATTAATTTTGAATATGCATACATGCATTTTTGGGGGTATTTGCATTCATACTTATGAGAGTTCCGAACCTATGGAATCCCCATAAGTATGAATGGTGATCTCCATTCTTTGGTTGGTTGGGCCGACCCACGTGATCCCAGGGGCGCTTGTGAACGGCATGCACCCCTGGGATATGTGGGCCTCTACGCAGACCTATGCATAGAGGCCCAGAAGCGCAAGTCTCCGAACCTTCCGGACCATCAGGTAAATGCATAGATTTTTCGCAGATTGTAGGCATCCACTCGCGAGACGCCTCCGATCACAATTTCAGGCCCAGTATGTTGCCAGGACTGGAATTCAATGGTATTCCTTCACTATGGCACTATTCAAAGAAGAACATTGGAGTTCTGCCCGGTGTCCAGGTCAACATTTATCTCTCAACCAAAACACTAAAATGGATTATCTGGTCATTTGACTCATTGCTGTTTGTGGGAGCTTGCTGTGCACAAATTGGCTGCCATGTTTCCCTACATTACAACGGTGATTGCACTTCAAAAGTACTTCATTGGGACATCCTGAGGTTACGAAAGGTGCTGTATAAATCCAAGTTCTTTCCTTACATATTATGTTCCATTTTGTAGCAAATGCAATAACATCAGTCTGTTTAGCCTTTGCCCTGATAAACTGTGTACTTGAACAGGCATTGCCCCTTTCTACCCTTCTGTCTTCACATAACATCACTTTGCATGTCACCTGCTACATCAATACTGATGGCCACCTGTTCCATTTTACCGTAATGTGAAGCCCGACTATCTCGGACATCTCGATCAGTGACAAAGTAATTTCTGATGGCTCTCTCCTTTTCCTCACCATCCATTTCCCCTGGCCAACCTGCAGTGCCACTAACCTCATGCTCTATGCCCAGAAAAAAAATTATCCAAGAGCTCTCTCAGGAGCACCCCTTCTCAACCTTTCAACTCTCCCTCCTCTGGTCCTCTGCCTGCCATAACACTAGTACCTCTGCCTGTTCACCAGCTCCCCTACTTCCATTTTCAGGGCCCTCATCCGTACCAAATCCTTCAAAATCAACCACACCTGCAGCTCTTCCTGTAAAATTCCCACCTTTGCATCATTTGATGGCCACACGCTTCAGTGCGCACCCAGAATGCAACTTTCCTGTTCATCCCCCAGCAGAACTAGCTTAACCACCTCAGGCAACATCATCTGTCACTCTCCGCAGTCAAAACCTTACTGCTCGAGGACTATGTGAGAGGATAAGAACAATGTCAAATTCATTTTCTCCAACACAAACCTTGTTTTTGATCCCCTTACCTTAGTTCAATGGAAATCTGGAGCTCTCGCCCTCAAAAAGCTGTCGAGGCTAGGTCAAGTGAAAATTTGGATGGGTAGATTTTTGTTAGCTCAGGGTTTTAAGGAATATGGAGCTATGTCAGATAAATGGAGGTGAAGTTTAGATCAGTCATGATCTAATTGAATAGCACAACACACCTGAGGGGCTGAATGGCCTACTCCTGTTCCGATGTAAGGAGCTGATGGATTTCTTCATCTCCAAATATGGTACTATCTGCTCAGCTGCCTCAACTTCCTTCTCATAAGAACATAAGAAATAGGAGCAGGAGTAGGCCATCTGGCCCCTCGAGCCTGCTCTGCCATTCAATAAGATCATGGCTGATCTGATCTTGGCCTCAACTCCGCTTCCCTGCCCTCTCCCCATAACCCTTGATTCCCTTATCTTCAAAAATCTGTCCATCTCCACTTTAAATATATTCAATGACCCAGCCTCCACAGCTCTATGGGGTAGAGAATTTCAAAGATTCACAACCCTCTGAGAGAAGAAATTCTTCCTCATTTCCGTTTTAAATGGGCAATCCCTTATTTTGAGACTATGCCCCCTAGTTCTAGATTCCCGCACGAAGGGAAACATCCTCTCTGCATCTATCCTGTCAAGCCCCCTCAGAATCTTACACATTTTAATAAGATCACCTCTCATTCTTCTAAGCTCCAATGAGTATAGGCCCAACCTGCTCAACCTTTCTTCATGTGACAACCTCTTCATCTCAGGAATCAACCTCGTAAACCTTCTCCTTACACTTCATCTCACCACCTTCTCATCCATGCCTTTGTCATTTTCAGGCTTGACTTGTCCATGAATCTCCACAGCGGCCTTCCAAACACCACCCTACTAAAACTCTACATCCAAAACTCTGCCACCCATATCCTATCCCATCCTATATCCACTCATCCCTTCCCTTGTCAATCTTCAATGACTCGTATGCCTCTCCCCACCCCCATGCATTGGCTGCAAAGCTCTCATTCTCATTTTTAAATTTTATCCTACTCTATCTCTACATAGGAGCATTAGGAAAAGGAGGAGGCCATTCAGCCCCTTGAGCCTGCTCGCCATTCAATTAGATTTGATAGAGGTGTTCAAAATCACGAGGGGTCTGGACAGAGTAGATGGAGAGAAACTGTTCCCATTTGCCGAAGGGTTGAGACCGAGAGGACACAGATTTAAGGAGATTGGCAGAAGAATCAAAGGTGACATGAGGAAAAACTTTTTTTATGCAGCGAGTGGTTAGGATCTGGAATGCACTGCCTGAAAGGGTGGTGGAAACAGGTTCAATTGTGGCTTCCAAAAGGGAATTGGATAAGTACCTGAAGGAAAAAAAATTGCAGGGCTATGGGGAAAGAACAGCGGAGTGGGACTAGCTGAAGTGCTCTTGCATAGAGCCAGCACAGGCTCAACGTGACAGATGGCCTCCTTCTGTGCTGTAACCATTCTATG
The DNA here is from genome assembly GCF_044704955.1 of Pristiophorus japonicus. Taxonomy (NCBI): domain Eukaryota; kingdom Metazoa; phylum Chordata; class Chondrichthyes; family Pristiophoridae; genus Pristiophorus; species Pristiophorus japonicus. Next base: position 305,612,943 of record NC_091977.1, read on the forward strand.
ATTCTATGATTCTGAGGGCCCAAGTTTGGTCAAACCTAAGTTCCGCCCATGTACGGTCGAAAGGACCGATAAGATTCTGACGGTATTTTGGCTGGGAGTTTGGTGGAAAAATGGGGAAAAAACCGCCCGGCGGAAAAAATGGGCCTTATACGCCGATTCTGGGTGGCAGCGGGCGAGAGGCCGGATTCTGGGCGGAAAATGGGATCCTCAGCAAAATAATGCCAAGGATATAGTCTGACCCAGGGAGGTGGAGGGGGGGAAACGTAAAAAAAAAATGTTAACAAATGGAAAAAAAATTTCCAAATCCTTTCAGAGGACACTATCCACCAAAATCGCTGCAAAAGAAATGAAGAAAACAAGTGCACTAATCTTTTTTTGCAGGTCTTCATACTTACCGTTCAGGTAAGACCTGCCTCGAAGCAGCGGCCTCTTCTGCTGCTGGAGCGGAGGATCGCCCGGACCAATCTGAGGAGGGAGCAGGCGGGAGGACTTTTGTCAGCGTTGCACGCCGGCGCTCGCCAGCGGACGTTCCCCAGTAGTCTTCCCTCCCCACTGGCGTGAGGACCTGACCAAACTCGTTCGGAGGGGAGAGCACCCAAAAAACATCAAAACCGCCGAGAAAACCCAGTGGCAGTCGACGGTAAGTCCACCAAATTCGGACCCTATGATTCTAGATTATGGCTGATCTGCACCTCAACTCCACTTCCTGCATTCGCTCCATATCCCTTGATATATTTACATTTGCCTCAGCTTGTACCCTTCACTTTTCAAAAGTTGTTTTTTGTGTGCCCTCCATCCCACTGTTCTACTAGTGGTGATAGAGTCTAGTTTCTAAAAATCTCAAAGGCCCCTCCATTTTCCAACAGTTCTCCCCACCTTTAAAAACCTCCTTCGAACCTAACTCTTCCAACCAAAATTTTGGTCGCCTTCCGTAACTCTTCTTCCAACTCCTGTTGGGTTCTCCTGCCACCCTGTCAAGTACCTTGGGATGCATTGCTACATTAATGGGTGTAGTCATCTTTTCTTTCTCATTTATGCATTCATTGCTGTAAATTCCTGTTTAATGGCACATACGTTGGCAATACTATTTTGGTCTGTGTGTTTTTCTAAACTGCTTGTAAGGTTACTAATCTTCAGAAAAACATAGACCATGAACTAAAAAATGATTAATCCCAGCTTTTGGAATTAAGCTGGACAATTAAGGACATTCTGTGATCATAAACCTGACTTCATGCATAACAACAATGGAGTTGTTACGTGAGGCTTTGAACTTGATTGACCAGGGTGGGGAAAACAGCCACTAGCGACATCGAAGCTGTAAAAAGACCGGACAACAAAGGACCCCACGAAATGCAAATTTTTGGATAACAGCATTCAGCATAAGGAAATATCTTTTGCATTGTCGACTCCGTGTGCAAATTAGTAGCCATTCAAACTCATCACCACAACCAGTTAAACAAATCACCACATCAATAATCGAATCTCGGAAGCAAGAAACTTATTCATACTATGGATATAAATATACGGACACAGAGACACACAAGGAGGCAACACAAGAAGAATGACAGGAAGACAGAAGAAGCAGCATAAAAAGAACAGAAGCTGCAGAGAACAGCTGGAAGAAGAAACAACAGGTCACGGAATCAAGGACCATGAATCGCTGAGCAATTCAAGCACTCAACTGATTAGCTAGACTGCAATTTTAATATCTTAAACTAACTGGGAAAACTGATCAACCAATAAAGAAATATTCAGAGTGAATCAATTGTGGGACCGATGTTCCTGACCTTTAACAACACACCACCCCTCCCACCCAGGAACTGTCTGGGTGCCAAGGTCATAAAAATTAGGGCAGAGATCCATTGTACCAAGTCTCTGCTCCTTCTTTGCGTTTGGCCAAGCTATTCGGGGTTTCCACCAAGGGGCAGAGCAGGTCTTTTCTTTTCACCTGCAATAGCAACAGGCCCTGCTTTGGTGAAAGGGGGACATTACAGCCCTCTTGCCTCAATTTCTTCTGCTTGCAACCAAGGGCCGTGCATATCTAGTGATGCCCCAGGAAGGTGACAGTGATCTTGCACCAGAACCGTCCCCCAAATCACCCCCAACCCCTTCCCCCCACCCCCTCCCCCATCACCCCGCCTTCCCATCCCCCCACCCCATGAAAGAGTCTGCCAATATGGCGAAGAGAATGCAAAAGGTACGCCAGAGCTTTTATTTTCATTGACCCACCAAATCTTTTATCTATAAGACCATTCTAGGTTGAGATTATATGGAACAAAGTTCACTGTGGTGTACTTAGTGTGGAATAACATTGTCTCATGATTCATGGAAGGCTACAATAATTACATTATTTTGTAATTTGAAAGCAAATTTTTAAGAGAAGTAGAGCCCTAGTAATCAACTACTTAGTAATCAACTGCTGATTATTCCTTAATAAACCTACAGTAATGATTGCATAGGCATTAATCCTATGCTGTGAATATCACACAAGGATATAGATGCACTTACGGGGAAGCTAGATAAACACATGAATAGAGGATTATGCTGATAGGACTAGATGAAGAGGGGTGTGAGAAGGCTTGTGTGGAACATAAACACTGGCATGAATCAGTTGGGCCTGTTTCTGTGCTGTGCATTCTGTGTAATTCTATATAATGGAGCATGCTGAAAATCAATGCCTACACAGACGGCCACTAGTGTATAAAAGCTATAGCAAGTATCTTAGAGTGGTGGTGATGGTGTGGTACACAAGAACATAAGAATTAGGAACAGGAGTAGGCCATCTAGCCCCTCGAGCCTGCTCCGCCATTCAACAAGATCATGGCTGATCTGGCCGTGGACTCAGCTCCACTTGCCCGCCCGCTCCCCATAACCTTAATTCCCTTATTGGTTAAAAATCTATCTATCTGTGATTTGAATATATTCAATGAGCTAGCCTCAACTGCTTCCTTGGGCAGAGAATTCCACAGATTCACAACCCTCTGGGAGAAGAAATTCCTTCTCAACTCGGTTTTAAATTGGCTCCCCCGTATTTTGAGGCTGTGCCCCCTAGTTTTAGTCTCACCAACCAGTGGAAACAACCTCTCTGTTGCTATCTTGTCTATCCCTTTCATTATTTTAAATGTTTCTATGAGGTCACGCCTCATCCTTCTGAACTCCAACGAGTATAGAGCCAGTCTACTCAATCTATCATCATAAGGTAACCTCCTCATCTCTGGAATCAGCATAGTGAATCGTCTCTGTACCCCCTCCAAAGCTAGTATATCCTTCCTTAAGTAAGGTGAACAAAACTGCACGCAGTACTCCAGGTGCGGCCTTACCAATACCCTGTAAAGTTTCAGCAGGACCTCCCTGCTTTTGTACTCCATCCCTCTCGCAATGAAGGCCAACATTCCATTCACTTTCCTGATTACCTGCTGCACCTGCAAACTAACTTTTTGGGATTCATGCACAAGGACCCCCAGGTCCCTCTGCACCACAGCATGTTGTAATTTCTCCCCATTCAAATAATATTCCCTTTTACTGGTTTTTTTGCCAAAGTGGATGACCTCACATTTTCTGACATTGTATTCCATCTGCCAAACCTTAGCCCATTCGCTTAACCTATCCAAATCTCTTTGCAGCCTCTCTGTGTCCACTACACAACCCGCTTTCCCACTAATCTTTGTGTCATCTGCAAATTTTGTTACACTACACTCTGTCCCCTCTTCCAGGTCATCTATGTATATTGTAAACAGTTGTGGTCCCAGCACCGATCCCTGTGGCACACCACTAACCACCGATTTCCAACACGAAAAGGACCCATTTATCCCGACTCTCTGCTTTTTGTTAGCCAGCCAATTCTCTATCCATGCTAATACATTTCTTCTGACTCCGCGAACCTTTATCTTCTGCAGTAACCTTTTGTGTGGCACCTTATCGAATGCCTTTTGGAAATCTAAATACACATCCATCGGTACACCTCTATCCACCATGCTCGTTATATCCTCAAAGAATTCCAGTAAATTAGTTAAACATGATTTCCCCTTCATGAATCCATGTTGCGTCTGCTTGATTGCACTATTCCTATCTAGATGTCCCGCTATTTCTTCCTTAATGATAGCTTCAAGCATTTTCCCCACTACAGATGTTAAACTAACCGGCCTATAGTTACCTGCCTTTTGTCTGCCCCCTTTTTTAAACAGAGGCATTACATTAGCTGCTTTCCAATCCGCTGGTACCTCCCCAGAGTCCAGAGAGTTTTGGTAGATTATAACGAATGCATCTGCTATAATTTCCGCCATCTCTTTTAATACCCTGGGATGCATTTCATCAGGACCAGGGGACTTGTCTACCTTGAGTCCCATTAGCCTGTCCAGCACTACCCCCCTAGTGATAGTGATTATCTCAAGGTTCTCCCTTCCCACATTCCGTGACCAGCAATCTTTGGCATGGTTTTTGTGTCTTCCACTGTGAAGACCGAAGCAAAATAATTGTTTAAGGTCTCAGCCATTTCCACATTTCCCCTTATTAAATCCCACTTCTCATCTTCTAAGGGACCAACATTTACTTTAGTCACTCTTTTCCGTTTTATATATCGGTAAAAGCTTTTACTATCTGTTTTTATGTTTTGCAAAAGTTTACTTTCATAATCTATCTTTCCTTTCTTCATTGCTTTCTTAGTCATTCTTTGCTGTCGTTTAAAATTTTCCCAATCTTCTAGTTTCCCACTAACCTTGGCCACCTTATACGCATTGGTTTTTAATTTGATACTCTCCTTTATTTCCTTGGTTATCCACGGCTGGTTATCCCTTCTCTTACCGCCCTTCTTTTTCACTGGAATATATTTTTGTTGAGCACTATGAAAGAGCTCCTTAAAAGTCCTCCACTGTTCCTCAATTGTGCCACCGTTTAGTCTGTGTTTCCAGTCTACTTTAGCCAACTCTGCCCTCATCCCACTGTAGTCCCCTTTGTTTAAGCATAGTACGCTCGTTTGAGACACTACTTCCTTACCCTCAATCTGTATTACAAATTCAACCATACTGTGATCACTCATTCCGAGAGGATCTTTTACTAGGAGATTGTTTATTATTCCTGTCTCATTACACAGGACCAGATCTAAGATAGCTTGCTCCCTAGTAGGTTCTGTAACATACTGTTCTAAGAAACAATCCCGTATGCATTCTATGAATTCCTCCTCAAGGCTACCTCGTGCTATTTGATTTGACCAATCGATATGTAGGTTAAAATCCCCCATGATTACTGCCGTTCCTTTTTCACATGCCTCCATTATTCCCTTTATTATTGTCCGCCCCACCGTGAAGTTATTATTTGGGGGCCTATAAACTACGCCCACCAGTGACTTTTTCCCCTTACTATCTCTAATCTCCACGCACAATGATTCAACATTTTGTTCATTGGAGCCAATATCATCTCTCACAACTGCCCTAATATCATCCTTTATTAACAGAGCTACCCCACCTCCTTTCCCTTCTTGTCTATCCTTCCGAATTTTCCGTACTTTAATAATCACTTGATACAACTGAACTATTCAGGTTTTACTCTTCTGATTTATGACCATATGTTCCCCTAGTTTAGGCACCCTGGGTATCTCCCTCCTTTATATACATTTTTTAACATGCAAATAAATATTTCATTTGGCTCATCTGTGCTGAAAGTCTATGGAATAAAAGACTGCCACTAATTTGCTATAACATCCATCTGTAGTTATTCTTATAACTTGCATTTATTCCTCCAATCTTCCCTCTGATTTTCTGCCCTTGCCCCCCTTTTCTCCTACTGGTGCGAAATGACAGTGCCATGATTGGGACAGCCAAGCCCTGCCCTTTTCTTTGCTTGGCCTCCACAAATGCATTCTTATGGCAAGGACTGGCGAACAGTGGGGAGGAACTCTTGAGGTCAATGTAATAGGGCAGGGTATATAACAGGAAGCCACTTCCCTGTCGCCAGTCCAAAGTTAAAATCAGCCCTTACTTAATTATTGTACCCAAGTTTTATTTCTAAATAATAATAATTTTTCAGTCAATTTTTCATCACAGGTTGAGCTAAATTTATTCCACATATTCGATGTTCAGAACATAACAGAACCCACACTAGCTCCCTTTTTCATACACATGTCTTCTTGTAATTGCTTTCTCCCTGTTATTTAAAAAAAAATGAATAATGTTCGAAAGGCATTTTAGAGAAACTGATGTGAGGGAGGAAATAGGTTTTTAAAAAATCAGTTCATTGCCAAGCAGGAGGCGTGCTTCATCTTTAGCACATAAACAAATTGCAAACTAATCCAATCGTCAATGCAGTTAAGTTGTAAACATTCAGTAATACTAATCCAGTCCCGAATTCTCTTAAACAAGTTCAGTACCAGCTTATTAACTTCCTGTGGCTTTTGCTGCATTATCTGACTTGTTTTAATTAAAACCTCACAATGGCTGACAGATAGCTTTCAATGAGTGATCATTTCAGACCATCTGCAGTTCCTATCCTCCTAAATGAATATTGGTAGCATCACAGACGTGGCAATATAATTACAGGATTCACGAGTACATGAATGGAAGAATCAATCCGTCAGTCTCCTTTTGTCAAAAAGCAGCTGATAAAAGCAACTGCTCATGATACATCTTTGCAAATTACATAGAAATTACAGAATAACCGGTCCGTGCCGATGTTTATGCTCCACACAAGCCTCTTCACACCCTACTTCATCTAACCCTATCAATAATTCTTTCTATATCTTTCTCCCTCATGTTACTCACCTCAACTATTCCCTGTGGTAGCAAGTTCGACATTCTAACCATTCTCTGGGTAAATAAGTTGCCCCTGAATTCCTTATTCAATTTATTAGCAACTATCGTATATTTATGTCCCCTCGTTTTGAACTCCCCCACAAGTGGAAACATTGGGAGTTAAATTGGATAACCTCCGATAATGGGTGGGCATATCGCGGTATGCATTTAACCCACGCCCGTTTATTGCGTTGCAAGCAGCATGTTAAATTGGTGCTGCCAGTTGCTTTACATGATTGCTACATATAGCCAGCACTACCCATTCTGTTCATTGACTGCATGCATCAGTAGGGGGCCTGATATCACGAGTGGGTAGTACTACTTAAAGGCAGCCCACACCTCTTAAAGGGGAGGTGCATTGTGGCTGGAAGAAGTGGTGGGAATCATTTGAAAAATGAATCAGTGCCGTGATACTTTGAGGAATGGCTGAACATGCGAGAGGACATGCACCAAGGTTTTCTCACAATGCACTGGAGGTCCTGGTGGAATAAATGGAAAGAAGCAGAGACATCCTGTATCTGCAGGAGGACAGGCAGTCCTACAGACAGATGCTCAGATGCAGACGGGAGGCAGTGGGAAGAGGTACCAATGGAGGTCAATGCTAAGAGTGCATTTCCAAGAACCTGGATGTAGTGCACGAAGAAGTTTAGCAATTTGACACGGTGAGTGATTTCACCTTCAAATAGAACTGACAAGCACTGTCTTGAGATAAGACCCTCATTAATCTGCAACAAGTGACATGCATGATGAAGTAACCCCACTATACCTTGAACCAATAATGTATAACCAGGAGAAAACCCAGGCTTGAATGAACCAATGATTAAGATGTACACGTGAATGCCACAAGAATCTCGAGGAAAAAGGTTTAAAAACTGACACAAGATCTAAGGGTTGGAATTTGGTTTCGCCCTGTTTGGGGGTGGTAACCAAGGCCCGGCAGAAGTCCCGCCCCGGCCGTGAAATTACGGTTACCGCCCGTCACAGGAAGTGGAGTGCAACGTCGTGTGCTCCACTTCCTTTTGGGGTGGGATCGGGGTGCTACACAGGTGCATTGCGGAGCGTTACTTGGCCTCTCTGCATAGCGCGGACGCGTTTCAACGTCCCTCCCACCGTTAAAGCGGAAGGATGTTGCACACTGTGTACGCCCTTTGATGGCCTCCACTGGGCCACCGGGGCTAAGGGGTGTCATGGCCGCAGCCCAGCAGCAAAACGGAATGCCGGGCTACATGATTGCGGCCCGGACCTCGCGAAAGGAGCGGCAAACGGCCCGACCTCTATGGGGGGGGAAAATAAAAGATTGCGGCGCAGAGTACTTTCCCTTTAAGTTCCTATCCGCGATGGGTAACCGGCCCAGTTCACGCAGCGGCCTCATGAGGCGCTGGACAATTTCCACCGTGTGGCAAAAAGGAGTCACCGCGCACGGCAATGACGTCATAGTCAGAGGTGCAGCGGCCCGGGGCACTATCAGTGGGGGCGTGCGCTAATGCATTCGCGCCTCCACTAACTCCCGCGCAATTTCGCTGGAGTCGCTCCCTCCCCTGGGCAAAAACAATTTGCACCCTGTTTGCATCCCCCGAGGCACTAACGGGATATGCAGAGCAGGGAAATTTCGGCCCCTAGTTTTTTTTACTGCAGTCAGCCAGGCCTGGTCCAATGAAGAAAAGATGTCTAAAGATTCCAACAGACGTCAAGTGGGCATTGGTTTGGCCACCGGGCACTTGAAGAGTCCCAGACAGGTTAAGTTGAGTTCTTATTTAATCTATGTGTTTGTGGGTTAAATATAGATCATTGGGAGATAGTGTATCCGAATGGTTTTATGTTAAAGTGGATTCAAGCCTACAAACCCTACTCTAACACTTAATGTAGGAGATGTGAAAGTTGTAAATAATTCCTACAGTAGCATATCTTACAATTGCACCAGTAGCCTCATCCACTGCTAATTCACCACATCCCCATCACCAACCTCAAAAACAATCTCCATCAATTAGTACTCAACCCTTCAATTCATATGCTTCACCTCACCCTCACACAGTTTGGGCTGTTGCTGTTGTGTATCTGTAAAGCATGCACTCCCATGTTCCGCCATCAGGGAGTGTTTCCGCTGAAGTCCCAAGGAATTCCAGCATCCCTTGGGAGCACTTTATAGAAGTCGGTCCCTAAGGCCTGTTCCTCATTCTGGAGTGTTTTAATAAAAACTGAGGTCACTGTTACTTTAACATCCTTGTGTGCAGTCTCATCTATGTTAGGAACACAATAACTGGCGACGAGTATACGAATCCAATGCAAAGATGCAGCAAACTATGGGCATCCTGGAGAAGTTCTCGGAGGGTGAGGACTGGGAAGCCTATGTCGAATGGCTAGACCAGTACTTTGTAGCCAACGAGCTGAACGGAGAAGGAAGCGCTGCAAAAAGGAGAGCGGTCCTCCTCACAGTCTGCGGAGCACTGACCTACAGCCTCATGAAGAATCTTCTGGCTCCGGTGAAACCCACAGATAAGCAGTATGAGGAGCTGTGTACACTGGTTCGGGAGCATCTTAACCCAAGGGAGAGCGTGCTGATGGCAAGGTATCAGTTCTACACGTGCCAGCGATCTGAAGGTCAGGGAGTGATGAGCTACATCACCGAGCTAAGGCGACTTGCAGGACAATGTGAGTTTGATGGCTACCTGAAGCAAATGCTCAGAGACTTTTTGCACTGGGCATTGGCCACGAGACCATCCTACGAAAACTTTTCACTGCAGAGACACCGACCCTCAGTAAGGCCATTGCGATAGCACAGGCGTTTATGTCCACCAGTGATAACACCAAACAAATCTCTCAGCACACAAGTGCTAGCAATGTTCATAAATTAACTGGAACTGTGTTTGCAAGCAGAAATGTGCAGGGCAGAAACCACGAGTCTGCAACTGCCAGCAGACCTCAGGTGACCCAGATGACTCAGAGTCTGCAACAAAGAATGAATGCAAGGCAATTCACACGTTGTTGGCGTTGTGGAGGCTTCCATTCAGCCTATTCATGCCGCTTCAGAAGGTATGCTTGCAAGCTCTGCAAAATCTGCTAACCACCACGTGGCAGAAGAAGATCGGTCCATGGTGGATCAAAGCAATTTTGAGCCTCAAAGAGAGGAGGCAGATGCTGAAGTACATGGGGTGCACACATTTTTGACGAAATGTCCACATATAATGCTAAATGGAAAATTGAATGTCTTACCCGTAGCCATTGAACTGGACACTGGTGCTAGCCAATCCATCATGAGTAAAAAGATGTTTGAGAGACTGTGGTGCAACAAGGCACTCAGAACAGCCCTGAGCCCCATCCATATGAAACTGAGAACGTACACCAAAGAGCTTATCACTGTCCTGGGCAGCACCATGTTCAAGGTCACCTACGAGGACACAGTGCATGAACTGCCACTCTGGATTGTCCTGGGCGATGGCCCCACACTGCTTGAAAGGAGCTGGCTGGGAAAAATCCGCTGGAACTGGGATGACATCCGAGCGCTATCACATGTCGATGAGGCCTCATGTACCCAGGTTCTTAACAAATTTCTTTCCCTTTTTGAGCCAGGCATTGGAAACTTTTCCGGGGCGAAGGTGCGGATCCACTTGGTCCCAGAGGCACGACCCATTCACCACAAGGCACGAGCGGTACCTCACATGATGAGGGAGAGAGTGCAAATCGAGCTGTACAGGCTGCAACGCGAGGGCATCATCTCCCCAGTGGAATTCAGCAAGTGGGCCAGCCCGATTGTTCCAGTACTCAAAAGTGATGGCACGGTCAGGATTTGCGGCGATTATAAAGTAACTATTAATCGTTTCTCGCTACAGGACCAATATCCGCTACCTAAGGCAGACGACCTAGTTGTGACGCTGGCAGAAGGCAAGACGTTCACTAAGCTCAACTTGACTTCGGCCTACATGACGCAGGAGCTGGAGGAGTCTTCGAAGGGCCTCACTTGCATCAACACGCACAGGGGACTGTTCATCTATAACAGATGCCCATTTGGAATTTGGTCGGCTGCAGCAATCTTCCAGATAAACATTTAGAGCCGACTCAAGTCGGTACCACGCACAGTGGTTTTTCAGGACGACATATTGGTCATGGGTCGGGACACCGTCGAGCACCTACAAAACCTGGAGGAGGTCCTCCAGCGACTGGATCGCATAGGGCTGCAGCTGAAGAGGTCAAAATGCATCTTCATGGCATCAGAAGTGGCGTTTTTGGGGAGAAAGATCGCGGCGGACGGCATTCAGCCCACAGACGCCAAGACAGAGGCTATCAGGAACGCGCACAAGCCACAGAACGTCACAGAGCTGCAGTCGTTCCTGGGACTCCTCAACTATTTTGGTAACTTCCTACTGGGGTTAAGCACCCTCCTAGAGCCCCTACATGTGTTATTGCGTAAAGGTGAGAACTGGGTATGGGGAAAAAAACAAGTAATTGCTTTTGAGAAAGCCAGAAACATTTTATGCTCCAACAAGCTGCTTGCATTGTATAACCCGTGTAAAACACTTGTGCTAACATGTGATGCGTCGTCGTACGGAGTCGGGTGTGTAACATTGCGGGGAAGTTGCAACCTGTCGCCTATGCCTCCAGGAGTTTGTCGAAGTTCAAGAGGGCCTACAGCATGATTGAGAAAGAGGCATTAGCGTGTGTGTTCGGGATAAAGAAAATGCATCAGTACCTGTTTGGCCTCAAATTTGAGCTGGAAACCGATCACAAGCCCCTCATATCCCTGTTCGCTGAAAACAAGGGGATAAATACTAATGCCTCAGCCCACATACAAAGGTGGGCACTCGCGCTATCAGCATATAACTATATCATCTGCCACAGGCCTGGCACCGAGAACTGTGCAGATGCTCTCAGTCAGCTACCATTGCCCACCACGGGGGTGGAAATGGAGTAGCCTGCAAACTTGTTGATGGTGGCGCAGCCCGCAGACTTGTTGATGGTCATGGAAGCATTTGAAAATGATAAATCACCTGTCACGGTCCGCCAGATTAGGATTTGGACCAGCCAAGAACATCTGCTGTCCCTAGTAAAAATCTGTGTACTGCATGGGAGCTGGGCCAGCATCCCTGCTGAAATGCAAGAGCTAATCTAGCCGTTCCAGCGGCGAAAGGCCGAGCTGTCCATTCAGGCAGACTGCCTGTTGTGGGGTAACCGCGTAGTGCTACCCAAAAAGGGCAGGGAGACGTTCATCTCGGATCTCCATAGCACAGAACCGGGTATAGTAATGATGAAAGCGATAGCCAGATCCCATGTGTGGTGGCCTGGTATCGACTCTGACTTGAGTCCTGTGTACGGCAATGCAGCGTGTGTGCTCAGTTGAGCAACGCGCCCAGAGAGGCACCACTAAGTTTGTGGTCCTGGCCCTCCAGACCATGGTCAAGGATCCATATCGACTATGCAGGCCCATTTCTTGGTAAAATGTTCCTGGTGGTAGTGGATGCTTTTTCAAAATGGATTGAATGTGAAATAATGTCAGGAAGCACCGCCACCGCCACCATTGAAAGCCTGTGGGCCATGTTTGCCACCCACGGCCTGCCTGACATAATGGTCAGTGAGAACGGGCCATGTTTCACCAGTGCCGAATTTAAAGAATTCATGGCCTGCAATGGGATCAAACATGTCACCTTGGCCCCGTTTAAACCAGCCTCCAATGGGCAGGCAGAGCGGGCAGTACAAACAATCAAACAGAGCCTTAAACGAGTCACAGAAGGCTCACTCCAAACCCGCCTGTCCCGAGTACTGCTCAGCTACAGCACAAGACCCCACTCGCTCACAGGGGTGCCCCCAGCTGAGTTACTCATGAAAAGGACACTTAAAACCAGACTCTCGCTGGTTGACCCCAACCTGCATGATCAGGTAGAGAGCAGGCGGCAGCAACAAAATGTAAACAATGGTTGCGCCACTGTGTCACGGGAAATTGATCTGAATGACCCTGTGTATGTGCTAAACTATGGACATGGTCCCAGGTGGATCACGAGCATGGTGATAGCTAAAGAAGGGAGTAGGGGACTAGACAATGGACAAATTTGCAGAAAGCACCTGGACCAAACGAGGCTGCGGTTCACAGACTGCCCTGAACAACCCACAGCAGACACCACCTTTTTCGAGCCCACAACACACACCCAAAGGATCAACGACCCCACCCCGGACCAGGAAATCGAACCCATCACAACCAACAGCCCAGCAAGGCCAGGCTCACCCAGCAGCCCTGCAGGGCCAACAACACGCCAGCCCAGCGAGGGTGCAGCCAACACACCAGAACAGACATTTGTACCGAGGCGGTCCACCAGGGAAAGAAAGGCTCCCGACCGCCTCACCTTGTAAATAGTTTTCACTTTGACTTTGGGCTTTGGCGGGGGGGCGGGGGGAGTGATGTTGGTATCTGTAAGGCATGCATTCCCATGTTCCGCCACCAGGGAGTGCAGCCCCTGAAGTCCCAAGGGATCCCAGCATCCCTTGGGAGCACTGCATATAAGCCGGCCCCTAAGCCCTGTTCCTCACTCTGGAGTGTCTTAATAAAGACTGAGGTCACTGTTACTTTAACCTCCCTGTGTGCAGTCTCATCTGTGTTAGGAACACAATAGTTGCATCCACAACTTACAGCTTGCGCAGACTGGCAGCTATTCAACTATGATGCCACAAGAGCCAAACATATTGCAGGACAGTTACTCACAAAATGTCCTCTTACTTGCTGGAGAAGATAGCGCATAACAGCAGGCAGCAGGAAAGAACTGGAAGAGGACAAGCATGCCTGCATGTTTTAACCTCCATGGAGGAGACAGTGCTGGCCATCATGGGAAGGGGCTTTGCTGAAGCCATGTCCACTGAAGGGATTGATATGAGACTCAGAGGTAGGAAGCAAAGGCTAATGGTTGAGGGGAGCTTTTGTGACTGGAAGGCTGTTTTCAGTGGGGTTCCACAGGGCTCAGAACTTGGTCCCTTACTTTTTGAAGTATATATTAATGATTTAAATGTAGGAGGCAAGATACATTTTCAGATGACACAAAAATTGGCCATGTGGGTGACAGTGAGGAGGAAAGTGCTTGACTGCAGGAAGATATCGATGAACTGGTCAGTTAGGCAGGAAAGTGGAAAATGGAATTCAATCCCGGAAAAGTGTGAGGCAATGCATTTCGGGAGGGGCAACAAGGCAAGAGACGATCAAACTGCTGCAATGGAAGCTGAGGCTGCTGCCATTATGGCTCTGGACACCAGTGTTCAAAGGGGCTTCCAGAGTGTCACAGCAGTGCAGCAATTTGTTCTCCATCAGATTACTAGGGTTGCTGAGGCACTACCCCGGGGGAGTGGGCAGTGACTCCATGGAGCACAAGCCTGCTGCCCTCACTCAGGATGATAGCAGTCGTCCTCCTGTTCCACCAGTGCCCTTGCCGTTGCCTGTCAGTCAACCAGACCAAACAGCTACCTCCCATGCTGTGATGGTGCAGTCCGCAGCCAGGCCTTCTAGGTCCAGAGCTCCTTGAGGTCTCCCTCCAAGGCCATCTGTAGTCTCCTCCACTGAAAGTCAAATGCCTTCCACCAGCCATGCTGCAGCCATTGGGGCAGCACTGCGTGGGAGCACTCGGACAGGCAAAGGCACATGGAATACAGGCATTAAGGAAATGCACAAGGGTGATTAGATTAATTTTGTATGCAATATAGCATGATTTAATTTACAAATCTAGTCTGGAATGTGTATTTTGTGTCATGTATTCAACTATCATTGTAACCCATGTATAAGCTGACCTAAGTTGTACACCTTGAGAACACTGACCACAGAGGGCGAACTTGTGGGGGACACTCCGAACCTGGACTTTTCCGGTATAAAAGGGGAAGCTCCACCCACCGTCGGTCTCTTGAGTTCTTGATAATAAAGGTAACTGGTCATAGAGTGACTTTCTCTCAAGTATGGGCCTCGTGTGCATTTATACTGTATAGTAAGGACATATCATTTTGTGTTGGCTTTTATTTTTGCATTGTGACCAAGAGATGATGGGGCCGAAACTGCCCTCCACCCGAAACGTGGAGCCGTACCTGGTTTTATCACTGCGGTGGTTGAGGTGGCTTCTTGAGCGATATTCCGCTCTTTGGCTTTTTTTTTTCAGGTGCACCGGAAGTCGTTCATAATGGGAGCAGAAGTGGGGCGGTGAGCACACTGGAGTGGCGGAAGTTGGGGTGGAGCAGAGCGGCCGTCGCTGGATGACGTCGTCACGGCTCTCCCCTTCACTTAAAGGGGAGAGCTTGCGCGATTTCTAAAGTTCGGTCCACTGGGCCACCAGGGAGGGTTTCGGCTGGGCCAGCGACCTGGCACCCAAGAGGGGGTGCCAGGCTGCCTGTTGGCAGTCCGGCCGAACCCGGGGGCATGATTGTTGGGCCGACATGACAGTCGGCTGACAAACAAAAACATGGCGGCAGCGACAGTATGTCCTCCCCTTTAATGGGAGCCGGACCGCCATTTCAGAAGGCCATAACCTCATTGCACTGTCGGGAAACAGCAGCTTTTAGCACCACCCGGCGGGTGGAAGATTTTCATGGTGGAATTTCGCCGTCGGGGGGGGGGGGGGGGGTGGGCGGGGGAATCATTGTTGGTGCACACTGTACGACGTACTTAACACGGAGCGGCAGCAGCGGAGCGGGAGGGAGGGGGGAAGGGTGACCGCCGGGATACCGCAGGAGCAGAATTTTGAAAATGGCAGCCGTTACACGAAAAGTCGGTGGCCATTGTACTCCGTAACTTGGTCACCGATTTCCAGTATTAAGGGGCTTTAAGAAAAGGGGCAATTTCGGCCTCAATGTCTGTTAAGGAAGGTCAATGTAATAGAGCTCCCCCAAGTGGTAGACTGCGTCATCGCCCTAATCCTCTTAGTCTTCCTCACTGCCATGCTCCACCTCACAGTCGAAGAGCTACAGTACGCGGACGACGCCTGCGTCTGCGCACATACAGAGGCTGAACTCCAGGGCATAGTCGACGTATTTAATGAGACGTACGAAAGTATGGGCCTTACACTAAACATCAGTAAGACAAAGGTCCTCCACCTCGCCGCTCAGCACTGCCGCCCCAGTCATCAAGATCCACAGCGCGGCCCTGGACAACGTGGACCACTTCCCATATCTCGGGAGCCTTCTATCAACAAGAGGAGATATCGACGACGAGATCCAACACTGCCTCCAGTGCACCAGTGCAGCCTTCGGCTGCCTGAGGAAAAGAGTGTTTGAAGACCAGGCCCTCAAAACTGCCACCAAGCTCATGGTCTACAGGGCTGTAGTAATACCTTCCCTCCTGTATGGCTCAGAAGCATGGACCATATACAGTAGACACCTCATGTCGCTGGAGAAATACCACCAATGATGTCTCTGCAAGATCCTACAAATCCCCTGGGAGGTCAGACGCACCAACGTTAGTGTCCTCGATCAGGCCAACATAGAAACATAGAAACATAGAAACATAGAAAATAGGTGCAGGAGTAGGCCATTCGGCCCTTCTAGCCTGCACCGCCATTCAATGAGTTCATGGCTGAACATTCAACTTCAGTACCCCATTCCTGCTTTCTCGCCATACCCCTTGATCCCCCTAGCAGTAAGGACCTCATCTAACTCCTTTTTGAATATATTTAGTGAATTGGCCTCAACAACTTTCTGTGGTAGAGAATTCCACAGGTTCACCACTCTCTGGGTGAAGAAGTTCCTCCGCATCTCGGTCCTAAATGGCTTACCCCTTATCCTTAGACTGTGACCCCTGGTTCTGGACTTTCCCAACATTGGGAACATTCTTCCAGCATCTAACCTGTCTAACCCCGTCAGAATTTTATATGTTTCTATGAGGTCCCCTCTCATTCTTCTGAACTCCAGTGAATACAAGCCCAGTTGATCCAGTCTTTCTTGATAGGTCAGTCCCGCCATCCCGGGAATCAGTCTGGTGAACCTTCGCTGCACTCCCTCAATAGCAAGAATGTCCTTCCTCAGGTTAGGAGACCAAAACTGTACACAATACTCCAGGTGTGGCCTCACCAATGCCCTGTACAACTGTAGCAACACCTCCCTGCCCCTGTACTCAAATCCCCTTGCTATGAAGGCCAACATGCCATTTGCTTTCTTAACCGCCTGCTGCACCTGCATGCCAACCTTCAATGACTGATGTACCATGACACCCAGGTCTCTTTGCACCTCCCCTTTTCCTAATCTGTCACCATTCAGATAATAGTCTGTCTCTCTGTTTTTACCACCAAAGTGGATAACCTCACATTTATCCACATTATACTTCATCTGCCATGCATTTGCCCACTCACCTAACCTATCCAAGTCGCTCTGCAGCCTCACAGCATCCTCCTCGCAGCTCACACTGCCACCCAACTTAGTGTCATCCGCAAATTTGGAGATACTACATTTAATCCCCTCATCTAAATCATTAATGTACAGTGTAAACAGCTGGGGCCCCAGCACAGAACCTTGCGGTACCCCACTAGTCACTGCCTGCCATTCTGAAAAGTACCCATTTACTCCTACTCTTTGCTTCCTGTCTGACAACCAGTTCTCAATCCATGTCAGTACACTACCCCCAATCCCATGTGCTCTAACTTTGCACATCAATCTCTTGTGTGGGACCTTGTCGAACGCCTTCTGAAAGTCCAAATATACCACATCAACTGGTTCTCCCTTATCCACTCTACTGGAAACATCCTCAAAAAATTCCAGAAGATTTGTCAAGCATGATTTCCCTTTCACAAATCCATGCTGACTTGGACCTATCATGTCACCTCTTTCCAAATGCACTGCTATGACATCCTTAATAATTGATTCCATCATTTTACCCACTACCGATGTCAGGCTGACCGGTCTATAATTCCCTGTTTTCTCTCTCCCTCCTTTTTTAAAAAGTGGGGTTACATTGGCTACCCTCCACTCCATAGGAACTGATCCAGAGTCAATGGAATGTTGGAAAATGACTGTCAACGCATCCACTATTTCCAAGGCCACCTCCTTAAGTACTCTGGGATGCAGTCCATCAGGCCCTGGGTATTTATCGGCCTTCAATCCCATCAATTTCCCCAACACAATTTCCCGGCTAATAAGGATTTCCCTCAGTTCCTCCTCCTTACTAGACCCCCCGACCCCTTTTATAACCGGAAGGTTGTTCGTGTCCTCCTTCGTGAATACTGAACCAAAGTACTTGTTCAATTGGTCCGCCATTTCTTTGTTCCCCGTTATGACTTCCCCTGATTCTGACTGCAGGGGACCTACATTTGTCTTTACTAACCTTTTTCTCTTTACATATCTATAGAAACTTTTGCAATCCGTCTTAATGTTCCCTGCAAGCTTCTTCTCATACTCCATTTTCCCTGCCCTAATCAAACCCTTTGTCCTCCTCTGCTGAGTTCTAAATTTCTCCCAGTCCCCAGGTTCGCTGCTATTTCTGGCCAATTTGTATGCCACTTCCTTGGCTTTAATACTATCCCTGATTTCCCTTGATAGCCACGGTTGAGCCACCTTCCCTTTTTTATTTCTATGCCAGACAGGAATGTACAATTGTTGTAGTTCATCCATGCGGTCTCTAAATGTCTGCCATTGCCCATCCACAGTCAACCCCTTAAGTATCATTCGCCAATCCATCTCAGCCAATTCACGCCTCATACCTTCAAAGTTAGCCTTCTTTAAGTTCTGGACCATGGTCTCTGAATTAACTGTTTCATTCTCCATCCTAATGCAGAATTCCACCATATTATGGTCACTCTTCCCCAAGGGGCCTCGCACAACGAGATTGCTAATTAATCCTTTCTCATTACATAACACCCAGTCTAAGATGGCCTCCCCCCTAGTTGGTTCCTCGACATATTGGTCTAAAAAACCATCCCCAGCATTGAAGCACTGACCACACTTGATCAGCTCCGTTGAGCAGGCCACATAGTTCGCATACCAGACATGAGACTCCCAAAGCAAGCACTCTACTCGGAACTCCTTCACAGCAAACAAGCCAAAGGTGGGCAGCGGAAACGTTACAAGGACACTATCAAAGGCTCCCTGATAAAGTGCAACATCCCCAACAACACCTGGGAATCCCTGGCCAAAGTCTCTGGCAAAAGAGAATGAAATTAAGTTATCTCTCTTTGAATACAGCTTCAGTAACCTCCCTCATGCAACAGTGGACTGCAAACTGCGAGATGTTGCTAATATCTTCAGCACCAGCCTGGAAGAAGCCAGACACATAAACGTTCAAAGCTACGGTCACCTTCACTGCCACTGGCAATGCAATCCTTGCCTTGTTCTAAGGTTGGACTGGTGACTGCAGCAGTTGGCAGATTTCAATGACGACCACCTCAGTGAAGCACAGACGTCTCTAACATTGGTTGTCGCTGATGTTCACGTGAAGAATTGCTCCCTCAACACCTTAGCCTGGATATGGTCTCCTGCTGAGATCCCTTCTCCCCCTTCTTCTCCTCCCTCTTTTAGCAATTTGTCCTGCTCTGTGTGGCCTCTGCTCATTCTCCCAGTCATGCTCGATTCCAAGAGGAAGGCCTACTAGTGCACTCATGTCTGGGAGCAACTGGCTCGTGTAGGACTCTTGCAGTCACAAAAAGTCCTTCAGCACCTGCCACTGTAGACTTTTCAAACTTGAAACCACTTATAGAAAGCACCAAACACTTGTAGAATTGCAACAACAGCCAGAAAAAAACCAAGAAGCAACAAACCTAGTTGATGATCACTTTAAATAGAGCTGGTGAGGGGAGGGGGGGGGGGGTGGGCGCGTGGTCCTTCCTGCTGCTTAATGCGTGTTCAGCTCTGTGAAGTTAAGAGGGCATCGGCTGGAGTGTGGAGCTCCACAATGGCAATGCAGGTATCAAATTCATGCTGATTGACATAATGATCTGCCTGCTCTGCAAACTTATGGCGAAGTTACGTGCACCCACCAACCCCTTTACCAAGATGGCGTCCAGTGTGCTTCACATCATAAGTGTGTGCAGGGTCTGCAGATGCCATTTTGAAACCCTATGGGCAGTACCAAGCCCAATTTCTTCTCCATTGTATTCGTTTGTTTGTAAATATAAAATACGTTTTCTCCTGTAACATTTCAGGAGTAAGTCTGTGTAAAGTGCATCGTTCCAGATGAGGAAGATTCCAAATATTAATCGTCATTAATTTGTGAGTTAGCCCAGGAAGGTCGAAGAGAGAACTGGGTTAAAAAAAACACAAGATTACGGCCTGGAAATTCAGGGCCGATTCTCCCCATTTCCCGCAAGGCGTGGAGCTCCTAAATGGCAGCCCTGCAGCAAATTAGCATTGCACGCTGATTGACATCATGATCTGCCTGCTATGCATACTTTCAGCAGACATTGACTGCGTGCAGAAAAACAGGCAAAACTGAGCCCAATTTCTTGCCCCAGGTCTTCAGCACCACAGCCAGGATATTGTCAGGATCCTTAAGCCTTGTATTCCGATAAGACCCATAAATGGCGGTGCCATCATGGGGAAGTTTTGCTTGCGCCCGTAAACAGATCTCAGGCAGCATTGGAACTTGGTGCTGCCTGCTAATTATCACTATTGTGGCATTCAGCCCAGCTCTGAATGCTGGACTCTGAGATAGGTCTGGACTCGGGGGCAGGTGAAGGCATCTGGGGGCCAGGATCAGGGTGGGGGAGGTTTGGGCCAGGATTGGGGGGGATGCCAGCATAGGAGGTAGGTGGGGCCAGGATCCGGGCGAGATGGGGGCCAGGATCGAGGGGAGGTGGGGGCCAGGATCTGAGGGAGGTGGGGGCCAGGATCGGGGGGAGGTGGGGGCTGGGATCGGGGGGAGGTGGGGGCCGGGATCGGGGAGAGGTGGGGGCCAGGATCTGAGGGAGGTGGGGGCCGGGATCGGGGGGAGGTGGGGGCCAGGATCGGGGGGAGGTGGGGGCCAGGATCGGGGGAAGGTGGGGGCCAGGATCGGGGGGAGGTGGGGGCCAGGATCTGAGGGAGGTGGGGGCCAGGATCGGGGGGAGGTGGGGGCCAGGATCGGGGGAGGTGGGGGCCAGGATCAGGGGGAGGTGGGGGCCAGGATCTGAGGGAGATGGGGGCCAGGATCGGGGGGAGGTGGGGGCCAGGATCGGGGGGAGGTGGGGGCCAGGATCGGGGGGTGGAGGGGGGCAGGATCTGGGAAAGGTGGGGGCCAGGATCGGGGGGTGGAGGGGGGCAGGATCTGGGAAAGGTGGGGGCCAGGATCTGAGGGAGGTGGGGGCCAGGATTGGGGGGAGGTGGGGGCCAGGATCTGGGAAAGGTGGGGGCCAGGATCTGAGGGAGGTGGGGGCCAGGCTATGAGGGCGGTCGGGGCCAGGATCGGGGGGAGGTGGGGGCCAGGATCTGGGGAAGGTGGGGGGCAGGATCGGGGGGGCGTTTGTGGCAAGGTTCAGGTGGAGGGATGTGGGGAATTAGCAGCGGGGGAAGATTGGAGAGGGCCTGGGGTTTGGAGTCGGGAGTGAGGTTGGAGATGATAAGTACTTACTTTTTTTCATTCAACACTGTTTTAACGTTTTTTTTTTGCAGGTGCAACCATCACTGGCGATGACTGCCTCAGATGCAAGCCAAATTTTCAAGAGGGAACTTTATTTAAATATGTTCATGGCGATCACCTGCTTCAGACAAAGCTAAACAACACCTCTTTTTTAGCCCTCACCAATATGGCGTCTGGCACAGGCCACACCAGAAATGGGCAGAAGTGAGATGGAAGCCATTTTTTCACAAAACCAGCCTTAACACTCGGCTTCGAATTTCAGGCCCATAGCCTTTGTTATGTTCAGTGCACTCAGTGTCACATGGAGTGAAATGTAAAAATATTTATAGAACAGTATTAATCTCCTTGTCACTTAAATTGAGACAAATGTACTATACTCACAAATAACAGCTTTTGACATTAGTAAGACTGAAGGGCAGCGAAAGGTTAGCTGTGCATTGTAAATGATCTGCACTCTGCTTAATCTGCGTACTGAATGCTTGAGGCAGTAACTGAAATACTGGCTGCAGAGTGGAAAATGTTCCATTTCTCTAAAAGGTCACCTCGCACCTTGATGGAGTCACATTTATAATTTTAAAAGTAAAAACAGCAAATGCAGGAAATACTCAGCAGGTCAGGCAGTATCTGTGGAGAGGGAAACAGAGTTAATTTATTACTTATTACTTGGAGGGTGCGAGTCTCGCTGGGTTAGAGGAATAAAGGGATCTCGGAATACAAGTACACAAATCGCTAAAAGCTGCAAGGCCATAAAAAAAGCTAATCAAGCACTAGGGTTTATTTCTAGAGGTATAGCATTGAAAAGTAGGGTAGTTATGCTAAACTTGTATTGAACCTTGGTTAGACGACACTTAGAATACTGTGTACAGTTCTGGTCGCTGTAATGTCTGTAGCTCCACCCTGTGGACTCCTGGGACACTGCAGCCAGTGCTGTTTATAATAAAGAGGCCAGGTGGCTTCTGGAAGATTCTGCCACCTTAAGGCTGTATTTGCTGTGAGCTCCTCTGCAAATATCACAATGGCGACAACGATGGGATTAAGCGGATAAAACAAAGTTGCAATTTTTGTTGATAGAGGATTCAGCCAGCCGCCAGAGTGACTTTGAGAACTTCTCTATTTTGATTAACAGCTACATATCTGAGGTAAATTACAAGCACACTTGTTTGAACTGCTAGAGTCCACGCCTATGGGGGTAATAGGACGTTTGGGGGAATTTCAATGCGAACGTGAAAGTTTCAGAGCGTATGTGGAGCGGCTAGAAATGGTTTTCACCGCAAATAATATCATCGAAGTCCCCGATGATGAGGACCATAACCGGGTGGCGTTGGAACGACAAAGGGCTATTTTCTCAGGGCCCGAGGTGTATGAAACCTTGAAAAATTTGCTTGTGCCTGACAAGCCAAAGGACACAACTCTTAAGCAGAAGAACAGCACTACAACCCAATGCCCTTGGAAATTGCTGAAAGTTATCGTTTCGGAATACGAGATCAGTTAACCGAAGAAAATATCAGTGAGTGCATTGTAGCATTAAAAAAGTTATCTATTCACTGTAATTTCGGAAACTTTCAGGACTGAGCATTGTGTGACCACTTTGTTTGTGGGATGAAAAATGATGCCATCAGAAGAAAGTTATTGACAACTCCTAACTTGATTTTTGATTTAGCTTGTCAGACAGCTATGTCAATGAACATGGCCGACCAATATTCCCGAGAATTTCATAATATTTTCAGTCATCAGACAACCGAGGTTAATTGCCTGCAGGTTAAAAGTAAAAGGCAGTTGGGCCCCAAAGTCTCAGAAACTGGCAATGGTAACAGAGCATTGAAGTCATGCTATCGGTACCTGGGACAACACATTGCTCAAAGTTGTCCCAGGCAACTTTGAGAAGGCAGAGTGTTTCTTCTGCAGGAAAACTGGACATCTGGCGAAGGCATGCCGACTGAAGGGTAAACCAGCTTTCAAAGCTATGAGTAGAAATCCCCAGAGACTACACAGCATGGAAGAAAAACAACAGGACAAAGAGATGTTAGAGCTCAACATGAACAGGAGCATGAGGTTAACTAACAGCGATTCGAAAAGTATCATAATCCACATAGATGTTGCGGGAATCAAGATATCCATGTAAATCGACACTGGTGCATCCGTGAGTGTAGTACCGGAGTCGCTATACCTCAACAAATTGCGTGATTTCCCATTGGAGAAATCCAAGATAGAGCTGCGAGGCTACTCGAGAGAGAACATTCCTGTAGTAGGTCGTATCACCGTACCGGTGAAATACAAAGATCAATTTCAGAGTTTGCCTCTAATAGTAGTGGCAGGAGACAAGCCTACCTTACTAGGAAGAAATTGGTTGGGATCACTGAAGCTGGATTGGATTGAGATTTTTCGTGTTGAAACGAGATTTGCATCAAAGGATGATGTCATCAAGAATTATCCAAAGGTGTTCTGCGAAACGGGCAGTCCGATCCAAGGCTTCAAGGCGAGTGTCAGGTTATAGAAGGACGCTAGATCGGTTTACTACAAGCCATGTTCCATACCATATGCACTCAAGGAGAAAGTTGAGCAAGAACTCAAAAGACTAGAGACTGAGAACATTATTTCTAAGATAGATCGATGTAATTGGGCTACACCCATTGTTGTTGTACCTAAGTCCGATGGTAAGGTAAGATTGTGTGGGGATTATAAAGTAACCGTAAACCAGGTTCTAAAGGGTAATGTCCCCAATACATTGCCGAATATAGAAGATTTGTTCACAACATTGACAGGTGGTCAGATCTTCTCAATGAATGCCTACTTACAGCTTGAACTAGATGAGAGCCCAAGTCATGCTTGACTATAAATACTCATCTAGGCCTATATCAATTTAATAGGCTACCGTTTAGAGTATCTTCCGCACCTGCCATATTCCAAGGGGTAATGAACCAGATTTTGCAAGGTATTGAAGGAGTAGTATGTTATTTAGATGACATACACATTTCAGCACCAAATAGGCAAATTCATAATAACATATTGAATGAAGTCCTCAAACGGCTAGAAAAGCACAGAGTACGAGTGTCTGCTCACAAGTGCGAGTTATTTCAAAACTCTGTCGAGTACTTAGGGTACAGAGTAGACAAAGGTGGTTCACATCCAACGAAGGGAAATCTGGATGCAATCAGAAATGCACCCACTCCCAAGAATGTCACTGAACTTCAATCATTTTTGGGTCTTTTGAACTATTATGGAAAGTTCCTACCAAATTTGGCTACAATATTACATCCACTGAATTAACTATTGAAAAAACAGGTCCAATGGAAGTGGTCAGAAGAATGCGATACAGCATTCAAGGAGTGTAAAAGCAAATTGGTAGAGAGCACCATGTTAGTTCACTATGACGTATCTAAGGAGATCAAGCTAGCATGTGATGCCTCTCCATATGGAGTTGGGGCAGTGATCTCTCATGTATTACATAGTGGGGAGGAGAGACTAATTGCTTTTGCTTCATGCATTTTCAGTGCCAGTGAGCGTAATTTTGTGCAAATCGAAAGGGAAGCTTTGGCATTAATATTTGGGGTCAAGAAGTTTCACAAATACTTGTATGGTCATAAGTTTATCATCGTTATGGACCATAAGCCCTTGACTGCAATCCTCCATCCAAAGTCCCCAGTTCCAACATTAGCTGCAGCCCGAATGCAGAGATGGGCTTTGATTTTATCAGCATTTACATATGATATTAAATACAGATGATCAGCTGATCACAGTAATGCTGATGCTATGTCTAGATTGCCTTCCCCATCACAAGTTACACACGATAGGGAAGAAGTGTTCTATTTTTCATACATGGATGAACTGCCAGTCACAGCTGAAGAGATTGGTAGAGCAGCCAAGCGTGACCCCGTTATAGAAAACATAGACATAGAAAACATAGAAAATAGGTGCAGGAGTAGGCCATTCGGCCCTTCTAGCCTGCACCGCCATTCAATGAGTTCATGGCTGAACATTCAACTTCAGTACCCCATAGAAACATATGTCAAAGGTGTATGATTATATTGCAAATGGATGGCCAAACCAGGTAATAGACAAAGATATTCATCCATTCTTCATTCGTAGGAATGAATTATCAGTCGATAAAGATTGTATCATGTGGGGTGCAAAAGTGGTTATACCAAATAAATTCAGGTGCAAATTATTAGGAGACCTCCATGATCAGCACCTGGGAATGTGCTTGACCAAGAGTTTTGCACGCAGTTACTTATGGTGGCCATGTCTTGATAAAGATATAGACTACATCGTCAGTCAGTGTATGACATGTCAATTGGTAAGCAAACAACCACCATCAGTACCATTACAGCAATGGAAATGGCCATCCAGGGTGTGGCAAAGGCTACATATCAATTTTGCCGAGCTAGAAGGACAACAATTGTTCATTGTGATTGATAGTCATTCGAAGTGGGTCGAGGTGTTTCCAATGTGGAAAATAACAAAAAGTAAAACATTAGACATTTTACGAAGATTATTTTCTTAATTTGACCTCCCAGAAGAAATTGTTTCTGATAATGGACCACAATTTCATTCAGAAGAATTTGCACAGTTCACGAGCAAAAATGGTGTGAAACATACCCAGGTTCCACCATACCACCCTGCTTCAAATGGTGCAGCAGAGCGCACTGTACAAATTGTGAAGCATGGCCTCATCAAACAGATGTTGGATCCAAATCCAAAGAAACGACAGTTGTTATTGGACCACAAATTGGCTAATTTCCTAATTATGTATCGTAATACTCTTCACACAACTACTGGTAGAACACCAGCAGAGTTGTTTCTCAAATGACAGCTACGAACCAGATTCTTGTTGTTAAAACCAAATTTGGCACAGTCCGTAGAAGAGACACAATTAAGACAAAAAGAGAATCATGATAGAGGTAGAGTAAAAGAGAGAAGTGTGAAATTAAATCAGAAGGTGAGAGTGAAGAACCATCACCATAAATGGTTAAAGTGGTTACCAGGAAGAGTGGTGAAGATATGTGGTCCTCGCACATATTTGGTCAAGATGTTTGATCATGGATAGGTTAGGTTTGGTCACATTGATCATATTTTACCTACAGACATGAAAGTAGTTGAAGGTGGGAATGATTCAATTATTTCTAACTCATCAGATAGTTTTGACACACCAGTAGCATACCCTACATCCAATGTACTGGAAACAAGTCCAAGAGAAAGTCAGAGTTTAAGTCTGAGTCCGAGTCAGGATGACAAACAGTCTGAAGTTAGAGTTCAATTGGAAATCAAGGACATTTCTTGGAGAAAAACTTTCCTCAGGATCAGCCTCGAATGAGTTTCAATTCGATACCATGTTTGGAAGGTTCTGTTCGAGAGCAAAGGTATCCTCTTCGAAACAGAAAACAAGTGGTTAAGCTTGATTTGTAAAAATGGCAAAATAAATCCATATCCTTTGTTATGTATAACCATGCAAGTTAGGTATGATGATTGTTTGTTATAATTACTTCTTCATTAAGGAAGGAGAAGTGTAATGTCTGTAGCTCCACCCTGTGGACTCCGGGGGCACTGCAGCCAGTGCTGTTTATAATAAAGAGGCCAGGTCACCTGACTGGCGACATCTGGAAGATTCTGCCATCTTAAGGCTATGTGTACTGTGAGCTTCCTGGAAATATCACAGTCGCCATACTATTAAAAAGGCATTGTTCGCATGCCTGACACGAGACTCCCAAATCAAGCACTCTACTCGGAACTCCTTCACGGCAAACGAGCCAAAGGTGGACAGAGGAAACGTTTCAAGGACACCCTCAAAGCCTCCTTGATAAAGTGTATCATCCCCACCGACACCTGGGAGTCCCTGGCCAAAGTGGAGGAAGTGCATCTGGGAGGGCGTTGAGCGCCTCGAGTCTAATCGCCGAGAGCATGCAGAAACCAAGCGCAGGCAGCAGAAAGAGCATGCGGCAAACCAGTCCCACCCACCCTTTCCCTCAACGACTGTTTGTCCCACCTGTGACAGGGACTGTGGTTCTCGTATTGGACTGTTCAGTCACCTAAGAACTCATTATTAGAATGGAAGCAAGTCTTCCTCGATTCCAAGGGGCTGCCTATGATGAGGACTATTAAAAAGGATATAGGGGCACTGGAGAGGGGCCAGAGAAGATTTACAAGGATGATACCAGAAGTGAGAGGGTATACATATCAGGAAAGGATGAACAGGCTGAGTCTCTTTTCTCTTGAAAAAAGAAGGCTGAGGGGTGACCAACAGAGATCTTTAAAATTATGAAAGGTTTTGGTAGAGTGGATACAGAGAGAATGCTTCGACTTGTGGGGAAGAGCATAACTAGAGGCCATCAATATAAGATAGTCACCAATAAATCCAATAGGGAATTCAGGAGAAAATTCTTTACCCAGGGAATGGTGAGAATGTGGAAGCGAATAGTATAGATGCATTTAAGGGGAGGCTAAACAAGCATATGAGGGAGAGAGGAATAGAGGGTTATGCTGATAGATTTAGATGAGGAAAGGTGGGAGGAGGCTCGTGTGGAGCATCCCACTTCCATGCGCCTCCCCCCCAGGCATGTCTGTCAGAGTGGACCCAACCTGACCGGCAGCGGCGAGCGACCCTATTTAAATTATTAGTAGCTGGTTACCAGGTGCTTAAGAGTGGTTTGAACATTACCTTTTAAATTTAATTGGATTGCCATGGGAAACACTCTGTTCGAGAACCAAGTCTGTCAATCTGAGACGGGAGTTCAGTGGACATTGCTGCAGCTGATTAGTTGACAGCATCAAATGTTCAGTAAATGCTCCCATCTGATGGATCATCACTTTCCTCAGGCAGAAGCTGTTTCTCATTGCATTCCTAGCACAGATTCTGCAGGCTGCAGTCTTTCCAGCAAAGTCTCCATCCAGTGTCACCTCCTTGGAAGAACCACTCTCACCATTGATAGATTGCTTCTGTCATTTCTACTTCACCTGCCATGTATTCCACTAACATGGGTGCTATTGATACTGCCTCACCTTGGTCCTCAGAATCTGACCACGATGAGCCCCAAGACCAGCAGCACCAACAACACCAACCTTCTCCGCAATCACCTGATACGGCACAAGACAGAGGGCATCAACACCTGAGCTGCCCGGGAAGCCAGGGATGGTTTCATCATGGCCAGATTTACTTCACTTGATGGTGTACACCCATATGGGCTGCCACATGATGAGCCAGGTTGGCAGTGCCCAATACCAACAGCATAAAGCATCCCTGCAATGACCAAGCCATTCCTTTTACACTTGCCACCATTGCTGGAGGTACCATTATGTCTCACCATTCATTGCGACTCACTAAGCCACTTACAAAGGTGCACACAGATCTGTCCAAGACTGGAAAGTGTTGAAAATCATGGGGCCGAAATTAATGAAAGCTAAGTTCCGCCCGTTTTTCGGCGGTACGCAGGCGGTGCTTGCTTTTTTTACCGCCTGGTACTGCTGGGGCCAAGTGGGCAGGAGATTCATCTCCCTTTTCTCGGCGGGAGCGGGAGCAGAGTGCAGCGAGCGGTGGCGGGAGGAGGAGGCCTTCTGATCTGCGAATCTTCGGCTCCCGAGTTGTGCTCACACGCGCGCGACTGTCAAGATCCGCCCCCGAGAAGCACCAACGAGAGACCAGAGACTGTCGGCCTGAGATCGCTGGGGGGGAGGGGAGGAGGTGGGGAGAGATCGCTGTGGGGGGGGGGGGGGGAGGCGGGGGAGAGATCACTGTAGGGTGGGAGAGATCGCTGTGGGGGCGGTGAGAGAGATCGCTGTGGTGAGGGAGAAGAGATCGCTGTGGGGCGGGCAGAGAGAGATCGCTGTGGAGGCGGGGGAGAGATCGCTGTGGGGGGGTGAGAGAGATCACTGTGGTGGGGGGGAAGAGATCGCTGTGGAGGCGGGCAGAAAGAGATCGCTCTGGGAGAGAGAGAGAGAGAGATCGCTGTGGGGGGCAGAGAGACTAATCAAATTTTTATTATAGTTCATTAATAAAAGAGCTTTATTAGACCATTTATAAAATACTATAAAATCACTCTGGTGAACACACACACAATTTCCAGACTCAGTGGTTATATTGCTATTCAAACTTTCAAACTGCATTCATTATTGGCTAACTCTAGAAAATACTAGAAGACCAATCCATTTAAAAATATATCCAACTGTGGAGAACTATAACGATCTTTGTAATATCAACCATGCCACACTTCTGTGAAACAATGATACCTGTCAACTCTGTGTCCATACCGCCCAATTAAGATCCACTTAAGATCCAGTAAAACCTGCTTTTTCAGGATAGTATTAAGCTATGGTGGTAAACAGATCTTAATGATGAAACTTCCATTTTGGGTGGTAATATATGGGCGGACAGTATCGAATAACACCCGGCGGTAATGACTGTGGAATTTACCGCCGGGAGGGTAGCTGAGCGGTAAATATGGTTTTTTTTGGACGAAACTTGTATTTCTGGTCGGCAATTGGGTGGTAATTGGGCGTTAGTGGGCGTTAAGTTGTTGAATTTCGGGCCCTTTTTTAATGTTTGACAGCACATTAATGGAAACTTTACATAAACATTGGATTAAACACCCAAGTGGCTTCCCTTGTGAATTTAGGCGTGTCATCTTTCTCTTCCGCATGTTTCTATGAGTTGCTAGCACTGTGGTTTCAGCAGAGGTAGAGGCACCGTGCTCACTTCCCTGCTGCCAATGAGCTGGAGAGCACCTTGCTGCACATCAGTGGGGCCATCAGGTCCTATGTCTATGCTGACATCCCTCCTAGAGAAAAGATCTATGAGCCTCTGCCATCTATTCTCCATACATAGCTATCTATTCTCCGTAAAGAGCATGTGCTGCAGTGTGTGGCGCAATAGCTGCTCCATGTAGGTAGCCATTGCCTGCGACAGGGTGGTTCTCATGTTGGAGATGGACACCTCCATTCTCTGAACATTTTCAGACATCGCACTCGCAAAACCTGTCAGAGCCCCATGCACCTCCAGGATCGCCCTCTTTCGCGATGGCCCCCAAGGCTCACATCTGCCTGCAGCTGAGCAGAGCTGGGAGCATCCTGCACCCTCTGGCGAGGACTCTCCACTGCTATACCTGTCTCCATCATCTGCTCTTGCTCACTTGTGAGCTGTGAGACACCAGGTAACAACATTACTCTATCTCACGTGGCACCCACTGAGGTGTGTGTATCTGCACTGATGCTGAGTGCGCTTATGTCTGGTGATGGTGCACCCTCTTAGGAATCATCGTTCTCTTTATCCTGGATGGTGGGGTTGGGGGAGTGGTATTGATGGACCTGTGGGAGGGTAAAGAGATGAGTTAGATATGAATGGGTACAGATACCATTATGCATATATTGTCCATTCAGTGGCAGCTGACATTAGTGCCCATATGAGTGACTGATGGATGCCATGTAGCTGTATGATATGTAATTCTGCCAGCAGGTTGCTGAGATGTTCCCCTCTCTCCAGCTCTCACCTCCAGCTGCTCGGCTACTCAAGGTATTTCTAAAGCAGCCTTCCCTGCAGTTATAAGGTTTGCAACTGATGGAGGGCTACTGCTGGTTCTACCCCTCTCCCTCTGATTTTGGGCTCTCTTTTCCTGCAACGAGGAAAAGAGGAGAAGGTTGAGTGAGAGTGATGGAATGAGTGTAAGGAATGGATGGGTTACATCTGTAGAGGGACACTATGATGGAGTGGGGTGCCAAAGCCAAGTGGCCTACTTGTGTGTTGTTAGTTGGTATGATTGCACTAGGATGAGAGTGAGTATGAGGGGTGGCTAGTGAGATGGGGATGTGATACTGTAGATAGAGAGAGAACGATGGATGGACATGTGGGGGCCGAAATTGCCCACCGCTGGAAACGGGGCACACGCAGCCCATTTCTAGTTGGATACAACTGCGGTGGATGAGGTGGTCTCTTGAGTGAAATTCCGCTCTTTGGCTTTTTTTTTTCAGTGGACCTGAAGTTGCTCATAATGGGGGCGGATATGCGGCGGAAAGCACCCTAGAGGGGCGGAGGTTGGGCGGGGGAGGGTGCAGTGTCAGCCGCTGTCAGTCATCAGCATAGTGCTGATGACGTCATCACAGCGCCGCGTCACCACGGCTCTCCCCTTCTCTTAAAGGGGTGAGCCTATGCGATTTTTAAAGTTCAGTCCACTGGGCCACCAGGGAGGGTTTCGGCCGGGCCAGCAGCCTGGCAACCCCTCTTGGGTGCCAGGCAGCCTGTTGGCAGCCCGGCCTAACCCAGGGGCGTAATTGTTGGCCCGATATGGCAGTCGGCCGACAAACAAAAAATTTGGCGGCAGGGACAGTGCATCCTCCCCTTTAATGGGAGCCGCACCGCCATTTCAGTAGGCCGCAGCCTCACTGCACCATCTGAAAAAAGCAGCTTTTGGCACCACCCGGCAGGAGGATGATTTTCTCGGCGGAATTTCGCCGCCGGAGGGGGAACATCGGCGGTACGTGCTCTGATGACACATTTAGCATGGATCAGCAGCAGCGGACCGGTAGCGGGGGAGCGCGTCACCGCCGGAATACCACAGGAGCAGAATTTTGATCATGGCGACCATTACACGAAAAGTCGGCGCGATTGCACTCTGCAGCATGGCCGCCGATTTTCAGTGTTAACAGACCTTAAGGAAAGGGGCAGTTTCAGCCCCGTGAGGTATGTTGGTGTGAATAAGGATGTGCAGGGGTAATGTTGGGAAGGCAGAGTGACGGGGATGTAATGAGAGGCACAGCAGGATGAGGTTGAGTGTGACTTTGCAGTAACATTTCTTGATCTACTGAGATCATAGAAAGGTTTGCACCACTCCAGCCTGGTCCGCCTGACCACATCCCTGCTGGTGACCTCCTCTGCAATCTCCAACCAGGCTGTTTTAGTGTCCTGGGGACGTCTCTTCCGCACATTGTAAGGGAAGAGGACCTCCCTGTGTGCTGTGACTCCCTCCATAAGCATATAGAGGGAGTCATGGGAGAGCCTTGGTGCAGCCCTGCAGCACCTCAATGCTGCAGAACACAGACAGCACAAATGTCAAAATAAATTTGGCCATGATCCCTTTAAGGAAACCGGCTGATCATCAAATAAATTCACCAGACCCGCTTCCTCTATTTGGCCGGCAAACGTGCTGGGCGGGCTTAACAAGCCCAATCAGGGGAAATTCATTTCAGAGGATGGGATGGAGACAGCAGTGGGGTCAGGACTTGCCTCTGATGTCAGCCGCCACAGACCCGCCGAGGTTCATAAAATCATGGCCATAATTGCCGTTCCTTCATTGTCACTGGGTCAAAATCCTGGAATCCCCCCCCTTCCCGAACACCACTGTGGGAGGACCTACACCTCACGGACTACAGTAGTTCAAGAAGAAACCCACCACCACCTTCTCAAGGGCAAATAGGGATAGGCAGTAAATGCTGGCCTTGCCAGTGACACCCACATCAACAACAATAACAACTTTTATTTATATAGCGCCATTAACGTAGTAAAACGTATCAAGGCACTTCACAAC
Organism: Pristiophorus japonicus; assembly: GCF_044704955.1. NCBI lineage: Eukaryota > Metazoa > Chordata > Chondrichthyes > Pristiophoridae > Pristiophorus > Pristiophorus japonicus. Next base: position 305,645,717 of record NC_091977.1, read on the forward strand.
AGTGTTATAAGACAATTTGATAAATTTGACACCAAGCCACATAAGACGAAATTACGGCAGATGAACCAAAGGTTGGTCAAAGAGGTAGGTTTTAAGGAGCGTCTTAAAGGAGGAAAGAGAGGTAGAGAGGCGGAGAGGTTTAGGGAGGGAGTTCCAGAGCTTGGGGCCTATGCAACAGAAGGCACGGCCACCAATGGTTGAGCGATTACTATCAGGGATGTTCAAGAGTGCAGAATTAGAGGAACTCAGACATCTCAGGGGGTTGCGAGGCTGAAGGAGATTACAGAGATAGGGAAGGGCAAGGCCATGGACGGATTTGCAAACAAGGATGAGAATTTTGACATTGAGGCGTTGTTTAACTGGGAGCCAATGTAGGTCAGCAAGCACAGGGGTGTTGGATGATCGGGACATGGTGAGAGTTAGGTCACAGGCTGTCGAGTTTTGAATGACCTCAAGTTTACGTCGGGTAGAATGTGGGAGGCCAGGAGTAGTCAAGTCTAGAGGTAACAAAGGCATGGATGAGAGTTTCAGCAGCAGATGAGCTGAGGCAGGGGCAGAAGCGGGCAATGTTATGGAGATGGAAATAGGCGGTTTTAGTTATGCCACGGATATGTGGCCGGGAGCTCATTTCAGGGTCAAATATGACACCTAGGTTGCGAACAGTCTGGTTTAACCTCAGATAGATGCTAGAGAGAGGGATGGAGTCAGTGGCTAGGAAACACAGTTTGTGGCCGTGACCAAAGACAATGGCTTCGGTCTTCCCAGTATTTAATTGGGGAACATTTCTGTTCGTCCAGTACTGAATGTCGGATAAGCAGTCTGACAATTTAGGGAGCATGGAGAGGTCAAGAGAAGTGGTGGAGAGGCAGAGCTGGGTGTCGCCAGCGTACATGTGGAAACTGACGCTGTGTTTTCAGATGATGTCGCCAAGGGCAGCATAGGGATGAGAAATAGGAGGGGGCCAAGGACAGATCCTTGGGGAACACCAGAGGTAACGATGCGGGAGTGGGAAGAGAAGCCATTGCAGGAGATTTTCTGGCTACGATTAGATAGATAAGAATGGAACCAGGTGAGTGCAGTCCCACCCAACTGGACGATGGTGGAGAGGCATTGGAGAAGGATGGAGTGGTCAATGTGTTAAAGGCTGCAGACAGGTCCAGGAGGACAAGGAGGGATAGTTTAACTTTGTCACAGTTACAAAGGATGTCATTTGTGACTTTGATGAGAGCCATTTCAGTGCTGTACCAGGGGCAGAAAACAGATTGAAGGGATTCAAACATGGAGTTCTGGGGAAAATGGGCATGGATTTGGGAGGTGACAACACATTCAAAGACTTCGGAGAGGAAAAGGAGGTTGGAGATGGGACAGCAGCCAGCAAGTCCAGTGGAGTCAAGGGTTTTTTTTAAGGATAGGGGTGATGACCGCAGATTTGAAGAAGAGGGGAACAGTACCTGAGGAGAGAGAACCGTTAACAATGTCGGCTAACGTGGGAGCCAAAAAAGGAAGTTGGATGGTCAGCAGTTTAGTGGGAATAGGGTCAAGGGAGCAGGAAGTGGGTCTCATGGACAAGATGAGCATGGCGAGGTCAAGAGGAGAGATCAGAAAGAAACTGGAGAAAGATGTGAGTTTAGGGCTAGGGCAGGGGGGAGCCTCAGAGGAAGTTTGGCTTTGTGGGCTGGGGAAGGAACGGAACTCGCAGAGGCAGCTGATCAGATGGTCTCAATCTTTGAAACAAAGAAGTCCAGGAGCTCCTCACACTTGTTGTTGGAGGTGAGTGTGGTGGAGACAGGGGAGAGGGGTTTAAGAAGACAGTTAGCAGTAGAAAATAATAGCCGAGTGTTATCTTTGCATTCCAGAATGATCCTGGAATAGTGAGCAGTTTTTGCAAACAAGAGTGGACTCGATAATGCTTTATGTGGTCCAGCAAGATCTGGCAGTGAATGGCTAAACCAGTTGTTCGCCATATCCGTTCAAGTCTGCTCTCCTTGGACTTGAGGGAGCAAAGATGAGGGGTACCGGGGGAATGGCCAGCGTGAGAGAGAGTAATGTTTTTAATAGGGACTAGGGCATCAAAGGTGGTGGTGAAGGTGTAGTTGAGCAGATCGGTGGCTGCAGAAATGACATAATGAAAGGAGGACCAAAGACTGGACAGTTTGGAGTTGATACTTGCAGTTGTAAGAGAGTTTGGAGAGAGTTTTTTCCAGGGGTGGATGCAGAAGGAAGTAGGGTTGGATTGGGGAAGGGGGATGTGGGTGGAGAGCGATACACGGAAATGGTCAGAGATGGCCTTATCTGTAATTGACACGATAGGAATAGCGAGGCCTCGAGAGATGGCAAGGTCATGGGATGGTCATGAATATGGATTGAGGAACTCACATGGAGGAAGGGATTAAGGGAGAACAGGAAGGTAGTGAACTCAGAGGAGAGAGAGTATGATGAATTGAGATGGAGGTTGAAATCACCGAGGATAAGAATTTCCTCATCCCGAGATTGCATTTTAATAAAGAATACCTAGATAGAGACATATCTGTTTTTATCTACCTCTGTAACTCTTCATCTATGTCTAGATGCAGATAAATAGTTGTAGATATAAATAGTCAATTTTTCATACACATAAATGACATTTTTCAATAAAACTAAATAAAACTGCTCAAATTTCAAAAATGTTCCTTTTCACTATTAATGATGAATCTGAACTGCAGCACATGGAGGAAAATTTTTCTTAATCTGTTCAATTTTAAGTGGAACAATTCATAACACAGAGCATGATCACTTAATACACATACTTTATTTGATAACTACTGGTTAGCACCTCAGCTTATTCTCACCTTTTATGATTAAGCTATTAGCACATTCAAAGGGGTTTGATATATAACTGTGGGCCATTAAGGGATGATAAATGAGGCATACTGCAGTATCGAAGGGCCCAAGATCATGCAGTAGCCTCCTATCTCAGGAATTTAGCGCTACAAAAATGGAATAAAAATAAATCTTCACACAGATCAAACCTCTGAAACTGTCATGTTTGTAACTACAATGTAACACCACTGTATTACTGTATACACTCAACTTAGATGCACACCTTGACCACAGGGGGCGAACTTGTGGGAGACACTCCTTACCTGACCTCATAGGTATATAAAGGGAGGTCCTACGCAGGGTCATCACTTCTGGAGTCCTGTAATAGAGTTAAGGTCACAGAGTGGCCTTGTCCCTGGAATCTGCCTCGTGTGGTTTCATACTGTAGAGTAAGGACTTTACATTGGCGGCGAGAAACGGGAATTCACGACCCACGAGAATGGCCACTGGTAGCACAGCGGAACGGTACTGTGTTGGGGAAGACTGGGACGATTTTGTCGAGAGGCTTCAGCAAAGCTTCGTTACGAAAGACTGGCTGGGGGATGCAGCGGCTGACAAGCGAAGGGCTCACCTCCTGACCAGCTGCAGGCCAAAGACTTATGCGCTCATGAAGGACTTAGTGGCACCCGAAAAGCCATCGGACAAAACCTTTGAAGAGCTTATCAAATTAAACGGGGAGCACCTCAAACCGGCGAGTAGCATACATATGGCCCGACACAGATTCTACACGCACCAACGTCATGAAGGACAGAGCATACCGGACTTTGGAGCGGACCTTCGGCGTTTGGCCAGCCTCTGTAAGTTCACAGATGCCTGCAGGGGAGAGATGCTAAGGGACTTCTTTATCGAGGGTATCGGTCATGCGGGAATTTTTCGCAAGTTAATTAAGACCAAGGACCTGAACTTGGAAGTGACGGCGTTGTTAGCTCAAACTTTCATGGCGGGGGAGGAAGAGACGAAAATGATTTACGCGCGCAATTCTGCCTCTAACACGGCGATGGATCAGGGAGTCAACATCATTAATGCTACTCAGAGCCCCGCAGGCAGGCAGGGGCATTCCGACATTTACCAGGCAGCAATAGACCCCAGAGCAGGACCTCAACAGAGACAATGGCAGGCTGAAGGGACGTTCACGCCATCACAGTGGACAATGCGGCCCGGGATGGGGCCATTGACACCCACTAATAGGGTACTTAAAAGCAGTCAAAGGGACAGTCAGCGCGGAATTCCTGGCCATAGTTCCTTTGTCCCCAACAATGGAAACTTTAACTCATGCTGGAGGTGTGAGGGAAAACACTCAGCCAGATCTTGCAGATTCCAACAGTTTGTCTGCAGAAACTGCAATCTCAGTGGCCATTTAGCTCGAATGTGCAGAAAACCTGCAACCAGACTAATATATGAGGCAAATGGACCAGAAGAGGGTTCTTTGAGGCAGGATGACTTTTGGAGCAAATCGATGGATGCCGAGGTTTAGCAGATCCATGCAGTGAATATTCACAGTTCATACACCAAAACGCCACCAATGATGATGAGGGTTTTGTTGAACGGTATCCCAGTATGCATGGAGCTGGACACTGGGGCCAGCCAGTCACTCATGGGCGTTCAGCAATTTGAGAAGCTATGGCCACTCAAAGCCAGTAGACCCAAATTAGAACGTATTGAGACACAATTACGGACTTACACCAAATAAATCATTCCGGTGCTAGGCAGTGCAATGATGGCTGTCACACACAATGGGTTAGTGAACTGGCTGCCACTCTGGATTGTCCCGGGCAATGGTCCCGCACTGTTGGGGAGGAGCTGGTTAGCCGAGATGAACTGGAAATGGGGGGATGTTCACGCAATGTCCTCGGTGGAGCGAAGTTCGTGCTCACAAGTCCTACAACAATTTGAGTCACTATTCCAACCGGGCGTCGGGACTTTCAAAGGCACTAAAGTAGTGATACACATCACCCCAGACGCCAGGCCAGTGCACCACAAAGCCAGAGTGGTGCCGTATGTGATGCGGGAAAAAAAATCGAGAGCGAATTGGACCGGCTGTAGCGAGAGGGCATCATCTCGCCTGTTGAATTCAGCGACTGGGCGAGCCCCATCATTCCCGTTCTAAAAGCGGATGGCTCTGTCAGGATCTGTGGCGACTACAAGGCCGCCATCAATCGGGTGTCCCTACAAGACCAATACCCGCTCCCAAGAGCGGAGGACCTCTTCGCCACGCTGGCGGGTGGCAAGTTGTTCACCAAATTGGAACTCACTTCAGCCTATATGACCCAGGAACTGGCCGACGAATCCAAACTAGTGACCACCATCACCATGCACAAGGGACTGTTTGTGTATAACAGGTGCCCGTTTGGCATTCGATCAGCGGGCGCGATTTTTCAACGTAACATGGAAAGCCTGCTTAAATCCATTCCGGGAACGATCGTATTCCAGGACGATATCCTCATCACAGGTCGAGACACCGAGGAACAACTCCACAACCTGGAGGAGGTGCTACGCTGACTGGACCGGGTAGGCCTGCGACTAAAGACGTCTAAATGTATGTTCTTAGCTCCTGAGGTTGAGTTTCTGGGCAGGAGAGTTGCTGCAGATGGGATTTGGCCCACCAAATCCAAAACAGAGGCGATTTGACGAGCATCCAGGTCCTGCAACACATCGGAGCTGCATTCATTCCTGGGACTGTTGAACTATTTCGGGAACTTTCTGCCGAACTTGAGCACATTGTTGGAGCTGCTACACGTGCTCCTGCGTAAGGGTTGCGTTTGGTTTTGGGGGGACTGTCAGGAACGGGCTTTTGATTGGGCGCGAAACCTACTTTGTTCAAACAAGTTGTTGACCCTGTACGACCACGGTAAACGTTTAGTTCTGGCATGTGATGCATCGTCCTTTGGGGTTGGGTGCATGTTGCAGCAGGGTAATGCTGAGGGTCAGCTACAACCTGTGGCTTATGCCTCCAGGTCGCTCTCTCAAGCAGAACGGGGCTATGGGATGGTCGAGAAGGAAGCGCTTGCATGTGTCTATGGTGTAAAAAAAATGCATCAGTACCTCTTCGGTAGGAAGTGTGAATTAGAGACAGACCACAAGTCACTCACATCCCTGTTGTCAGACAGCAAGGCTGTCAATGCCAACGCATCAGCTCGCACACAGCGGTGGGCTCTCACTCGAGCTGCTTATGACTACTCCACCCGGCACCGGCCCGGCACTGAAACTTGCGCAGACGCACTCAGCAGACTCCCACTGGCCACCACCGAGGGGGTAGCTGAGCATAGCACTGAGATGGTCGTGGCTATCGATGCCTTTGACAGTGCAGGCTCCCTCGTCACAGCATGCCAGATCAAAATCTGGACAAACAGAGATCCCCTCCTATCCTTGATTAAGAAATGTGTCCTGACTGGGGATTGGGCACCCGCACACGGAGCATGCCCTGAGGAGGTCAGACCATTCCACAGGCGGATGGCTGAGCTCTCCATCCAAACCGACTGCCTACTATGGGGCAGCTGGGTAGTCATGCCCCAGAAGGGCAGGGAGGCATTCATCAAGGAACTCCACAGCGAGCACCCAGGCATTGTGCTGATGAAGGCCATTGGCCGGTCACACGTGTGGTGGCCTGGAATTGATTTAGACCTGGAACACTGTGTTCGCAGGTGCACGACCTGTGCCCAGCTGGGTAATGCCCCCAGAGAGGCCCCGCTCAGCCCATGGCCCTGGCCCACCAGGCCATGGTCACGCATTCATGTAGACTACGCGGGCCCGTTCATGGGGAAGATGTTCCTCATTGTAGTAGATGCATACTCAAAATGGAGCCTGAATTCATGCACGTCATCCACCACCGTGGAAAGCCTACGTGCGATCTTTGCAACCCATGGCTTGCCGGACATCCTGGTTCATGATAATGGCTTGTGTTTCACGAGCTATGAATTCCAAGAGTTTATGTCGGGCAATGGCATCAACCACGTCAGAACTGCACCATTCAAGCCGGCCTCCAATGGCCAGGCGGAACGTGCGGTCCAAATCATTAAGCAAGGTATGCTCAGGATTCAAGGACCCTCCCTACAATGTCGCCTATCGCGCCTCCTGCTGGCCTATAGATCCCGACCGCACTCGCTCACAGGGGTCCCGCCCGCAGAGCTACTCATGAAACGGATACTCAAAACTCGGTTGTCCCTCATCCACCCAGTCGTGACCGACATAGTTGAGGGCAAGCGCACAAAACGAGTACCATGACCGTAATTCGAGGGGGAGATGTATCGAAATAAATGATCCTGTATTCGTCCTCAATCACGCCATGGGGCCCAAATGGCTTGAGGGCACTGTAATTGACAAAGAGGGGAATACGGTCATCATGGTAAAACTCAACAATGGCCAGGTATGCCGTAAGCATCTGGATCAAGTAAAAAAAAGGTTCAGCATTGACAAGGAGGAACCTGAAGAAGACCATGAGATGGAGCTTACAACACCGCCAGTGAACGAGCAACAAGAGCAATCAGAAGAATGCACAGTCCCTGCGGTCAACCCGGACAGGCCGGAATCACCACAGGTGACAGACACTCACGTCAGTGTCCAACAACCAGAGCCCCAACTGCGGCGCTCCACGAGGGAACGTAGACCACCTGAAAGACTAAACCTATGATCCCAGTAAGAATTTGGGGGGGGGGGGGAAGGTGATGTCATATTTGTAACTACAATGTAACATCACTGTATTACTGTATACACTCAACTTAGATGCACACCTTGATCACAGGGGGTCAACTTGTGGGAGACACTCCTTACCTGATCTCACAGGTATATAAAGGGAGGTCCCACGGAGGGTCATCACTTCTAGAGTCCTATAATAAAGAGTTAAGGTCACAGAGTGGCCTTGTCCCTGGAATGTGCCTCATGTGGTTTCATGCTGCAGAGTAAGGACTTTACAGAAACAACTCCTAATTTGCACTTGGCGGTGCAGCCTGCAGCCTGTAAATGTTATGTAGAGATACATACTAGTATATAAGTTAGGCGGCTATTTTATGTACTTGTTAAGAGGAAAGATGAATATCATCCATTATCTATAATTCTAATTTCTAATACATGTTCTCTGGCATACAAGACATGCCCACATATGTTTAAACTAGTCATTCATATATTCATTGGAAAAATATTATCAAGACTGTCAAGAGTCAAAGCACATGTTGTGGGCCGCCACCGATGTCATATTCTTAGGGACCTACCATTAGGCGGCCAGGAGTGCCCACCTGAATCAGACAGTGGGCACCATTAATATGAAAATTGGGGTCCTTTGGTGTGCATAGATCCCTAATTGCCAGTTCAGGACAGAGCATGCAGCACGAATGCAGTGCACCATTCCATCTGGCGATCCAGCTGAAGAGGGTAAGTTTTAATTTATTTTTGCAGGGCCGGGGTTAGCCCGCCTGGTGCAATATTAAGGTGGGTTTGTAAGCCTGCAATCAGCCCGTCCACCTGAAACAGATGTAAGGCGGCTTAAATATGTCAATGGGACCCTACACCAGTTGTGAGGCCCCAATTGCAAACTTCTGGTACAAAATGCAGGTTGTGTACAGGAAAAGGCCCCCAAAAAGGTAAGTGATTTTTTTTGGGGGGCCAGCTCCTCTGTGCTCCTCAAAGAATAATGTGGGCTTTCTGCCACCTTAGGCTTCCCCTTTCCGCCATCAGTTACCCAACCCCCAACCCACCTTCCTACTGGGCTTGGTCAGTCCCTGGGCCGCCCAATATTGCATCGCCCGCAGCTCACTGGCACCACTGGAATCAGGCCTGAACCTGAATTTGGTTGGGGCTTCATGCTGGAATGAACGGGTGGGTGGAGTTGCCACACCACTGACTTGGCCCACCCATTTCGGGCATAACTTAAATTTCTCCTCCCCTCCCGTGTCTTCTATGACCTTAAAGAAAGGTTAAGCAGGTTGGACCGATACTCATTGGAGTTTAGAAGAATGAGAGGTGATCTTATTGAAACATATAAGATACTGAGGAGCCTTGACAAGGTAGATGCAGAGAGGATGTTTCTACTTGTGGGGAATCTAGAACTAGGGGACATAGTTTAAGAATAAGGGGTCACCCATGTAGAACTGAGATGAGGAGGAATTTCTCCTCTCAGAGGGTCGTAAATCTGTGGAATTCTCTGCCGCAGAGAGGTGTGAAGGTTGCGTCATTGAATATATTTAAGGTGGAGATGGACAGATTTTTGAGTGATAAGGGAGTGAAGGATTATGGGGAGTGGGCAGGGAAGTGGTGCTAAGCCCAAGATCAGATCAGCCAAATGGCCTACTCCTGCTCTTATTTCTTATGTTCTTATGTTCTTATGAATTCTGACTTTAGTGAGGACACCTGTCAGAGCTGCATAATGGAGGTCCTCTTTGGATTCCCTCTACACTTGAGCCATCTGGAGGAAATGGGTGAGACGCAAGACCATTTGGATGCACAAGCAGTAAAGCAAAACTAGAGAAAGACAGCACCAACTTTGAGATAACCAGCTGAGCAGACTTCTAGATCCAAACTTGGACCTTAGCGAGGAGCAATGTGAGTTTCATGCTTAAGTGAAAGACTCATTTGGGGTCATCTGCTGGGGAAAGTCATCAGAGTTGGCATCATCTGTGATAAATTGGGAGGGGGTAATGTAGAGTTCTCAACTCTAGAATATATTCACACGAGGCATATACTGCAGACAAGGTCACTCATGACCTGCACCTTTATTCCCCGGACCAAGGAGTGCTGAGCCTGCGTGGAACCTCCCTTTAAGTACCTGGCTGACCAGGTAAGGAGTGTCTCCCACAAGTTCACCCCTTGTGGTCAAGGTGTGTATTTCACAGTTGTATACAGTGTACAGTGTTGTTACATATTGGTTACAGTTATGTGAAGGTTACAAACATGACATCACCTCCCCCCCCATGTCTTTGGGTCAAAGATTGAGTCTTTCAGGCGGTCGACGCTCTCTCATGGAGCGTCGCAGTTGTGGCTCTGGTAGCTGAGCCTTGGCACGTGTCTCTGTCGCCTGAGTTGGTTCCGGCCTGTCCGGGCTGGCCGCAGGGACTGTGCATGCTGGTGAATGTCCTTTTTGCTCGTTCACTGGCAGTGGTGTGGTTGACATCCCATGGTCTTCTTCAGGTTCCTCAGTGTCCATGCTGAACCTTTTCTTTACCTGGTCCAGATGTTTGCGGCATATCTGTCCATTGTTTAGTCTGACCACTATGACCCTATTTCCCTCTTTACCAATTACGGTGCCCTCAAGCCACTTGGGTCCCAATGCATGGTTAATCACAAATACCGGGTCATCCATTTCTATACACCTCCCCCTTGAGTTTCGATCATGGCACTCGGTTTGGGACTGCTGCTTGCCCTCAACAATGTCTGCCAGGCTTGGGTGAATGAGCGACAGCCGCGTTTTGAGCGTGCGTTTCATGAGGAATTCCGCTGGCGGGACTCCCGTGAGCGAGTGCGGGCGGGACCTATAGGCCAGCAGGAGGCGCGACAGGCGGTACTGAAAAGAGGGTCCCTGGATACGGAGCATGCCCTGTTTTATGACTTGGACCGCACGTTCTGCCTGGCCATTGGAAGCCGGCTTGAACGGTGCCGTCCGGATGTGTTTAATGCTATTACCCGACATAAACTCCTGGAATTCATGGCTGGTGAAACACGGGCCATTGTCGCTGACCAGAATGTCCGGCAAGCTGTGGGTCGTGAAAACCGTGCGCAGACTCTCCACGGTGATGGATGTCATGCGTGAGTTTAATATGATGCACTTGATCCATTTCGCGTATGCATCGACTACAATCAAGAACATTTTTCCCATGAATGGCCCCACATAGTCCACATGGATGCGTGACCATGGCCTGGTGGGCCAGAGCCATGGGCTGAGCGGGATCTCCCTTGGGGCAATGACCAGCTGGGCACACGTCGTGCACCTGCAAACCCAGTGTTCCAGTTCTGAGTCAATCCCCGGCCACCTTACATGCGACCGGGCAATGGCCTTCATTAGCACTATGGAGTTCCCTGATGAATGCTTCTCTTCCTTTTTGCCCCATAGTAGGCAGTCGGCTTGGATGGAGAGCTCATCCATCCGTCTCTGAAATGGTCTGACCTCTTCGGGGCACGCCCCATATGTGGGCGCCCAATCCCCAGTCAGGACACATTTCTTTATCATGGATAGGAGGGAGTCCCTGTTGGTCCAGAGTTTGATCTGGCGGGCTGTGATGGGGGAGCCTGCGGTGTCAAAAGCCTCAACGGCCATGACCATCTCAGCGATTTGCTCCGCTGCCCCCTCGGTGGTGGCCAGCGGAAGCCTGCTGAGCGTGTCAGCGCAGTTTTCAGTGCCTGGCCGGTGCCATATGGTGTCGTCATACGCAGCCAACGCTGTATGCGAGCTGACGCATTGGCATTGACAGCCTTGCTGTCGGACAACAGGGATGTTAACGGCTTGTGATCCGTTTCTAACTCGAACGGTCTGCCGAAAAGATACTGGTGCATTTTTTCACACCGTAAATGCAAGCGAGTGCTTCCTTTTCGACCATGCCGTACCCACGCTCTGCCTGGGAGAGCGACCTGGAGGCATAAGCCATCGGTTGTAGTCGGCCGTCATCATTTCCCTGCTGCAACACACACCCAACCCCGTATGATGATGCATCGCATGTTAAAACTAGTTTTTTACAGGGGTCATACAAAGTCAACAGTTTGTTAGAACAAAGCAGGTTCCGCGCCCTGTTGAAAACCCGTTCCTGACAGTCCCCCTAGAACCAGTCACAATCCTTACGCAGGAGCACATGTAACGGCTCCAACAATGTGCTTAAGTTAGGCAGGAAGTTCCCGAAATAGTTCAAAAGTCCCAGGAACGATCGCAACTCCGATGTGTTGCTGGGCCAGGGCGCACGACGGATCGCTTCCATTTTGGATTAGATAATCCGGATCCCGTCTGCGGCAACCCTCCTGCCCAAAAACTCGACCTCTGGGGCCAGAAACACACACTTGGCCTTTTTCAGCCGCAGGCCTACCCAGTCCAGTCGGCGTAGCACCTCCTCCAGGTTGTGGAGGTGTTCCTCGGTGTCTCGACCCATTATTAGGATGTCGTCTTGGAATATGATTGTGCCGGAAATGGATTTCATCAAGCTTTCCATGTTCCTCTGGAAGATTGCGGCCGCTGAACGAATGCAAAACGGACAACTATTGTAGATGAATAATCCCTTGTGCGTCATGATGGTGGTCAGAAGCTTGGATTCTTCAGCCAGTTCCTGAGTCATGTAGGCCGAAGTGAGGTTCCAACTTAATGAACAGCTTGCCCCTGCCAACATAGCAAAAAGGTCCTCCGGTCTCGGGAGCGGGTATTGGTCCTGCAGCGACACTCGATTGATGGTGGTTTTGTAGTCGCCACAGATCCTGACCGAGCCATCCGCTTTAAGGACAGGAATGATGGGACTTGCCCAGTCATTGAATTCAATGGGCGTAATTATGCCCTCTCTGAGCAGCCTGTCCAATTCACTCTCAATTTTCTCACGCATCACATACGGCACCGCTCTGGCTTTGTGGTGCACTGGTCTGGCATTCGGGGTGATGTGTATCACTACTTTGGTGCCCTTGAACATTCCGATACCGGGTTGAAACAGTGACCCGAATTTTTGTAGGACCTGCGAGCATGAACTTCGCTCCACAGACGAAATGGCGTGCACATCTCCCCATTTCCAGTTCATCTCGGCTAGCCAGCTCCTTCCCAAAAGCATGGGGCCATTTCCCGGAACAATCCAGAGTGGCAGGCGGTTCTGTGATCCATTGTGTGTTACCACCAGGTTTGCACTGCCCAGCACTGGGATGATTTCTTTGGCGTAATTGTGTAGCTGCGTGTCAATGCGTTCCAGTTTGGGCCTGCTAGCTCTGTGTGGCCATAGACTCTCAAATTGTTGGACGCTCATAAGGGACTGGCTGGCTCCCATATCCAACTCCATCCGCACTGGGATGCCATTCAATAAAACCTTCATCATCATGGGTGGCGCTTTAGTGTATGAGCTGCGGACGTCAGCCAAATGAACCCTCTGAAGCTCAGCATCAATGGCTTGGCCCCAGGCATCATCCTGCATTGCAGACCCCTCATCTGATTCCTCTGTTTCATAGATTAGCCTCGCTGCAGCCTTTTTGCACATTCTAGCCAAATGTCCTCTGGCATTACAATTCCTGCAGGTGAACTGCTGGAACTTGCAACTTTTAGCAGTATGTCTACCCCTCATCTCCAGCATTGGCTGAGATTGTTGTTCACAAAGGGGCTGTCACCAGGCATTCCTCTCTGATTGGTCCCCTTGGTTGTTTCTAAACACTCTGGCGGAGGGTGTCAATTGTCCCATCACGGATGCATTGTTCCTCTTGATGGCGTGAACTGCCAATCCTCCTGCCATTGTCTCTGTTGCTGTCCCACCCTAGAGTCTGTTGCTGTCTGGGCGGTGTTGAATTGCCCTTGCCTGCCTGCCTGGGCGTTGTCGAATTGCCCTTGCCTGCCTGCGGGGTTCTGTATCACTTTTACAACATTAACTCCCTGGTTCATCGCAACGTTAAAACCAGGGCTGCGTGCGTAAATTATCTTGGCCTCCTCTTCCTCCGCCAAGAAGGTCTGAGCTATCAAAGCTGCCCTTTCCAAAGTCATGTCCTTGTCCTCAATAAGCTTCCTGAAAATACCGGCATGACTAATGCCCTCAATGAAAAAATCCCTTAACATCTCCCCCCTGCAGGCGTGAACTTACAGAAGATGGCCAAGCGCTTCAGGTCTGCAACGAAGTCCGAGATGTTTTGCCCTTCCCAACGCCTGTGTGTGTAGAACTGGTGCCGGGCCATGTGTACGCTGCTCGCCAGTTTCAGATGTTCGTTGATTAGCTGGCTGATCTCTTCGAAGGACTTGTTGGCCGGCTTGAGAGGTGCAAGCAGGTCTTTCATCAACGCGTACGTTTTTGTCCCGCAGCTTGTTAGTAGATGCGCCCTCCGCTTGTCAGCCGCTTCTACTCCCAGCCAGTCCTTTGTGACAAAGGTCTGCTGGAGTCACTCCACAAAATCATCCCAATCCTCACCCACACAGTAACGTTCCAACGACATAGGTAAAAAAAGGGATGAGGTCCTACGAGACGAATTTAAGGAGCTAGGAGCTAAATTAAAAAGTAGGACCTCAAAAGTAGTAATCTCGGGATTGCTACCAGTGCCATGTGCTAGTCAGAGTAGGAATCGCAGGATAGCGCAGATGAATACGTGGCTTGAGCAGTGGTGCAGCAGGGAGGGATTCAAATTCCTGGGGGATTGGAACCGGTTCTGGGGGAGGTGGGACCAGTACAAACCAGACGGTCTGCACCTGGGCAGGACCAGAACCAATGTCCTCGGGGGAGTGTTTGCTAGTGCTGTTGGGGAGGAGTTAAACTAATATGGCAGGGGGATGGGAACCAATGCAGGGAGACAGAGGGAAACAAAAAGGAGACAAAAGCAAAAGACAGAAAGGAGATGAGTAAAAGTGGAGGGCAGAGAAACCCAAGGCAAAAAACAAAAAGGGCCACTGAATATAAAGGGGCTGCAGGAGGGGTCAAAACTAAAAATCATGGTTTAAAAACTAGGATTAAAACACTCTACCTAAATGCACGCAGCATTCGAAATAAAGTAAATGAGTTGACGGCACAAATCATTACAAATGGGTATGATTTGGTGGCCATTACAGAAACATGGTTGCAGGGCGGCCAAGACTGGGAATTAAACATACAGGGGTATCTGACGATTCGGAAAGGTAGACAAGAAGGGAAAGGAGGTGGGGTAGCTCTGTTAATAAAGGATGATGTCAGGGACATTCTGAGAGATGATATTGGCTCTAATGAACAAAATGTTGAATCATTGTGGGTGGAGATTAGAGATAGTAAGGGGAAAAAGTCACTGGTGGGCGTAGTTTATAGGCTCCCAAATAATAACTTCACGGTGGGGCGGGCAATAATCAAGGGAATAATGGAGGCATGTGAAAAAGGAACGGCAGTAGTCATGGGGGATTTTAAACTACATATCGATTGGTCAACTCAAATCGCACGGGGTAGCCTGGAGGAGGAATTCATAGAATGCATACGGGATTGTTTCTTCGAACAGTATGTAACAGAACCTACAAGGGAGCAAGCTATCATAGATCTGGTCCTGTGTAATGAGACAGGAATAATAAACAATCTCCTAGTAAAAGATCCTCTCGGAATGAGTGATCACAGTATTGTTGAATTTGTAATACAGATTGAGGGTGAGGAAGTTGTGTCAGAAACGAGTGTACGATGCTGAAACAAAGGGGACTACAGTGGGATGAGGGCAGAGTTGGCTAAAGTAGACTGGAAACACAGACTAAATGGTGGCACAATTGAGGATCAGTGGAGGACTTTTAAGGAGCTCTTTCATAGTGCGCAACAAAAATATATTCCAGTGAAAAAGAAGGGCGGTAAGAGAAGGGATAACCAGCCGTGGATAATCAAGGAAATAAAGAGAGTATCAAATCAAAGACCAATGCATACAGGGTTGCCAAGGTTAGTGGGAAACTAGAGGATTGGGAAAATTTTAAACAACAGCAAAGAATGACAAGAAAAGCAATAAAGAAAGGATAGATAGATTTCGAAGGTCAACTGGCGCAAAACATAAAAGCAGATAGTAAAAGCTTTCACCAATATATAAAACGGAAAAGAGTGACTAAAGTAAATGTTGGCCCCTTAGAAGATGAGAAGGGGGATTTAATAATGGGAAGTGTGGAAATGGCTGAGACCTTAAACACTTATTTTGCTTCGGTCTTCACAGTGGAAGACACAAAAACCATGCCAAAAATTGCTGGTCACGGGAATGTGGGAAGGAAGGACCTTGAGACAATCACTATCACTAGGGGGTTAGTGCTGGACAGGCTAATGGGATTCAAGGTAGACAAGTCCCCTGGTCCTGATGAAATGCATCCCAGGGTATTAAAAGAGATGGCGGAAGTTATAGCAGATGCATTCGTTATAATCTACCAAAATTCTCTGGACTCTGGGGAGGTACCAGCGGATTGGAAAGCAGCTAATGTAATGTCTCTGTTTAAAAAAAGGGGCAGACAAAAGGCAGGTAACTATAGGCCGGTTAGTTTAACATCTGTAGTGGGGAAAATTCTTGAAACTATCATTAAGGAAGAAATAGCAGGACATCTAGATAGGAATAATGCAATCAAGCAGACGCAGCGTGGATTCATGAAGGGGAAATCATGTTTAACGAATTTACTAGAATTCTTTGAGGATATAACGAGCATGGTGGATAGAGGTGTACCGATGGATGTGGTGTATTTAGATTTCCAAAAGGCATTCGATAAGGTGCCACACAAAAGGTTACTGCAGAAGATAGAGGGACACGGAGTCAGAGGAAATGTATTAGCATGAATAGAGAATTGGCTGGCGAACAGAAAGCAGAGAGTCGGAATAAATGGGTCCTTTTCGGGTTGGAAATCAGTGGTTCGTGGTGTGCCACAGGGATCGGTGCTGGGACCACAACTGTTTACAATATACATAGATGACCTGGAAGAAGGGTCAGAGTGTAGTGTAACAAAATTTGCAGATGACACTAAGATTAGTGGGAAAGCGGGTTGTGTAGAGGACACAGAGAAGCTGCAAAGAGATTTGGATAGGTTAAGCGAATGGGCGAAGGTTTGGCAGATGGAATACAATGTCGGAAAGTGTGAGGTCATCCACCTTGGGAAAAAAAACAGTAAAAGGGAATATTATTTGAATGGGGTGAAATTACAACATGCTGAGATGCAGAGGGACCTGGGGGTCCTTGTGCATGAATCCCAAAAAGTTAGTTTGCAGGTGCAGCAGGTAATCAGGAAGGCGAATGGAATGTTGGCCTTCATTGCGAGAGGGATGGAATACAAAAGCAGGGAGGTCCTGCTGCAACTGTATAGGGTATTGGTAAGGCCGCACCTGGAGTACTGCGTGCAGTTTTGGTCACCTTACTTAAGGAAGGGTATATTGGCTTTGGAGGGGGTACAGAGACGATTCACTAGGCTGATTCTGGAGATGATAGATTGAGTAGACTGGGTCTTTACTCGTTGGAGTTCAGAAGGATCGGGGTGATCTTAAAGAAACATTTAAAATCATGAAAGGGATAGACAAGATAGAGGCAGAGAGGTTGTTTCCACTGGTAGGGGAGGCTAGAACTAGGGGGCACAGCCTCAAAATACGGGGGAGCCAATTTAAAATCGAGTTGAGAAGGAATTTCTTCTCCCAGAGGGTTGTGAATCTGTGGAATTCTCTGCCCAAGGAAGCAGTTGAGGCTAGCGCATTGAATGTATTCAAGTCACAGATAGATAGATTTTTAACCAATAAGGGAATTAAGGGTTACGGGGCGAGGGCGGGTAAGTGGAGCTGAGTCCACGGCCAGATCAGCCATGATCTTATTGAATGGCAGAGCAGGCTCGAGGGGCTAGATGGCCTACTCCTGTTCCTAATTCTTATGTTCTTATGTTCTTATGTTCCTCTGTGCTACCGGTGGCCATCCTTGTGGTTCAGTGATTCCCGTTTCTCATTGCCAGATGTAGAGTTCTCAACTCTAGAACATATTCACACGAGGCATATACTACAGACAAGGTCACTCATGATCTGCACCTTTATTTCCCAGACCAAGGAGTGCTGAGCCTGCGTGGAACCTCCCTTTAAGTACCTGGCTGACCAGGTAAGGAGTGTCTCCCACAAGTTCACCCCCTGTGGTCAAGGTGTGTATTTCACAGTTGTATACAGTGTACAGTGTTGTTACATATTTGTTACAGTTATGTGAAGTTTACAAACATGACAGGTAAGGTTTGAGAATGACGAACGATCAGCTCAGACCTGTCCACCCAGTACACCATCTCCTGCCACCTCTCTCAAACTGTGTTGCTGCTCTATAGTGGGGGAGGAACTTAACACAATCACAATCACTAAGGAGGTGGTACTCAGTAAGATAATGGGACTAAAAGCAAATAAATCCCCTGGACTTGATAGGGTCCCCTAGGGTCTTAAGGGAAGTAGCAGCAGGGATTGTGGATGCATTGGTTGTAATTTACCAAAATTCCCTGGATTCTGGGGAGGTCCCAGCAGATTGGAAAACTGCAAATGTAACACCCCTATTTAAAAAAGGAGGCAGACAAAAAGCAGGAAACTATAGACCAGTTAGCCTAACATCTGTGGTTGGGAAAATGTTGGAGTCCATTATTAAAGAAGCAGGACATTTGGAAAAGCAAAATTCGGTCAGGCAGAGTCAGCATGGATTTATGAAGGGGAAGTCACGCTTGACAAATTTGCTGGAGTTCTTTGAGGATGTAACGAACAGGGTGGATAAAGGGGAACCAGTGGATGTAATGTATTTGGACTTCCAGAAGGCATTTGACAAGGTGCCACATAAAAGTTTACTGCACAAGATAAAGGTTCTTGGAATTGGGGGTAATATATTAGCATGGATAGAGGATTGGCTAACTAACAGAGAACAGATAGTCAGGATAATTGGTTCATTCTCTGGTTGGCAACCAGTAACTAGTGGGGTGCCGCAGGGATCAGTGCTGGGAACCCAACTATTTACAATCTATATTAACGATTTGGAAGAAGGGACCGAGTGTAAAGTAGCCAAGTTTGCTGACAATACAAAGATGGGAGGAAAAGCAATGTTGTGAGGATGACACAAAAAATCTGCAAAAGGACATAGACAGGCTAAGTGAGTGGCAAAAATTTGGCAGGTGGAGAATAATGTTGGAAAGTGTGAGATCATGCACTTTGGCAGAATAAAATCGAAGAGCAAATTATTATTCAAATGGAGAAAGATTGCAAAGTGCCGCAGTACAGCGGGACCTTGGGGTACTTGTGCATGAAACACAAAAGGATAGTATGCAGGTACAGCAAGTGATCAAGAAGGTCAATGGTATCTTGGCCTTTATTGCAAAGGGGATGGAGTATAAAAGCAGGGAAGTCTTACTACAGCTATATCACGTATTGGTGAGGCCACACCTGGAATACTGCGTGCAGTTTTGGTTTCCATATTTACGAAAGGAAATACTTGTTTTGGAGGCAGTTCAGAGAAGGTTCACTAGGTTCGTTCCGGCTATAAGAGGGTTGACTTATGAGGAAAGGTTGAGTAGGTTGGGCCTCTACTCATTGGAATTCAGAAGAATGAGAGGTGATCTTATCGAAACGTATAAGATTATGAGGGGGCTTGACAAGGTAGATGCAGAGAGGATGTTTCCATTGATGGGGTGACTAGAACTAGAGGGCACGATCTTAGAATAAGGGGCCGCCCATTTAAAATAGAGATGAGGAGAAATTTCTTCTCTCAGAGGGTTGTAAATCTGTGGAATTTGCTGCCTCAGAGAGCTGTGGAAGCTGGGACATGGAATAAATTTAAAACAGAAATAGACAATTTCTTAAACGATAAGGGGATAAGGGGTTATGGGGAGTGGGCGGGGATGTAGAACTGAGTCCATAATCAGATCAGCCACAATCTTATTGACTGGCGGAGCAGGCTCGAGGGGTCGTATGGCCTACTCTTGTTCTATTTCTTATGTTCTTATGTTCTTATAGTTCTTTCTTCAAATTGAGTCATTTCCAGTGACTCAGTGGGTAGCACTCTTCCCTCCGAGTCAGAAGGTCGTGGGTTCAAGTACCACTCCAGGGACTTGAGCACAAGAATTTAGGTTGACACTCCAGTGCAGTGCTGAGGGAGTACTGCACTGTTGGATGATTCCCTCTTTCGGATGAGATGTTAAACCAAAGCCCTGTCTACTCTCTCAGGTGAAAGATTCCATGGCACTATTTTGAAGAATATTTAATTGAGATGTATAAAATTATGAGGGGCCTAGATAAAGTGGATTGGAAAGACCTATTTCCGTTAGCAGAGGTGTCAATAACCAAGGGGCATAGATTTAAAGTAGTTGGATTAGAGGGAAGATGAGGAAACATTTCTCACCCAGAGGGTGATGGGAGTCTGGAACTCAGTGCCTGAAAGGTTAGTAGAGGCAGAAGCCTTCATTGCATTTAAAAGGTACTTGGATGTGCATTTTAAGAGCCGTAACCTAGAGGGCTACAGACCTAGTGCTGGAAGGTGGAATTAGGCTGGGTAACTCTTTTTTGACTGGCACAGACATGATGGGCTGAATGGCCTCCTTCTGTGGTGTAATTTTCTATGATTCTATGAACAGCAGGAGAGTTATCCTTGGTGCCCTGTCCAATATTTATCCCTCAATCAAAATAACAAAAACAGATTATCTGGTCATCATTGCTGTTTGTGGGAGCTTGCTGTGCGTGAATTGGCTTCCACATTTCCTGCATTGCAACAGTAAATACACTCCCCAAAAAAAGTACTTTATTGGCTGTAAAGAACTTTGAGACGTCCAGTAATCATGAGAGGCACTATATAAATGCAAATCTTTCTTTTTGTTTTCAGGATTGTAACAGATCCGCCTTTGGCTTCTTTTATAATCAGCTTCTACTGTAGAGAATTTTGAGACTTGCATTAGTAAACGCAACAGAAGGACACACTCCCACATTAGCCAAGGCCTCTCCCTCTGTGATGAGAAGGAACTTCAGTGAATTTGAAGTTGTTGCTCCCATGCATTAGATCCTCCCAAGTACTTACATAGAAACATAGAAACTAGGTGCAGGAGTAGGCCATTCTGCCCTTCTAGCCTGCACCGCCATTCAATGAGTTCATGGCTGAACATGAAACTTCAGTACCCCATTCCTGCTTTCTCGCCATACCCCTTGATCCCCCTAGTAGTAAGGACTTCATCTAACTCCCTTTTGAATATATTTAGTGAATTGGCCTCAACTACTTTCTGTGGTAGAGAATTCCACAGGTTCACCACTCTCTGGGTGAAGAAGTTTCTCCTCATCTCGGTCCTAAATGGCTTACCCCTTATCCTTAGACTGTGACCCCTGGTTCTGGACTTCTTTGGGAACATTGGGAACATTCTTCCTGCATCTAACCTGTCTAAACCCGTCAGAATTTTAAACGTTTCTATGAGGTCCCCTCTCATTCTTCTGAACTCCAGTGAATACAAGCCCAGTTAATCCAGTCTTTCTTGATAGGTCAGTCCCACCATCCCAGGAATCAGTCTGGTGAATCTTCGCTGCACTCCCTCAATAGCAAGAATGTCCTTCCTCAAGTTAGGAGACCAAAACTGTACACAATACTCCAAGTGTGGCCTCACCAAGGCCCTGTACAACTGTAGCAACACTTCCCTGCCCCTGTTCTCAAATCCCCTCGCTATGAAGGCCAACATGCCATTTGCTTTCTTAACCGCCTGCTGTACCTGCATGCCAACCTTCAATGACTGATGTACCATGACACCCAGGTCTCGCTGCACCTCCCCTTTTCCTAATCTGTCACCATTCAGATAATAGTCTGTCTCTCTGTTTTTACCACCAAAGTGGATAACCTCACATTTATCCACATTATACTTCATCTGCCATGCATTTGCCCACTCACCTAACCTATCCAAGTCACTCTGCAGCTTCATAGCATCCTCCTCGCAGCTCACACTGCCACCCAACTTAGTATCATCCGCAAATTTGGAAATACTACATTTAATCCCCTCATTGAAATCATTAATGTACAATGTAAACAGCTGGGGCCCCAGCACAGAACCTTGCGGTACCCCATTAGTCACTGCCTGCCATTCTGAAAAGTACCCATTTACTCCTACTCTTTGCTTCCTGTCTGACAACCAGTTCTCAATCCACGTCAGCACACTACCCCCAATCCCATGTGCTTTAACTTTGCACATTAATCTCTTGTGTGGGACCTTGTCGAAAGCCTTCTGAAAGTCCAAATATACCACATCAACTGGTTCTCCTTTGTCCACTTTACTGGAAACATCCTCAAAAAATTCCAGAAGATTTCCCTTTCACAAATCCATGCTGACTTGGACCTATCATGTCACCATTTTCCAAATGCGCTGCTATGACATCCTTAATAATTGATTCCATCATTTTACCCACTACTGAGTTCAGGCTGACCAGTCTATAATTCCCTGTTTTCTCTCTCCCTCCTTTTTTAAAAAGTGGGGTTACATTGGCTATCCTCCACTCGATAGGAACTGATCCAGAGTCAATGGAATGTTGGAAAATGACTGTCAATGAATCCGCTATTTCCAAGGCTACCTCCTTAAGTACTCTGGGATGCAGTCCATCAGGCCCTGGGGATTTATCGGCCTTCAATCCCATCAATTTCCCCAAAACAATTTCCCGACTAATAAAGATTTCCCTCAGTTCCTCCTCCTTAATAGACCCTCTGACCCCTTTTATATCCGGAAGGTTGTTTGTGTCCTCCTTAGTGAATACCGAACCAAAGTACTTGTTCGATTGGTCTGCCATTTCTTTGTTCCCCGTTATGACTTCCCCTGATTCTAACTGCAGGGGACCTACGTTTGTCTTTACTAACCTTTTTCTCTTTACATATCTATAGAAACTTTTGCAATCCACCTTAATGTTCCCTGCAAGCTTCTTCTCGTACTCCATTTTCCCTGCCCTAATCAAACCCTTTGTCCTCCTCTGCTGAGTTCTAAATTTCTCCCAGTCCCCGGGTTCGCTGCTATTTCTGGCCAATTTGTATGCCACTTCCTTGGCTTTAATACTATCCCTGATTTCGCTTGATAGCCACGGTTGAGCCACCTTGCCTTTTTGATTTTTACGCCAGACAGGAATGTACAATTGTTGTAGTTCATCCATGCGGTCTCTAAATGTCTGCCATTGCCCATCCACAGTCAACCCCTTAAGTATCATTCGCCAATCTATCCTAGCCAATTCACGCCTCATACCTTCAAAGTTACCCTTCTTTAAGTTCTGGACCATGGTCTCTGAATTAACTGTTTCATTCTCCATCCTAATGCAGAATTCCACCATATTATGGTCACTCTTCGCCAAGGGGCCTCGTACAATTAGATTGCTAATTAATCCTCTCTCATTACACAACACCCAGTCTAAGATGGCCTCCCCCCTAGTTGGTTCCTCGACATATTGGTCTAGAAAACCATCCCTTATGCACTCCAGGAAATCCTCCTCCACCGTATTGCTTCCAGTTTGGCTAGCCCAATCTATGTGCATATTAAAGTCACCCATTATAACTGCTGCACCTTTATTGCATGCACCCCTAATTTCCTGTTTGATGCCCTCCCCAACATCACTACTACTGTTTGGAGGTCTGTACACAACTCCCACGAACGTTTTTTGCCCTTTGGTGTTCTGCAGCTCTACCCATATAGATTCCACATCATCCAAGCTAATGTCTTTCCTAACTATTCCATTAATCTCCTCTTTAACCAGCAATGCTACCCCACCTCCTTTTCCTTTTATTCTATCCTTCCTGAATGTTGAATACCCCTGGATTTTGAGTTCCCAGCCCTGATCATCCTGGAGCAACGTCTCCGTAATCCCAATCACATCATATTTGTTAACATCTATTTGCACAGTTAATTCATCCACCTTATTGTGGATACTCCTTGCATTAAGACACAAAGCCTTCAGGCTTGTTTTTTTAACACCCTTTCTCCTTTTAGAATTTTGCTGTACAGTGGCCCTTTTTGTTCTTTGCCTTGGGTTTCTCTGCCCTCCACTTTTCCTCATCTCCTTTCTGTCTTTTGCTTTTGCCTCCTTTTTGTTTCCCTCTGTCTCCCTGCATTGGTTCCCATCCCCCTGCCATATTACTTTAACTCCTCCCCAACAGCACTAGCAAACACTCCCCCTAGGACATTGGTTCCAGTCCTGCCCAGGTGCAGACCGTCTGGTTTGTACTGGTCCCACCTCCCCCAGAACCGGTTCCAATGCCCCAGGAATTTGAATCCCTCCCTGCTGCACCACTGCTCAAGCCACGTATTTATCTGCACTATCCTGCGATTCCTACTCTGACTAACACGTGGCACTGGTAGCAATCCCGAGATTACTACTTTTGAGGTCCTACTTTTAAATTTAGCTCCTAGCTCCTTAAATTCGTTTCGTAGGACCTCATCCCTTTTTTTACCTATATCGTTGGTATCAATGTGCACCACGACAACTGGCTGTTCTCCTTCCCTTTTTAGAATGTCCTGCACCCGCTCCGAGACATCCTTGACCCTTGCACCCGGGAGGCAACATACCATCCTGGAGTCTCGGTTGCGGCCGCAGAAACGCCTATCTATTCCCCTCACCATTGAATCCCCTATCACTATCGCTCTCCCACTCTTTTTCCTGTGTGGAGGGTATGTAGATTGTGAGCAGGGAAGTACTCCAAAGTGGTCACGGTTACATTATGTCATTTGAATCAGCACTTAACATGATGTGATAGAAAACAGTTGTTTATTAGCAAACAGTAGTTTGTTAGCAAGACATTCACAAATAGCTATATACACCTGTAAAGGGTTACTTTCTCCCTTTTGATGAAGTCATTACAGTTCTTTTTTTTAATTCGTTTACAGGATGCGGGCGTCACTGGCAAGGCCAGTATTTATTATCCATCCCTAATTCCCTTGAGAAGGTGGTGGTGAGCCACCTTCTTGAACCACAACAGTCCGTGTGGTGATGGTTCTCCCACAGTGCTGTTAGGGAGGGAGTCCCAGGATTTTGACCCAACGACGATGAAGGAACGGCGATATGCTTCCAAATCAGGATGGTGTGTGACTTGGAGGGGAACATGGGGGTGATGATGTTCCTTTGTGCTTGCTGTCCTTGTCCTTCTAGGTGGTAGAGGTCGCGGGTTTGGGAGGTGCTGCTGAAGAAGCCTTGGCGAGTAACTGCTGTGCATCTTGTAGATGGTACACACTGCAGCCACAGTACGCCGGTGGTGGAGGGCATGGATGTTTAAGGTGGTGGATGAGGTGCTGATCAAGCGGGCTGCTTTGTCCTGGATGGTGTTGAGCTTCTTGAGCGTTGTTGGAGCTGCACTCATCAAGGCAAGTCCATCACATTCCTGACTTGTGCCTTGTAAATGGTGGAAAGACTTTGGGGAGTCAGGAGGTAAGACACTCGCCGCAGAATACCCAGCCTCTGACCTGCTCTTGTTGCCACAGTATTTCTGTGGCTGGTACAGTTAAGTTTCTGGTCAATGGTGACCCCCCCCAGAATGTTGATATTAGGGGATTCGGTGAGGGTGATGCCATTGAATGTTAAGGGGCGGTGGTTAGACTCTCGCTTGTTGGAGATAGTCATTGCCTGGCACTTGTGTGGCACGAATGTTACTTGCCACTTATCAGCCCAAGCCTGAATATTGTTCAGGTCTTGCTGTATGTGGACATGGACTGCTCCATTATCTGAGGAGTTGAGAATGGCACTGAACACTGTGCAATCATCAGCAAACATCCCCACTTCTGACCTTATGATGGAGGGAAGATCATTAATGAAGCAGCTGAAGATGGTTGGGCCTAGGACACTGCCCTGAGGAACTCCTGCAGCGATGTCGTGGGGCTGTGATGATTGACCTCCAACCACCACAACCATCTTCTTTTGTCTTAGGTATGACTCCAGTCAGTGGAGAGTTTTCCCCGTGATTCCCATTGACTTCAGTTTTTCTAGGGCTCCTTGAGGCCACACTCGATCAAATGGTGTGTTGATGTTGAGAGCAGTAACTCTCACCTCACCTCTGCATTTCAGCTCTTTTGTCCATGTTTGGACCAAGGCTGTAATGAGGTCTGGAGCTGAGTGGTCCTGGCAGAACCCAAACTGGGCATCAGTGAGCAGGTTATTGGTGAGTAAGTGCCGCTTGATAGCAGTGTCGATGACACCTTCCATCACTTTGCTGATGATTGAGAGTAGACTGATGGGGTGGTAATTGGCTGGATTGAATTTGTCCTGCTTTGTGTGGTCAGAACATACCTGGGCAGTATTACACATTGTCGGATAGATGCCAGTGTTATAGCTGTATTGGAACAGCTTGGCTAGAGGTGCAGCTAGTTCTGGAGCACGTTTTCAGCATAACAGCTGGGATATTGTCGGGGCCCATAGCCTTTGCTGTATCCAGTGCACTCTGCCGTTTCTTGATATCACATGGAGTGAATAGAATTGGCTGAAGACTGGCTTCTGTGATGGTGGGGACCTCAGGAGGAGGCCGAGATGGATCATCCACTCGAACACTTCAGCCTTGTCTTTTACACTCACGTGCTGGGCTCCGCCATCATTGAGGATGGGGATACAGGTTGAGAGTCCAAAATCCGGAGTTCCGGAATCCGGAATGTTCCAGAATCCAGACTCCGGACTGATTGGTGGCAAGGTCATCTGGAAATCTGGAATCCGTAAAATGTTCCGAATCCGGACCCGCCGACCCTGCCGATCTCAGACCTTGCCTCGCCCTGCCCGACCTCAGGCCTTGCCTCACCCCTGCCCGACCTCGGGCCTCCCCTCCGCTCGCCTCGCCCCGCTCGCCTCACCGCTGCTGCCTGACCTTGGGCCTCACCCCGCTCGCCGCTGCTGCCCTTACCTCGGTGGATGCAGAGAGGATGTTTCCACTGGTGGGGGACTAGAACTAGAGGGCACAATCTTAGAATAAGGGGCCGCCCATTTAATACACAGATGAGGAGAAATTTCTTCTCTCAGGAGGTTGTGAATCTGTGGAATTCGCTGCCTCAGAGAGCTGTGGAAGCTGAGACGTTAAATAAATTTAAGACAGAAATAGACAGTTTCTTAAACGATAAGGTGATAAGGGGTTATGGGGAATGGACAGGGAAATGGAGCTGAGTCCATGATCAGATCAGCCATGATCTTATTGAATAGCGGAGCAGGCTCGAGGGGCTGTATAGCCTACTCCTGCTCCTATTTCTTATGTTCTTATGTTTATGTGTTAGATACTATCTCCTTGAGAGTTCTTTGATCTCAGCCACAACCCCTTCTAATAACCTCTGTTCTTTGTTTTAGCCCTGATAACAGCAAAACACATTCTGTTCTTAGATTAATGAATTCAATAAAGCGTGAACATTTGGTTACTGGAATGCAGAGCTCAGCTATTTCACCATGAACACGTGTATGTCTTTTCTTTCAGCTTTTCTTGCCTAAGATTTTTACTTTACGAAATTAATTTTCTCCCTGATTAATTTAGTTCTATTACAATCCCCCATTTGATCAGGTGGTTACCCCAAATACCCACCATGACCAATAATCTTCCTTTCCCTATCTTGATTTTTTTGTCTCCCACCCCAGTTACGTTGATCAGGCGATAGGATTGGGACACTCACGACTCATTTCAGGTACTCGTGCCGTCTTTGTGTTTGTTTATCCCTTTTTGGATCCAGCAATGTCGAAATGTGTTCTTTGTTAATGGCCTTGGCCAACGTTTTCACTCTGCGTTTCTTTTATCTGCCTGCACATTCTGCCAGGAGTCTCAGTATCAGTACCAGCTGCACTATGACTAACACATGGGATATAATTCTGATCCAAGGGTGTATGTTTATATTCATTCCGAGATTGTAAAATCGAGCATACCACGACGGTTCAGTCAGTTCTTTGTCAGTGTCCTTTTGTAGTTTTGTTCCTCTAAGACAACGTATTTCCTTCGTTGTTCAAACACACTCCTTTCCCGTGCCGTCTGCTCTTCCCTTAGCTTAGGGATCGGTTGTCCTTGCAGTTCCCCAAAATCTTTATACCCCGCTTTTATCGTGTCTACCACCGTTCCGTCGATGGTCTCTTCCTTCAGCTCCAGGTATATTGTATAGCCTTCTATGTGGATCTCATGTTTAGGCTTCATACAGAAGTCAGGGCGTTCGATGGGGCATGTTATCACCCCTCCCACAGTCAGGTTAGCGACTGTCGTGCTGATGCACCACTGTCCATCTCCTTGTGATGCCGCTATGGTTTCATAGTCCAACACCCATGGTGTGATGCTGAGGACACATCCCTTTTTTCGGCCGTATCTACAGTCATTTTTTTCCTTCCTGAAACATCTCTCGGCATAACACAATCTGGTTATTCTTATAATAATGTTATAGATACACCCTTGGTCTTATTCCCATTTTTAATAACATACTGATGCAGCTTGTGTTACCTCACTCCTGTGTGGTTTCTTACTTCCCCTATATTTGTAATCTTGTACATACTACAAGATGTCCGTAAGTAAGTCTATACTGGGAAATGCTTACTATGATTCCCATTATATTCTGGTGATCAGTGAGCATCTATTCTCAGGGACCCATGCGTGGCTATTGCTCCGAATCTGACAGGCTTGAATAGGGTTTGTATCCAGAGTCCAAATGTTAAAAACATCGTTAGTAATCCAGTCCGGGAACTCCCCGTACTGTAACTATTCTAAATTATGTTCAGCTGAGGCCAGCATCCATGCTCCATAACCTGCACATATGCCGGCCGCACTTCCCTTAACGATTCGGTCGTTCAATAGGTTAATGGTCTTTGCATGGTCTCTTAAAGTGTGGGCTACTTGCACTATCTCTCTTTCTGTCGCATCCCCTAATTGTGCCTGTCGTTGGTTGTTATCATCTCCTCTTTCTAACAGCCCTTTTAAGATACGGGTTAAAGTACTGACTTGTTCATCTATGGCCTGAAGGTCTACTGTGTTGACTGTCGCGACCCCGGCCGCATAGCCCACACCTGCCATTTCTAATATGCTCCTTTTTCCCCTCGTCTTTCGGGTCACCACAAATTTCATGGTGTTAGACACTTGCCCTTCCAAGGCTCGTAATGTCAGATTCTTATATAGTGCAACCGTTCTGGGCCCGCAGAAACTGGGGATAGTTATATCTGTTAGGTTTAAAAATACTGTAATCACCCGCTGTCGCACCCCGAAGTGGATTCTGTCTTGCGTTCGTTTCATCACCAACCCCACCCCGGAACCCACCGGTCATATCTGGACACATACCAGGGGTTCCGGTGGGGGCACAGTAGTAACAGGGGCTATGGTAGTTGGTGGGGCAGTGGTGGTGAGTGTGCCTTGGGGAACAACCTCTCAGCACCACTCACCACTGGTCCCATTTGTGCATTTGGAGGGCGGGCATAACTTCTGCTCGTCCTGACGTAAGAACATAAGAACATAAAAATATAAGAAATAGGAACAGGAGTAGGCCATACGGCCCCTCGAGCCTGCTCTGCCATTCAATAAGATCACGGCTGATCTGATGATGGGCTCAGCTCCACTTCCCTGCCCGTTCCCCATAACCCCTTATCCCCTTATCGTTTAAGAAACTGTCTATTTCTGTCTTAAATTTATTCAATGATCCAGCTTCCACAGCTCTCTGAGGCAGCGAATTCCACAGATTTACAACCCTCTGAGAGAAGAAATTTCTCATCTCTGTTTTAAATGGGCGGCCCCTTATTCTAAGATTATACCCTCTAGTTCTAGTCTCCCCTACCAGTTGAAACATCCTCTCTGCATCCACCTTGTCAAGCCCCCTCATAATCTTATACGTTTCGATAAGATCACCTCGCATTCTTCTCAATTCCAATGAGTAGAGGCCCAACCTACTCAACCTTTCCAGAGAGTGAAGAGCACCAGTTCAAACTGTCACAGGACGGGAGAGTGGAGAGCACCAGTTCCCACTGTCACAGGACGGGAGAGTGGAGAGCACCAGTTCCCATTGTCACAGGACGGGAGAGTAGAGAGCACCAGTTCCCACTGTCACAGGACGGGAGAGTGGAGAGCACCAGTTCCCACTGTCACAGGACGGGAGAGTGGAGAGCACCAGTTCCCACTGTCACAGGACGGGAGAGTGGAGAGCACCAGTTCCCACTGTCACAGGACGGGAGAGTGGAGAGCACCAGTTCCCACTGTCACAGGACGGGAGAATGGAGAGCACCAGTTCCCACTGTCACAGGACGGGAGAGTGGAGAGCACCAGTTCAAACTGTCACAGGACGGGAGAGTGGAGAGCACCAGTTCCTATTGTCACAGGACGGGAGAATGGAGAGCACCAGTTCCCACTGTCACAGGACGGGAGAGTGGAGAGCACCAGTTCAAACTGTCACAGGATGGGAGAGTGGAGAGCACCAGTTCCCACTGTCACAGGACGGGAGAGTGGAGAGCACCAGTTCCCACTGTCACAGGACGGGAGAGTGGAGAGCACCAGTTCAAACTGTCACAGGACGGGAGAGTGGAGAGCACCAGTTCAAACTGTCACAGGACGGGAGAGTGGAGAGCACCAGTTCCCACTGTCACAGGACGGGAGAGTGGAGAGCACCAGTTCCCACTGTCACAGGACGGGAGAATGGAGAGCACCAGTTCCCACTGTCACAGGACGGGAGAGTGGAGAGCACCAGTTCAAACTGTCACAGGATGGGAGAGTGGAGAGCACCAGTTCCCACTGTCACAGGACGGGAGAGTGGAGAGCACCAGTTCAAACTGTCACAGGATGGGAGAATGGAGAGCACCAGTTCAAACTGTCACAGGAGCATCCAATCGTGCCCCGGTAACTGCCCCCAAGTGGAGTGTGGGAAATTGCACTCCGCTTCCATTGAGGGGTGGTAAGGCCAATTCTGCAGCGGGAGCAGGACTTTCACGCTGGGGGCTAAAATTCCCTGCCCCAGAAGGTTACCGCCCCCAAGATTGGAGCCTGTGCGGGGAGGCAGAGGGAAGATGAGGGGAGATGGGGGCGGGGGATGGAGGGGAGAGTGGTGGAGGTGGGGGGCGGAGAAACCCATTGCGGGGGACAGGAGGGGCCACATTGCAGTGAAGGTCTGGGGGGGCGAAGTGTGTTGGAGGGGTGGGCCTGGGGGCTCTGTGCCTCGGTGCGGGGAGTGTTCAGAGTGGGGTGGACGGGTTGACTGCGCAGATGGCGGTTGGTGGATGTGGTGTGGTTGGCGTCGCGGGGGCGTGGCTCCAGGGTGGTCGGGGCTCGGGGCTCGACATCCGGGGGTGTTCGGCATTTGGGAAGTATTCTGACGGGACGGGGCGGGGCGGGTTGGGTGCGGAGGGAGTGTTCCCGGTGTTGGGTGGGTCCGGAGCCGGTGGGGGGCATGCTCTTGGGATGGGGGGTGGGCTGTTTGGGGCTGGGATTGGGAGAGACTTCTTCACTCGGGGAGTTGTTGGCCTGTGGGGTTCCCTGCCGTGGAGAGTTGTTGATGCCAGTTCATTGGATGTGTTCAGGAGGGAGTTGGATGTGGTCCTTGCGGCTGGGGGGGTCGGGGTTGTGGAGGGGACGTGGCGGGGAGGTGCTGGGGTGGGTGATCAGCCATGATCTTGTTGAATGGCGGTGCAGGCTCGAAGGGCCGAATGGCCTACTCCTGCACCTATTTTCTATGTTTCTATGTTACTATAAGTCAACCCCCTCATCCCCGGAATCAACCCAGTGAACCTTCTCTGAACTGCCTCCAAAGCAAGTATGTCCTTTCGTAAATATGGAAACCAAAACTACACACAGTATTCCAGGTGTGGCCTCACCAATACCCTGTATAACTGTAGCAAGACTTCCCTGCTTTTATACTCCATCCCCTTTGCAATAAAGGCCAAGATACCATTGGCCTTCCTGATCACTTGCTGTACCTGCAAACTATCCTTTTGTGACCTTGCTGAGGTATTCCTGAGAACTCAGTAAACTGTGGCGCGCACCTTATCTGTGCCCCTTCCTTCTGGGTGCATTGTTTTTGTCTCTTCTCCTGCCTCTCCCCACCCCGCAGCACCGCCCCACCCCCCTCCACCCTCCCCACCCCCACCAGGCTACCTGACATACCGCGGTCTCATTTATCCAAATTGTCAACTTTGTATAGGCCCATCCCCACGGGTGTTTCAAGCCCTTTGTATACTGTTTTAGGTACAGCATTCCGACGTTGCACCTTAAGTCCACTGTTCTTTCAACCGTCAGCATCAGCTTTCCGGCCTCACACCCAACTTCACCCGAATCCGTGTAATACATGCCTTGCTGTTCCTCAGTCGGTTGTCCTCATGTTATTGTCGTGGTAGCTTCTCCTAGGCTGGTGAGGATTGAGGTGCCTGTCAGGATCTTTGCAATGAGCCACATTTTTCCTGTTGAGAGATTACAGGAAAAATAGTGTATGCATTGGTGATCATTTTCCAACAGTCTCTCGACCCTGGATCAGTTCCCATGGACTGGAAGGTAGCTAATGTAACACCACTTTTTTTAAAAGGAGGGAGAGAGAAAATGGGTAATTATAGACTGGTTAGCTTGACATCAGTAGTGGGGAAAGTGTTGGAATCGATCATGAAGCACGAATTAGCAGCACATTTGGAAAGCGGTGACAGCATCGGATCAAGTCAGCATGGATTTATGAAAGGGAAATCATGCTTGACGAATCTTCTGGAATTTTTTGAGGATGTAACTAGCAGAGTGGACAAGGGAGAACCAGTGGATGTGGTGTATTTGGACTTTCAGAAGGCTTTTGACAAGGTACCGCACAAGAGATGGTTGTGCAAAGTCAAAGCACATGGTATTGGGGGTAATATACTGACGTGGATAGTGAACTGGTTGGCAGACAGGAAGCAGAGAGTCGGGATAACGGCTCCTTTTCAGAATGGCAGGCAGTGACTAGTGGATGCCGCAGGGCTCAGTGCTGGGACCCCAGCTCTTTACAATATACATTAACGATTTGGATGAAGGAATAGAGTGTAATATCTCCAAGTTTGCAGATGACACTAAACTGGGTGGCGGTGTGAGCTATGAGGAGGACGCTAAGAGGCTGCAGGGTGACTTGGACAGATTAGGTGAGTGGGCAAATGCATGGCAGATGCAGTATAATGTGGATAAATGTGAGGTTATCCATTTTTGGGGCAAAAACATGAAGGCAAAATATTATCTGAATGGCGGCAGACTAGGAAAAGAGGAGGTGCAACGAGACCTGGGTGTCATGATTCATCAGTCACTGAAAGTGGGCATGCAGGTACAGCAGGTGGTGAAGAAGGCAAATGGTATGTTGGCCTTCATAGCTAGGGTATTTAAATATAGAAGCAGGGAGGCCTTACTGCAATTGTTCAGGGCTTTAGTGAGGCCTCACCTGGAATATTGTGTTCAGTTTTGGTCTCCTAGTCTGAGGAAGGACGTTCTTGCTATTAGAAACATAGAAACATAGAAAATAGGTGCAGGAGCAGGCCATTCAGCCCTTCCAGCCTGCACCGCCATTCAATGAGTTCATGGCTGAACATGAAACTTCAGTACCCCCTTCCTGCTTTCTCGCCATACCCCTTGATCCCCCGAGTAGTAAGGACTTCATCTAACTCCCTTTTGAATATATTTAGTGAATTGGCCCCAACCACTTTCTGTGGCAGAGAATTCCACAGGTTCACCACTCTCTGGGTGAAGAAGTCTCTCCTCATCTCGGTCCTAAATGGCTTACCCCTTATCCTTAGACTGTGACCCCTGGTTCTGGACTTCCCCAACATTGGGAACATTCTTCTTGCATCTAACCTGTCGAAACCCGTCAGGATTTTAAATGTTTCTATGAGGGCCCCTCTCATTCTTCTGAACTCCAGTGAATACAAGCCCAGTTGATCCAGTCTTTCTTGATAGGTCAGTCCCACCATCCCGGGAATCAGTCTGGTGAATCTTCGCTGCACTCCCTCAATAGCAAGAATGTCCTTCCTCAAGTTAGGCGACCAAAACTGTACACAATACTCCAAGTGTGGCCTCACCAAGGCCCTGTACAACTGTAGCAACACCTCCCTGCCCCTGTACTCAAATCCCCTCGCTATGAAGGCCAACATGCCATTTGCTTTCTTAACCGCCTGCTGTACCTGCATGCCAACCTTCAATGACTGATGTACCATGACACCCAGGTCTCGTTGCACCTTCCCTTTTCCTAATCTGTCACCATTCAGATAATAGTCTGTCTCTCTGTTTTTACCACCAAAGTGGATAACCTCACATTTATCCACATTATACTTCATCTGCCATGCATTTGCCCACTCACCTAACCTATCCAAGTCACTCTGCAGCCTCACAGCATCCTCCTCGCAGCTCACACTGCCACCCAACTTAGTGTCATCCGCAAATTTGGAGATACTACATTTAATCCCCTCGTCTAAATCATTAATGTACAATGTAAACAGCTGGGGCCCCAGCACAGAACCTTGCGGTACCCCACTAGTCACTGCCTGCCATTCTGAAAAGTACCCATTTACTCCTACTCTTTGCTTCCTGTCTGACAACCAGTTCTCAATCCACGTCAGCACACTACCCCCAATCCCATGTGCTTTAACTTTGCACATTAATCTCTTGTGTGGGACCTTGTCGAAAGCCTTCTGAAAGTCCAAATATACCACATCAACTGGTTCTCCTTTGTCCACTTTACTGGAAACATCCTCAAAAAATTCCAGAAGATTTGTCAAACATGATTTCCCCTTCACAAATCCATGCTGACTTGGACCTATCATGTCACCATTTTCCAAATGCGCTGCTGTGACATCCTTAATAATTGATTCCATCATTTTACCCACTACTGAGGTGAGGCTGACCGGTCTATAATTCCCTGTTTTCTCTCTCCCTCCTTTTTTAAAAAGTGGGGTTACATTGGCTACCCTCCACTCGATAGGAACTGATCCAGAGTCAATGGAATGTTGGAAAATGACTGTCAATGAATCCGCTATTTCCAAGGCTACCTCCTTAAGTACTCTGGGATGCAGTCCATCAGGCCTTGGGGATTTATCGGCCTTCAATCCCATCAATTTCCCCAACACAATTTCCCAACTAATAAGGATTTCCCTCAGTTCCTCCTCCCTACTAGACCCTCTGACCCCTTTTATATCCGGAAGGTTGTTTGTGTCCTCCTTAGTGAATACTGAACCAAAGTACTTGTTCAATTGGTCTGCCATTTCTTTGTTCCCCATTATGACTTCCCCTGATTCTGACTGCAGGGGACCTACGTTTGTCTTTACTAACCTTTTTCTCTTTACATACCTGTAGAAACTTTTGCAATCCGCCTTTATGTTCCCTGCAAGCTTCTTCTCGTACTCCATTTTCCCTGCCCTAATCAAACCCTTTGTCCTCCTCTGCTGAGTTCTAAATTTCTATTGAGGGAGTGCTTCGAAGGTTCACCACACTGATTCCAGGGATGGCTGGGCTGTCATATGAGTAGAGACTGGATCAACTGGGCTTTTATTCACTGGAGTTTAGAAGGATGAGAGGGCATCTCATAGAAACATATCAGATTCTGACAGGACTGGACAGGTTAGATGCGGGAAGAATGTTCCCGATGTTGGGGAAGTCCAGAACCAGGGGACGTAAGGGGTAGGCCATTTAGGATTGAGATGAGGAGAAACTTCTTCACTCAGAGAGTTGTTAACCTGTGGAATTCCCTGCCGCAGAGAGTTGTTGATGCCAATTCACTGGATATATTCAAGAGGGAGTTGGATATGGCTCTTATGGTTAAGGGGATCAAGGGGTATGGGGAAAAAGCAGGAAAGGGGTACTGAAGGAATGATCAGCCATGATCGTATTGAATGGTGGTGCAGGCTCAAAGGGCCTATTTTTCTATGTTTCTATGTTTTACAGCCTAGCGTCCTAGGGTTCAATTAGATTCTTATCATTTCTATTTCAACCGGATTGTTTGCACCGTTTCTCCGGATGTGTGCCCTTTCCCAGAAGTAGAAAGAAATCGAAAGGTGACGTCATAGCCAAGGGGGTAAGTGATTACCTCGTGATTGGTGAGTAGCTTTTCTTTTTTCTTTTCTTTATCAGTAAGTAACCTTTAGCATTGTTGTTGCCAAATTAAGTTTTTCTAAGGGTTAAGACATGGCAGGAGAGCTCGGACATGTGTTATGCTCCTCCTGTAATATGTGGGAAGTCAGGGACGCCTCCAGTGTCCCTGATGACTATGTGTGCGGGAAGTGTATCCGCCTGCAGCTCCTGACGGACCACATTGCGGCACTGGAGCTGCGGGTGGATTCACTCTGGAGCATCCATGATGCTGAGAATGACGTGAATAGCATGTTCAGCGAGTTGGTCTTACCGCAGGTAAAGGGTACACAGCCAGATAGCGAATGGGTGACCAACAGGAAGAGCAGTGCAAGGAAGGTAGTGCAGGGGTGCCCTGCGGTCATCCCCCTGCAAAACAGATACATCGCTTTGGGTACTTTTGAGGGGGATGACTCATCAGGGGAGAGCAGCAGCAGCCAAGTTCATGGTACCATGGCTGGCTTTACTGCACAGGAGGGCAGGAAAAAGAGTGGGAGAGCTATAGTGATCGGGGATTTGATTGTAAGGGGAATAGATAGGCGTTTCTGCGGCCGCAACCGAGACTCCAGGATGGTATGTTGTCTCCCTGGTGCAAGGGTCAAGGATGTCTTGGAGCGGGTGCAGGATATTCTGAAAAGGGAGGATGAACAGCCAGTTGTCTTGGTGCATATAGGTACCAACGATATAGGTAAAAAAATGAGATGAGGCCCTACTAGACGAATTTAGGGAGCTAGGAGCTAAATTAAAAAGTAGGACCTCAAAAGTAGTAATCTCAGAATTGCTACCAGTGCCACGTGCTAGTCAGAGTAGGAATCGCAGGATAGCTCAGATGAATACGTGGCTTGAGGAGTGGTGCAGAAGGGAGGGATTCAAATTCCTGAGACATTGGAACTGGTTCTGTGGGAGGTGGGACCAGTACAAACCAGACGGTCTGCACCTGGGCAGGACCGGAACCAATGTCCTAGGGGGCATGTTTGCTAGTGCTGTTGGGGAGGAGTTAAACTAATATGGCAGGGGGATGAGACTGGATCAACTGGGCCTTTATTCACTGGAGTTTAGAAGGATGAGAGGGGATCTCATAGAAACGTATAAGATTCTGACGGGACTGGACAGGTTAAATGCAGGAACAATGTTCCCGATGTTGGGGAAGTCCAGAAACAGGGGATATAGTCTTAGGATAAGGGGTAGGCCATTTAGGACTGAGATGAGGAGAAACTTCTTCACTCAGAGAGTTGTTAACCTGTGGAATTCCCTGCCGCAGAGAGTTGTTGATGCCAGTTCATTGAATATATTCAAGAGGGAGTTAGATATGGCCCTTATGGCTAAAGAGGGGCATGGAGAGAAAGCAGGAAAGGGGTACTGAGGGAATGATCAGCCATGATCTTATTGAATGGTGGTGCAGGCTCGAAGGGCCGAATGACCTACTCCTGCACCTATTTTCTATGTTTCTATGTTTCTATCCATTTTTTTATGCATATGTGTCACCACTGATTACCACCTCATATGGTTCGCTCCACCTAGGTGCGAATCCTGGTTTATCTGCCACTCCCTTAACCATTACCTTAGCCCCCACCTCGGGGTTTATAACTGAGGTATATGTCCCATCATCTTCGTCCTCCTCTCTCTGTCTTTCTTGGACCTCCTGTTGCATACCTTTCAACTGCTCACTCAATTCCATCACATATTTCCTGGTTCTATCTTGTAATGGTCCTAATTCTGCCCTTCCTGTAACTATCCCCTTGGGTAACTTCATTACTCATCCAATCATTAGCACATAGCGAGTTAATCCTGTCGTTCGATTTGGTGTGGCGCATAACCTCATTCGAATCGTGGGTAGTAATTCTGGCCAGGATTCTCTGGTTTCCTGTATGGCTACTTCCATATCTTATCTCGTCTCCCATAAATGGCATTTCTAGATTGTTTCCAAATTTTTTAGTTTTATTTCTTTTTTTTAAGAGATCAGATTTAACATTTTATTTTAAATGTATCTCAGTATTTTGTTGTGCCTTTACTTAACCAGTGGTACTTGAAACCTTCACAACAAAATTAACTCTTTACTGTTCACATTCTAATTTCTGCTCCCCTTTTTGTAGTATTTGTATTTATTTTTGAATTAAAAATGTCAAATATGGTAATACTGTTTTTTAAATATTGGAATTTTCAGTTATGCTTATAGTTTCTAAGTGATACACAGATCACAGAATGCAAAGTACTTGTTTTATAATTATGTGCCGAACTTCTGTTTTAGAAGCTGAATATTAAAAACTCCAAACCAAGTAGGAATAGCATAAGTAGTAAATCTTTTGCTCTATAACTTCAAGATATATTTTGTGATACAGTATCTCATAAACTACATCTTTTTAACATAGTAGTTGAGGTAAAGTCATACAGATGTATACTTTTATGTAAAAGGTTTTCAAACCCAAGATTTTCCAATACAACCAAAATGTTTATCAAGGAGAATCACCTGAAATATCTCAAAATCCAAATTCAAATATTGTACTGCCAATCTTATATTTAAAACTCTTTTTACTGAGCTAGAAGTTTTCACGTCATTTAACATAAGATTTTACACAAAGGAAAACGGGAGCGTAGCTTTCCCCAGCCCATAGCCTCGAGAGACACACACAGGTTTTTTTAAAGGCATTACAATTTCCCTTCTCCTTTCTTTATCTTTCAACCCAATGTAATCAATGTTTACGTGTTTCTTTTGACAAGTAAGTGAGCATGTCATAATTTCAAAAAAAACAAGACCACGCATTTTTTTTACTGTAATCCCATTAAAACATCTAAATTTCATTGCTCGGTAAATCATAATCAAAATAAATCCGCACCTGCATTTCGAACTTAAAATGTAATTCAATTCTAGATTCACACTTTCTTAAAATTTCCCACATCTAGGACAACACTACAAAGAGTTAAAAACATTCAACTCTCTGTCTGAAAAAGTGGGTGGAGCTAAAACAAACAGACAGCTACACCATTTTTCTTTTTTTTTAAAAAACAGGCTTTCACAATGAAAAATTCATTAACGCCCACCTCAAATATTCCACAGTCAAGAACCACACAAGCACTTTCATTTAAAGACAGACATTCACACCAATTTTTCATTCAACAAAGCTTATTAAAGCTTTGTCTGTTTTCTTATTTTTCTGTTTCTCCCTCCATTCTTTTTGTTTGGCTGGCTCTATTTTAGGATCCCACCCGTCATTTAACATAGTCACTATCAGTTTCTTATGGTCATCTGAAAAATATCTACTAAGGGAGCTGTCCGGCCCCCAGTCCAGCATATCCTTACATGCCATACTCAGTTTAGTACGTCTACCCCTATATCGGTTTCACTGTATTCTCAGATACTAACCGTCCCCCTACTTGGGTTCACTTAAACCCAGCATCTACGGTCTCACCGATTTTTAAAAAATCGATTTAAACTGTATTCTTAGATATTGATTGTCCCTCTAATCGGTTTCACCTAACCGTAGAGCCTGCAATCCCATCGATACCCTATTGATTTATCTGTATTCTAATATACTGCTTGTCCCTCTACTCAGTTCCACTTGAACCTAGAGTCTACAATCCCATCGATACCTTATGATAGTTTCTATTGAGACCTCCTAATTCCCCCAAGTCTTTTACACCATAACAGACCTTTCACAGATTCAGGTACGCCGGGCAACAGACACGGTTTGTAACAGTTCACATCGGACTATGAGTGGTAATTTAAATATACTCACTCGTGATGCTTCTGTAAATGCCCGTCTGTCAGTTTCCCCACGTAGGTCCGTTACCTGCTCGCAGCGCCAATTGTCATGGAGTATTAAAAAGATACTCAACACAAGTCTGTTTTGAAGAAAAGAATCGTTTATTATAAAGTACTCGATCAAGGGAGAGACAGCTTCTACATGAGTTCAGTAACTCGGTGACCCAAACCAGCCGTTCTCCTCTCACAATTGTCAGGTTACTGGTTTTATACAGTCAAAATACATACAAAATCATGAAACTACGTGCGGAAGTGTTCCATTGGTTGTTTGCCATAAGTCCTCGCCCACCTACTGTGATTACATTGGTCCATACAATTTCAATGATTTCATTGGTTCATACAATTCTAATGATTTCATTGGTACATACAATTCTAATGATTTCATTGGTACATATAATTACAGTGAGTTTATCCGGGGTGGCCCTTATCAAATGAGTTACGTGCTACATCATTTCTGTGAATTCCTTTTCCAGGCTCATTGCCTTTGTGCTGGTTGTCCTTGACTAGGTTTGATAAATACATTTAGATGTCTCAAAGAGACTTTGTCTCCTGTTATCTCGTATAACCCGAGGTGATCCCGAACATTTGTTATTTTACGAGCACTGTCTGCATCAGTGGCCATTTGTCTTGGTATACTACAATGGCTGTATGTTTGTTCTCAGGCATGTGCTAGATACTATCTCCTTGAGAGTTCTTTGACCTCATCCACAACTCCTTCTCATAACCTCTGTTCTTTGTTTTAGCCCTGATGGCAGCAAAACACATTCTGTTCCTAGATTAATGAGTTCAATAAGGTGTGAACAGTTGGTTACTGGATTGCAGAGCTCAGCTATTCCACCATGAACACATGTATGTCTTTTCTTTCTTGCCTAAGATTTTAACTTTACTAAATTAATTTTCCCCCTGATTAATTTAGTTCCACTACAGATCCCATGGCACTATTTCAAAGGAGAGCAAGGGATTTATCCAAGGTGTCCTGGCTAATTTTTATCCCTCAACCAACATCACTAAAAAACAGATTATCTAGTCATTATCACTTTGCTGTTTGTGGGAGATTACTGTGTGCAAATTGGCTGCCGCGTTTCCTGCATTACAACAGTGACACAACTTCAAAAATACTTCATTGGCTGTAAAGCACTTGGGATGTCCTGAGGTAATGAAAGGAGCTATATAAATGCAAGTCTTTCTTTCTTTCACAGGCTCTTCCAAACATCCAGTATGCACCAACTCCTTTAAGCAGCCACAGATCTTTAAGGTCTATGCCTGCACACTAATTTCCTGTGGCCTCATGACTGCACCCAATCAGAGGCCTCAGTGCCTGTCTACTGTATTAAAATGAGCCCCAACATTAATTCAGGGTGCTACATTCTGACCTCAGTACAGCACTATCCCAGTGCATTCAAATTTTAAAACTATTTACATTCCCACGTGTAAGGACAGATGATAATGAAACATGTGAGTATGAAAACTTTCTGAAAACTTGACTTCAGGGATACTGGACTGTGATGTTACAGGCAGGGTTTCCACATTAATTATCCAGGTTCTAGGAAAATCGGCACTGTTGAGCACTCATCCTCTGATATCGGCTGCAATAGTATCTAGGCTCCAAACCTGGCTGGAAAGAAAATGCCCAATGTTTTTGAACCTGTAGAATTACTTTTGCAGACCTTTCAGAGCTGAAGATTAAAAAATATATCTTCACCATACAGCAAGTATTCCGGGCCTACCACAGGCTTCCTTCAACAGGAGCCGTTGACAAATTATGATGTAGGATGTGTCTTAGTCATATTGATTGCAATCGTCTACATTTCTGCAAAAATTATTGAGCCGGTCTGCAGAGAGTTTGCTAAAATCTCTTGTAGAGATGTTCAGCCCGAATACAGCCTCTCAGGAAAATTTGACCCTGGTCTACAGAATCTTCAAACAAATCAATAAAGAGTTTTGTCATATGTGCAGAGAATTTGAAAGTGATCGATTTTGTAGCTTCTTCCAAATATTTTGATAAATTTGAATTTTTTTGTTTTGTTGTGTCGCTCGAAGGAACAGAGGGATGGGAGCCAGGAAGGAAAGAAAGACGAAAAGGAAGGAAAAATATGTATTTGCATAGAGGTGTTCATGTCCTCAGGTCTTCCCGAATTCAGTACAGTCAATGAGTTAAATTCTGAAGCGTTATCACTAATGTTATGTAGACAAACACAGCAGCAAAGTGATCAAAATAACAACTGACTAACGCTCTCGGGGGGTCGGGGCGTAGGGGGGTAACTTTGACTTCAGGCAATAGTGTAAAACTGGGCCTGAGAAGGGAAGTTGCAGCAACTTTGCCGCCAGGCTGAAGCAGGTCGGTAGCTGGTGGGAAGGACAAAGCGGCCTTCCAAGTAAGTGCGACCATTTCCTTTCTGGGCCGGGACGAGCTGCAATGGTACTCCACACCCACAAGGAAAGTTGTGGCCTCCCCTGTCACACCCTCCCTCCCGCAAGACCCTCCCAAAATCCCCTCCCTGACACTTACCTAGAAGCCCATGGGTGGCCAAGGGCCCCAAACGATGTAAATAGCTGAGAACTGTGGAATGTCAGGGTCTAAAGGATAACGTTTAAAAAAATAAAGTTAAACTCTTTGTTATCAACAGAAATTTTACAGGGTGTCAAAGATCAACAACCACCAGCAGTTTCCTTGGAGCTTCTCCCACCCCGACGTTCCACTAGACTTTACGGTGGCGGAGCAGGAGAGGCTCCGAGGACATTCCCAGTGCCTCTATTTGTTTGGGAACTCTTGCTGGGAAGCTCTGGCACCCTCCCCACACCACCCCCCATCCCCAGCCCCCGCCGCACTCAACAGCAATGCAAACAGGCAATGTAACCTTGGCTACCTGCCAACACCACTGTTTGGTCTCTATTTTGCCCAGCACTGAGCGCCGATTTTTCAGCACCCAGCGATTTTTCTGGCATTGAAGGTCAGTTAAACATTTCCCCAATATTGTGGCACCGGCGCTGACTACCAGCACCAGAATGCTTGGCACCATATATTCTTGCGCTGGTGTACGCTACAAAACAGGTTATTCGCCCTTTTTGGCCATTAAGGCCACTTTCCCCAACAACATTTTTTATTGAAACCGCACACAGACACATGGACTACCGTTGGAAATATCTTTACCTACACTTACAGAAATCGGTGTTGGCCCACTCCTATCTCTGGCCGAAGATCCTCCATTCGCAAATCTTCATGAGATGGGGAGTTACTTGCTTTCAGAAAGACAGACATATGCATATCTACTATCCCTTATACTTGGGTTAGATCATGGTGCTATGCTCAGAGGAAGAGTTCTCTAAACAATACGAAAGTAAATGAAAAACTGATTTTTTTTCTCCTATGTGTTTTGGGAATGTTGTAAATTGCAGCCTTTGAAGGGTTAATATGGATGTGTGCCTACAAGTTTATACACGACGGCGGTGTTATAATGATTCCAACAGTAAAGATCTAAAGTCAGAATGTATTTAAGATGATGAATCAGATATAGGGACTGAGCAGACAGTGCAATGACATGACAGGCAGTGCCTAATAGCTTTAAAATCGTTCCGTTTGCAGCTTCGTGAATGCACTTGACGTCGGGACTGAAATTTAAATTTGGGTCAAAAGCAAAATGATACAATTACGAGCAATGTCTCGAATTCGCTTGGAAACTTGCATAAGTCAGATGAAGTGTTTTCTGTTACCTGACCAGGTCAACGTTTTGTAACGGGAAAGGTAAGGGATTGGGTGTGCAGAGCTCCCCTGCTACAATCAATACTCCAATCCATTGAATGCAGCCGAATTTGCTTCACTTTTCTAAGTGGTTTTGCCCCTGGTGGTTTTGAATCACCCCCCTTACAACAGTTCTAGACACCGGAATTATAGTAGTGAACAGAAATACACAGTTATAGCCAGATCTTTCGGTCTCAACCATCACAATGCTTTTATTCAAGTTAAAGCACACACCTGCACCCATGTTAGCTCTCTTAATTTCCAATGAAATACGAACTCCGATTGTAGTTTTAATGGGCCCAAGTTTCCACACGATAAACAACGGGCGCCCCTCCGAGCTGGGCGCCGGTTTTTCGCGCCTGAAACGGCGCCTAAAAAAAAACTCGCGATTCTGGAGCGTTCTGCAGCTCCTTGTCTGCCTGGCGCGGCGCCCAGGGGGGCGGAGCCTACACTCGCGCCGATTTTGTAAGTGGGAGGGGGTGGGTACTATTTAAATTAGTTTTTTTTCCTGCCGGCAACGCTGCGCGTGCGCGTTGGAGCGTTCGCGCATGCTCAGTGTGAAAAAAAACATTGGCACGCGGCCATTTTTGTAGTTCTTTGTAGCTGTTTAATTTTTGAACATTTTTTTAATAAAAGCACATTGGCATCAGCACATCAGCACTTGCAGCCTTCTCACTGTCTCCTTCCCCCCCCCCCCCCGCGGAAAGAACGGGCGCCTCCTCCCCCCCCCCGCAGGAAGAACGGGTGCCTCCTACACCCCCCCGCGGGAAGAACGGGCGCCTCCCCCCCCCGCGGGAAAGAACGGGCGCCTCCTCTCCCCTCGCGCCCCCCGCGGGAAGAACGGGCACATCCCCCTCCCGCGGGAAAGAACGGGCGCCTCCTCTCCCCTCCCCCCCCCCCGCGGGAAGAACGGGTGCCTCAGGCTGACTGCAGAATTCTCCGTGCCTGAAGCACTTTCACACAGGTAGCAAGATGGTTTATTTAATCTTTTCTTTGCTTATAAATGTTTATTCAGGTTGGATTTATTTGTATAATATTTGTAGAAGTATAAGTAAGGATTTATTGTAGAATTTAATGAGTTCCCTTCCCCCCCCCACCTCGTTCTGGACGCCTAATTTGTAACCTGTGCCTGATTTTTTAATGTGTAGAACAGGTTTTTTCAGTTCTACAAAAATCTTCACTTGCTCCATTCTACTTTAGTTTGGAGTACGTTTTCACTGTGGAAACTTTGAAATCAGGCGTCAGTGGCCGGACACGCCCCCTTTTGAAGAAAAAATTCTGTTCCAAAGTAGAACTGTTCTACCTGACTAGAACTGCAGAAAAAAAAATGTGGAGAATTGCGATTTCTAAGATAGTCCGTTCTCCACCAGTTGCTCCTAAAAATCAGGCGCAAATCATGTGGAAACTTGGGCCCTATGTCACTTTATTTCTGGCAGCTATAAGAAGCTCTTGGCTTTAAGCCAGGTCTTTGTCCTTCTGAGACCACATGGTCAAAATGGCTGTACTTATACCTGGATCAATTTACAGAAAAGAACTCGCCTTCTTTGACCTTATTGGCTCAATTAATAGTCTTTTAACCTTTTAATTGGCTTGCTACCCAAAGTCCTAAAATGTCGTTGATTGATGAGTTAATGCAACATGCTCCCATTCACGTAGCATCTCTGACTTGTTGTCTGTGAATTTTCACAGCCTGTCTAAATGCAGCCTGTTTGAATT
The DNA here is from genome assembly GCF_044704955.1 of Pristiophorus japonicus. NCBI lineage: Eukaryota > Metazoa > Chordata > Chondrichthyes > Pristiophoridae > Pristiophorus > Pristiophorus japonicus. Next base: position 305,690,341 of record NC_091977.1, read on the forward strand.
CTCTATCAATCCCCCCTTTGATTCTTTCACAAACTGAATCATAAAACATCAGGTATCACTGGTTAAACATTCTCCAAAATAATGTTAATAGAGTTTCCTTCTAAAATTTGTTGATGTGTTTCGCCACATGTCCGGACTAGTAGCTTCCACACAAATTTACACCAACCCGAGTTCCATCGTGGCCACAATGGAAGTCTGGTTTTAGTAGGTTAATTAACCTTATTCCAATTTAATCCAAATCAATATCTTAATTCATCCAGTAAACAACCTTCCCTTAAGCATAACATACCCCTGTGCCACAGACAGACCGTCTTCTGGGACCTGCAAGGTGACTCACCTGCGGGACACCAGCTACAGCCGCCTGGTCGCAACAACATTTAATCAACATAAACAAACAATATAAAAGTAAAATAATTACAACAAATAGAATTAAACCTTCCACCAATGAAGTTCCTATTGAACCTAGCCATTCAGTGGCTCCACTACACAAAGTGAATGATGGGGGTTGCTTAAGTTTTTCTACCTCCTTTTGGATATGCTCCGCTAAGTGGGTAATTTCTTTGGAGATATCTGGGATATATGTGCAACACTCAGTTCCGAGCAGGGCTCAAGTACCTCCCTTTTCAGCCAGGATGTAATCAAGGGCCAGTTTATTCTGTAGGGCTACTGTGCGGATTGCTACCATTTCTGCATTGATTTTAACTAGGGCCTCTGAGGTATCATTGGCTACCCATTCCACAATGGATGCCATGTTAATGGATTCCCTTGCCAGTCTGGCGGCCCCATACCTGGGGATCAGAATGGCAAAGAACCTCTCTATTTCTGTGATAGCTCTCTTAGGACGGTGTAAATGTTCCGACAGCGACTTTATATGATACATATAAGGCACAATGTAGGCTAAATAGCAGGATCCCATCCAATTCTGGGGCAACCAAGGGTAGGCCTTGTGGCCACACACCCAATAGGTGCCATTATATGCAATGAATGTTAGCTGTTTCTTTGTCAGCAACACTCCGGGGCCTGTCCAGGCTTTTCCTTCTGTTTTATTCAGAATCCCCGTTACGTTAAAAATTCCCACATCAGCCCAGTTTGGACGGTTCCGTGGCTTGATTATATTATAATTCCGGGAGCAGTTACTATACCCCATATTTTGGCCTCCTTTGATGTTTCTAATCAGACAGACCGATTCCCCCGGACTTCCTATTCCCGTTGTATTAGTGGTAACAAAAAATGGGGGCCGTTTGGAATTATTGTAGCACAGTTGGTATCCCCCTTCAAAGGTAGTCAGATTGTAACCTGCTGACTTCCATTTACGTGCCCAGTTTTCCGTATCCTGAAACGCATTGCCTGTTTTGTTTTGATTAATTATCCACTCAGCCATTTCCGAGATATTCAAGATAACTGGCCTCAAGGGAATCCCTCCCTTTGAGTGAATAGGAATATGCGCACACACCCAACAACTAGAAATGTTACCTTGTTTGGCATAAATGTATGATATATATAAAAAGGTATTTACATGTAATTCCCTTGTTACCCTACTATTTCCCTTTGGTGCAGAGGGTCGGCTAGTAAGAAGTAGGTCTATGCCTAGAATACCTACAATCAATAATACAATAAATTTATACATTTTCGCAAAATGTAATTGTCCTTAATAGATTTCAGCTTCAGTTACGGGTGCTCGTTTAACATGTGAAGCATGGTTCCAGGCTTTCTTTCCTTGGACTTTAACAGCTGCCTGGGTGGTCAATAACATTTGATAAGGTCCCTCCCACTTGGCACCCAAAGGTTCTTTATGCAACTTTTTCACATACACCCAGACTCCCGGGATGATGTCGTGTCCTCCTTCAGGTGGATTACCCCAAGCTGCCGATACCTGTCGGGAAACAGAACTAATAGCATTGGTTAAGTTCTGACAGTATGATAACAAAGTGTCACTCATTAAGTGAACATCAGCTTTCCGTAAATCGATAGTAACTGGCAGCGACATGGGTCTTCCTGGTATAATTTCAAATGGGCTTAGACCTGTAGTTTTGTTCGGGGTTGCCCAAATACTACATAGCACTATTAGTAGTACCTGGGGCCATGCTGTTCCTTCTTGGTGATATTTGGCAAGCCGTTGTTTCAGAGTTCGATTCATTCGCTCGACTTGTCCTGATGATTGTGGATGATAAGGACAGTGTAAATCCCACGTAATGTTCAGTAACCTACAGACTTCTTGGCAGACAGCGCCTGTGAAGTGTGTTCCCTGATCTGAGTCAATGCTACTCGGGACTCCCCATCGGGGAATGTAATCCTTACACAAAACCTTTGCAGTGTGATTGGCTGTGGCTCTTTTAGTTGGGACAGCTTTAACCCATCTACAGAATCTGTCGACCATGACAAGAATGTTAGTGTATCCTTGGCATGGAGGAAGAGATATATAATCAACCTGCAGATGCTGGAATGGTCCGACAGGGGCAGGGGGCCTCAGTTGGGGCATTACCGTGATGGGTCCAGAATTATTTTTCTGGCAGACCACACAGCTGTCTGTTACCAGCTGGGCATGTTTTTTAAATCCCCGACCCCACCAGCTTTTCTGGAACCATGCCGTCATCTGTTGTGAGGCCAAGTGTCCCCACGAGTGGATCTGTTGGGCTAAAAAAGGCATAAGCGCTTGTGGCGCGACTGGCTTGTCGGTAATTCTTTGTCTCCAGACACCATCTTCACAGAGCTTAATTCCTGCCTCAATCCATGTCCATTTTTCCTCTCGGAATCACTCGCCTTGCATTGTTTGAAGGTCTCGTGTCAGAGTTCTGAGTGCTTTCAATCTGCACATCTGTGTTGGTTCTTCTGGAGGAACGCCCTGTGAGGCGGCATCTTTAGCTGCCTGGTCGGCTAGGGCATTTCCCTGTGCTTCTGTGGTATTTTCCTTGGTATGGGCTTTACACTTCAGGATGGACACTTCCTGAGGTAATTGTATGGCCTCCAGTAAGTCTCGGACTTCTTTTCCATTTTAGATAGGTGTACCAGCAGCAGTGAGGAATCCTCTTTTCCGCCATAACAGACCAAAGTCGTGAGCGACTCCAAAAGCATAACGCGAATCTGTGGAGACATTAGCTGTCTGTCCTTCTGCTATTCGACATGCTTCTGACAGGGCCCGTAACTCGGCCTGTTGTGCTGACGTTCTTGAGGGTAAACTTCCTTTTGCCACTACCTCATATAAGGTTGTAACTGCCCATCCTGCTTTTCTGGTACCATTGTCAACAAAGAAGAAACCATCTGTAAACAGGATGAGGACTGGGTTGTGCTAAGGCTGCTTCTTCTGTTTCTTTTAAAATCTCCACGCAGTCATGCTCTTCACATTCTCCCCCCTCTTGCTCCCTCGATTCTGACATCGGGAGCATAGTTGCGGGATTAACCGGGCTGGCCCGGACGATATGGAGATTAGGAGCTTCCAAAACTGCTGTCCAGTGGGTCCATCTTGCTGCTGTCACCTGAGACATTCGATTCATAGACAGCAAAGCGTATACGGTGTGGGGACACTTGACAATCAGCTTTTGGTCGAGGACTAGACCCGCAGTGGTCATTACCGCTTGACATGTAGCTTCCATGGCCCTTGGGCAACTTCCCTATCCGAGGGCTACCACATCCAGTTTTGCGGAATAATAGCCAATAGGTCTTTGCCGATCCCCATGTTCTTGTGTCAGTATAGCTGTCATATATCCTTCTTTCTCATGGACAAACAGGGTAAATGGCTTCCCACTGTCGGGGATTCCCAGAGCCGGTGCCGAACACAAAGCCTTTTTCAAACTCAGGAAGGCCTCTTGCTGTTCCTTAGTGAGGGTGATGGCTTCTTTAGAGACACGTTTCCCCTTTAAAATATCATTCAATGGCTGAGCAAGCTGTGTGAAGAAGTCAATCCAATTTCTGTTAAAGTTACACAATCCCAAAAAAGACCTTAGTTCCTGAATAGTGGTGGGTTTTTTAGCAGCCCGAATGGCTGCAGTTTTATCCTGGGTAAGTTCTCTCTTTCCTTGTGAAATCTTTTGTCCCAGGTATACAACCTCTTCTTGGGATATTTATGCTTTGTCGATACTGGCTTTATGTCCTTTCAGCCGAAGGTGGTCCAGCAAAGCTCGTAAATCTTGTTCACGCTGGTCTTCTGTGTTTGAAGCTAGCAGGATATCGTCTACATATTGGATGACTGTGGATGACAGGGGAGGTAATTCTCGCAAATGGCTTTGTAAAGCCATGTGGAATACCGTAGGGCTGTTGTGGAAACCCTGTGGTAACCGGATCCAAGTATACTGTTGTCCTTGGACCGTGAAAGCAAACCACTGTCGAACCTCCGGTGCCAGAGGCACCGACCAAAATCCGTTGGCCATATCTCTAACCGAGAAATATTTATGTTCCGGTGTGAGGGCATTAAAAATGGTGGAGGGATCTGCGACCAAAAGAGCTTTTTGATCAATACACTGGTTAGCTTTCCTATAATCGACAGTCAAACGCCAAGTCTCATTAGATTTCTGTACCGGCCACACACGGCTATTGGAGGAGCTATGCGTTTTAATAAGCACCCGTTGTTTCTCCAATTGCTGAATAACCAGTAAGATTCACACAATGGCAGATGGCCTGATGGGATACTGTTTAGTGCATGGAGGCTTGGTCCCGGTAAATGACGCAGACTCCATCTGGAGTAGGCCACAATCGTTCTTATCTTTAGCCCATATCGGGTGTTCCTTCAATTCTTCTTTCTTCAAAGTTATAATTGACCATGTCACCCGACCATCCTCGAAATACAACGATGAATCTATTTGGATTAGAATGTCCATTCCCAAAAGGGGTTGATCTACTGGGCCTATCCAGACCGGAGTGGTTAGTTCATGTGGACCCAGCCCTATAAGTACCGGTGTTGTCCTTTTAATTTCCATTTTATGGCCCCCAACTCCATAGGCTGTACGTGCCCTACCATCCAACGGCAAAAAGTCTCCATATTGTAGGGGTAAGCATGTTAATTCCGCTCCTGTGTCTAAAAAACAGTCCACATCCTTATCGCCCACCCTCACAGTTATATATAGCCCATCTCCCCTTTGTTGTATTAGTGCGAGGAGGGGGGCCAGGGTGGGCTCTAATTGTTTTTTGCTATCCCAAGTAACTCCTTCTGTTGTTGTATTGTCAGTCGCTTAAATGCTTCTATGAGGTTGATATTTTGTGACAAGCCTGGTTTGTTGGTTGAATTGTATCCCTGGCTGCGTCCTCTTCCCCAGCCATGACCTTTCTGTTTTGCCCTGCACGTCTTGGCCCAGTGACCTTCTTTCCCACAATAATGACATTTTCCGGGTAATTTTCCTAATAACTGTTTATCGGAATCCTGGGATTTCCATCCCATAATCTGTACAGCTCGGACTTTAGCTCCCATATCCCGATCTAATTGGTTGCATCGATCCACCAATGCTGCAAAGGTAGTTCCTCTACCTTCCCAGTCCGGTAACACTACCTGAAGCATTTTGGACAGTTCTGGCTTTAGACCTGCCACGAAAGCTGCTTCCAGGGGTCCAAACACTTGTTCATCCATTTCCTCATCCGTATTATTCATACCCGAATGTTCTAGCCATGTGCATCTAAACCGCTCGTCATACTCCAGGACCTCCTCTGTTCCTTTCTGTTGGCAGGCTGCAATTTTTCCCCAGTCTGTCTTAGCTGGGCTGAAGGCTTGCAGCCAGTGTTTAATCGCCTCCCATCCTGCATCTAATTCTTGCTCATCCTGCCCCAAAGCTTCTTCTACCATGTCGTGCAATTTTCTTCCCTGTGTTTTTGGCACCATTATGGTCAAAATTTGCACTCCGTCCCAGGGATGAAGTTGATATATATTTCTTAAGCGGTCCAATTGGTCCCACGTTTTCACTCCCCCTTTCTTTGCATTAGGCAATTCCTTGGACCATTTATCAATTTTCTCTGGGTCTGCCGGATCATGAACTAAGTATTTTTTATACAGCCTTTTCTTTGTTTTTTTTGGTTCCGCCCTCATCCGCAGTCTCTTCTGATTTGACTACAACTCGTCTTTTTTTAAACGGGGCAAAGCACACCCCTATTTCTTCATTCTCTGACCCTGTATCGTCGGAGGATTCAGAATCCGTATCTATTCCTCGGTCCTGTCTTCGGGTTTGCGCTTTTAATTTATCCAAACATGGGTACCCTGGGAATTGACTGATACATTTTCCTTTTCCTATTACTGTCTCTTGACCTAATGATTTTTTCCATTCTTTAATTTCACCTTTAAGATCTTTAACTTCCGCTTCCAGCTTTTCAAGTTCAAGTTTTTTCTGTCGCAGCTGTGCACAAACAGTTTGCAATTAATCCTTTGTACTGGTCAGTTCTCGATCATGTTGGGAACGCATTATAATTTCATTCCGCTTTCGGATCTGGCCCATAGCGGCTAGGGACCATCTAGTTCGCTCTTTATTTTTCATACGGGTCGTTTTTCCCCAAACCCTTTTAATCTCGTCCAAGGACCATTGTCCTTTGGAGGTTCCGTACTTTTGTTCGATCTTAATACAGGTTTTAGATAAATTGAATTGTTGCTCTATGTATTCTTTCAACTGTTCGAGAATTTTAACTATCGAAACTTCAGGTGGTGCCTGCCCACCTTTAACAGTTGTAGGCAATTCTTTGCTCTTATCTCCTGCTGCCATAATACTGATTTTGTTACTGGGGTCTCAAGTCGTCGGCTTTCTAGCCGATCAATAGGTCGGTGATTAATTAACTAACACACCGCCGAAATTTAGACGTCTATGGGACCTCGAGCCGACTACCAACCGGAGGGTTCGCAAACCGGAGGCTTTCGGAATCGTGTAGAAGGAGAGGCGAATTTAGACTTTTGACCGAGGACTTTTATAAAGAGGAGTCCTTACCTCAGTATGTTGGTCCGATGTCCAAAATTCAGTTTCTTCCTTCAGCGATCATGTTCGTGATGCCAAAATTGTTAGATCTCTTAATTTCCAATGAAATACGGACTCCGATTGTAGTTTTAATGTCACTTTATTTCTCTTGGCTTTAAGCCAGGTCTTTGTCCTTCTGGGACCACATGGTCAAAATGGCTGTACTTTTACCTGGATCAATTTACAGAAAAGAACTCGCCTTCTTTGACCTTATTGACTCAATTAATAGTCTTTTAACCTTTTAATTGGCTCGCTACTCAAGGTCCTAAAATGTCAAGTTGACTGATGACTTAATGCAACATGCTCCCACTCACGTAGCATCTCTGACTTGTTGTCTGTGAATTTTCACAGCCTGTCTAAATGCAGCCTGTTTGAATTCTCTATCAACCCAGTAAAACATATCTTAGTGGTGTAAAACAAACAAACACAGTACAACACGCAACACTGGCACATCTTAACAGGCCGCTACGTGAAGTACCCATGACTAAATCACCCCTGCTTGGATTCAAAAGTGCACCATCGAATCTGTCCAACAGAATTGTGTGTACGCTTACCATCCTTGCTGAAAAACTTCCCCACTAAACCCCTAAGGCTTGGTTGGGACACATGACACCCTTTCACACTTTGCAGTGGTCTTAAGGATGTGTGGGCTGGGATAAATGCTCACCAATTACCTCTCTGGCTTACTCGCTGCTTCTCCCGGTGAGCCGTATCTTCTGGTTCTGTACCAATCTGTGGTATTCAAGTCCAATCTCAAGGTCAGCTTCCCAATCGAAATAGCGATGCTCTCTTTGCTCGTAGATGGTGTTTCTCCTCTCTGTCCCAGATGGAGTGTTCGGTTCTTGTGCATTGAACGAAGTGAGTAAGCGTTGAAGAGGAGAGAGAGAGAGACAGATGGCAGCCAAAACCTGTCACTCTTATACCTTCAAAATGCTTCTTCTCACGCCAAAAGTTCAACTGTCCTTCGCCTAAGGCAGTACAACTAAAAGAGCAAAATCATATATTCGGCCTGTTCCTTTGTTACTGGGCTGTTTCCTCGTGTGATGTTTGCAGGCACTCTAGTAATGATTCCACGAGGTAATGTATTCCACTTGAACTGTTGTGACCTTAGTCCATTTATTGCAGCTCCTGAATGAGGTTACAGTAAGGTGGGCTTCCTTTTATACCTGGTTATCTGCAGTGTGCAGGTGACCTCTAGGTCTCCACCTGTTGCACCCTCTGGTGGTACAGGCATATTGTATGCAGTGTAAAGTCATTGGTCTAATGTAACTGTACATTGAGTGTACAGGGTATATACATACACAACACCTCGATAAGGCTCCAACAAGTCTGGATGGTCGAAAATCTTTCTCTGTGTCTTGAGCTCTGACCAATCTTCTTGATCTCTCACTGATTACATGACAAAGGGTCTGTCCATCAACCATCTTCCTGCTATTTCAGCCATTGATTCCTGCCCATCTGATATGTATTCCTGTGGGACAGGCTGTCTGCTCCTCTGCAGTAACAGCAAATGTGTCCAAGCAATGTCCAAAACTTTAAGTCCAAAAGTTTATGCTTTTGCTGTCGATGTTTTCACCAAATTCTTACATTTCTGACCTACTATTTTTCAAAATGTTTCGGTGAAATCTGGCGGGTGTTAAAAAGTCACATTCAAAAGAGTTTGTCAGCTGGTTTTATATTTTCACAACAGATCTTACTTGATATGTAGAAACCATCACAATTAAGAAGGAAACAATACTTACATGTGCTCTGCTGTTGGATGAAGCTTCATATCCACGATCAGATCTTGTATCCAAAACAGATTGTTGCTGTTTTACTATAAATATATTAGTTTTTTGCATAATTTTAATAGAGCAGAACATTGATTACATAAACTAAGCAGAATTGATACATAGATACAAAATTGAACCTTTTAAAAAAAAATGCATGCGCAGAGTTTTTTTTCTGCACATGCGCAATGCACATGCGCACTGAGTGGTTCTTCTTTTTTTAAGTGCATGCACAGTGCATCTTAGGCGCACACTGTTAGCTCTGCCCCCTGAGATGGACTCGGGTAGCACTGGTGTTACATTTCGGTTTAATTTACCGAAAACTATAGTTTTTTTTTTCCCTGCGCTTATGATATTGAAAGAAATGTGTGTACAGGTAAGGGGCACCATAATTTTTGATTGGGGAAAATACAGAGGCACTCAATACGGAACCATGAGCTGGGATGAAAACATTCAGGTTTGAAAGAAGTGAATTCATTTTAAAAAAAGGCAAAGTAAGTGGGAATTCCGTCGGAGGAAACACCTTAGACAGCCTTTACACAATCTAGGAAAGAGCCTATTCCTGAGAATCATCAAGTACAAGTACAACAACCTGACATAAAGAGAAGTTTTAGATCACCTAACACTTTGAATGTCAGTGACTCACACAACTAGAATGAAGAGTTCGACCAACTGTTGCCTGGATATGTTATCATGAACTGAAGGATACATGGGCTGGGAACAATTATAACCAGGTGAAGAAAAATAATGATTATGGTAACCTGAAACTGTTTTAGAGCAAGCATTTATATTTCCTATTATTATTTTAATTTTATCACCAAACATTGATGGTCAATATCTGTTCACCAAAACATTCAGTAGTTAAGCTTTTACTTTTAGCCTCCCTCAGTAAATCTCATCCCCGTTCTCTGACTCACTTATTGCAATCAGTTCTATTTTAGACTGCATTCACCAGTTTGCCAGCGAATCTTCTGCCTTAATTATTCATGTGTAATTGTATCCCAAATAAGAACCATAATTTATTTATTGACCTATAATGAACACGACTGGAAACCAGAAGCGTTCCATCTCAACATGTCAAATGAACAAATCAACATGTCCCAACTCTCTCTGCAGAAGTGAGTGGCCATGAATACCTGACAATTTAGGGGTGAGATTGGTCTTCGCATTCATAGTGCGAAAGCGTTCATATCGAATCAGCAATAGATAAGAAAATCGGACCAATAGTGTGAAATGTGGTCATAGCGATTCAGCAGCCCATTTTACACCATGCCCGATTTTCTTATCTATTGCTGATTCGATATGAACGCTTTCGCACTATGAATGCGAAGACCAATTTCGCCCCCTTTGAGTCTTAGTTAAATTTTCTTTCCAATTCCATTTCTCTATTTCTATTTTCTCCCTCACACCTACCCTCTCCCGGAGGCTCAGTTACAGTTCAATACCATGCGGCAGCTCTGCAGTGCCTCTCTCAAGTTATCATTCTTCTTGTGCAAGTGTGCATGATAGAGGGCCCAATGTCAAGTCCAACTGTGACTCCCATCTACTATCCAAACATGTTCATTTCCAGCAGGTGTTTTTTGGGTAACAATTAGGAGCAGGGATTCTGAACAATGTTTTTTTTCCCCTTCCTAATAAAATACTGTTGAGTCCAGTTGTGGTGTCCCACCTAGGCCCTAACTGAGATAAACTTATTAACCTCAGATAATAAAAACAGAAAATGCTGGAAATACTCAGCAGTTCAGACAGTATCTGTGGAGAGAGATGCCTGACCTGCTGAGTATTTCTAGCATTTTCTGTTTTTATTTCAGATTTCCAGCTTCTACAGTATTTTGCTCAGATCAGGCATCGAACTTTCACCCTTCCTGATCTGTAAGGCCCCATGTTACACCACACTGTGCCTTTCCCCATCACAATCTAGGGGAGCTCTTTTATTTAAAATTCTAAGGAGTGATTTCTGGCAAGGAATCACTAGGAATGTTTTCCTGTATATTTGTAAATTATATTACTTTACGAAATGATGTTAAGTTTATTCCTATTGAAGCAGAGGAAAGCAAACTTACAGATATTGGATGCGAAATTGGCCCATTTTCCAGACAGAAACTGGGGGCACTAAAGGTGTCCAATTTAGGGGGCTCACTTCCCATGTCCAGAACATCGGAAACACGTCCATCGCCTTATTGGTTTGAGCACTGTAGAGGCATCCCTGGCAACCTCTTAAAACATGGCCCCTTGCCTAACATCTGTTTTAGGAGGATTACCAGAAATTCATTTGCCCTGGGCAGATCAGGTATCCAGCCTGGATTACCTGGTACACATGCGAATTAACCAGCACTCCTTACGGAGACTGATGGAGGTTACCACCAAAAAGGTATGTTTTTTGAACACATTTACCTTAATGTGGAGCTGTGAGGAGCAGGAGAGCGTAGGAAGAGGCGAGTGTGTTTGGAAAGCGAAAGAGAGGTGTTGCAGTGTTCCCTGCGATTGTTATGCCAGAGGGTACGATAGAGGGGAGGGCATTGTTGAGCGGTGGGGAGGGAGTGAAAGGACTGTTGTCAGGTGTTGTTGAGAGATGTGGAGGGCTGAAGAACTGTACTCACTGTTGTTGCTCTTGAGAATTCATTGAATCTCTTTCTACGTGTAGCTACTGGCATTCACCCTCTCAGCCACCTCTATCCAGCTCCGCACAAATGTGACCCTGAGGATGTGCCTGTGGGTGATGGGGAACTGCACCTTCCTCTTTGCACTGACCTCCTCCACCAGGACCTCCAGGGTACCATCAGAAAACCTGGGGGCAGCCCTCCCACCCATCTCTGATGCCAGAATTGTTTCAAGTGTCAGCTGTGACTCAGTGGGTAGCACCCTCACATCTGAGTTAGAAGGTTGTGGGTTCAAGTTCCTACTCCAGAGACTTGAGCCCAAAAATCTAGGCTGACACTTCACTTGGATAAGACAGTCCCGTCTTCCCTTTCAGGTAGACGTAAAAGATCCCATGGCACTATTTTGAAGAAGAGCAGTGGAGTTTTCCCTGGTGTCCTGACCAGTATTTATCCCTCAATCAACATCACTAAAACAGATTATCTGGTTATTATCTCATTGCTGTTTGTGGGAGCTTGCTGTGCGCAAATTACACTTCAAAAAGTATTTAATTGGCTGTACAGAGCTTTAGGACGTCCGGTGGTCGTAAAAGGCATTATATAAATGCAAGTCTGTCTTTTTCTTTCCTTCAAGCGCTGTTTAAATGAAACCTAAAGCAGGGAATGTAACCTTGATTTAAGAGGTGCATTCCCACTTTAAATAGGCCTTGGGAGGCCCACCAGAAATTACACACATCAAATGCATGGGCTGCCCAATTCCTGACGCGATTCAGTGGGCAGCCAGTGAATCAATATTCCTTATCATGTCAGGCAGCCCACTACCAACTTTCCTAGGGTTCTGACGCATGGCATCAACATTTTGCAGTCAACAATCCAGTGTGTGGGCACCTCAACAACAACAACTTGCATTTATATAGCACCTTTAATATAGTAAAATGTCCCAAAGCACTTCACAGGAGCTTCATCAAACAAAATTTGACACCAAGCCACATAAGGAGATATCAGAACAACTTTGGTCAAAGAAGTAGGTTTTAAGGAGTGTCTTAAAGATAGAGAGAGAGGTAGAGAGGTGGAGAGGTTTAGGGAGGGAATTCCAGCGCCTAGGGCCTAGGCAGCTGGAGGCACGGCCACCAATGGTGGAGCGATTAAAATTGGGATGTGCAAGAGGCCAGAATTGCAGGAGCGTAGATATCTCAGAGGGTTCTAGGGCTGGGGGAAGTTACAAAGATAAGGAGGGTGAGTCCATGAAGGGATTTGAAGACAAGGATGTGAATTTTAAAATTGAGGCATTGTCAGACCAGGAGTCAATGTAAGTTAGTCCAATGGATGCTGCAGCTGCCCACTCACCCCGCCCCACCACCCCCCTTTGCAGGAAAGTGGCACCACTAATAGCATCTCTCAAGGATGCTTGTACTGGGCCAATAAAAGCTCTGGGCACTCCCATCTCCTCCGACTTGGGCAGGTTGGGAGACTGAATGGATAAGGGCTTCAATTGGATCGGCGATATTCTAGTCTGCTCCACTGCACATCAGTGGGTGTGCTGAGCCACAGCTCAATAGCGGGGACAATGGGAATGAAACATGATTTCCTCTCTCAAGGTGGCAATATGTCTACACCTTCACCATCCCCTCAACTAATACCTGGCCTGGTGCCAAAAAGCCAGCTGGGCCAGACTACCTCAGCAGCCACCATGTTGCAACTGTCTGCAGCCAGGCCCTCTCAGCTCATAGAAGTCGTCAGCCACAAGCATCTCAAGAGCGTTTGTCTGAGGCACACACCTTCCGTGGTGAAGCCATTGGGGGGAGCACCTCACAGGAGCGCTCGAGTAGATAAGGGAGCACTTAAGACAGGCACTATGTGCCCATACCAGCATGATAATTGTATAAGTAAGTAAAGTGATAAACCTTTTTGAAATCTTTGTGTACTTCTATAAGAGCTGGTGATTCTGCAATATTCGTGGGCATGAATATCATGTTGGATGCAGGGATTGTTCAGCTGAAACACTTATTGATGAACTGCTGCCAAAGGGCTCTGGCTGCAGCCAAGTGTTGGAGCTACCCCCTCTCCCTCCCCCCCGCCCGCCCCCCCCCCCCACCCGGGTTCCTCACCATCCTCTACTTCATTCGTGCCATCTTCCTGATCACATTGAAGGTCCTCATCCAATGGCGGCTCCATGGATTACCCCATTACGGAGTAACGTTTGGAGTAATGCAGCAAATCACTGTCATATGGGAGACTGTTTGTGGGCTGTATAGCAGGAAGCCATCAGACCTATCCAGGCAGTGGAATTGTTGCTTGAGGGCCCCAATAATCTGTTTGATGCGAGTCTTAGTTGAGCAATGCAGCACACTTTGGTCATTGAGAGTGAGTTAATAATGTGAGTTATGAGCCAAGTGTGCAGAGTATAGCTCTTGTCTCCAAGCATCCAGTCTCTCAATTACTGTGCAGGAAAAAAGAGTGGGGGGGATTGAAAATCATTGCGCTATCAATGCGACATGGCAGTTGCCATGAAAGTAGGCACCAACATTCCCTCTAAGCTGCACGGTCGAGTAGTTCTCTGCCGGTCCTGCGTAGCGTGGGACCGGCTTTTTCATTAAATTTCACACCTGTGCGAAACTGTGAATGGGCAGCGCACCCAAAAACAAAATTAGGGGGAAGATTGATGGGCACAGACCTGCACAATGTGCTGCTGGTGATCACACACCAGTTGCACATTAATGGAGTGGAAGTCCTTCAAATTCATGAAAGCAGTGGGGTCATCTTAAAGAGTCCACAGAGCAACATGAATGCAGTCAATGATAACTTGGGCTTGCAATGAATCCTGCAATGTGTGCAAACATCACAGTCCTATCCTGCTGCTTGTGGTTATCTACAGGGGAAGTGATGAAAGTGTTTGCTTGGCACCAGTCACTTGATTAATGCGAGCACGATCTGCAGACTGGCTGATGCTATTGATATCTCCCATGGCAGCCTGGCAGGAGTCGAAGGCAAAGAAATTCAGGGCTACAGTGACTGTGACTGCAAGAGGCAACGCACTCCCAGCTTAGTTACAGGTCTTATTGCAGGAGGTGACACAATCTGTAGCAATCTATCTGGATAAGCACAACTTCTTTATGCACTGCTCCTCAGAGAGCTATCCGGATCCTATACACTCTGTAAGAATACCCCTTTTTATTTGCTCCCCAAACATCTGTAGCACTGTTTGCTCATTCCTCCCATTGCTGCTGCTGCCCCGCCTCCTCATCCTCACCTTCTGGCCAGAGTAGAATTGCCAAGTGAACGCCTATGAAGAACAAGTATGTTGCCAGAATCCTCTCAAGAGTTCAGAACATTATTAAAGCCACCACAAGCATTTTGAAGTAAACCAAGGGCTGAAAAACCAAACAAATTGTAATAGAAGCAAAATGTCTCCCAAAGCTTTGCAACGTCTTAGCTGAGGGCAGGAGATGATCTCTGTAAATAGTGTTGGAAATGGTCAACTCCTGACTTGTATCACCTACGGTTGGTGGGCAGGTTGGGAAACTGGTTGTAGCAATGTGTGTAGAAACAAAAGTGTAATTAGGATGCAACAGTGTTAATTGACCTCGATTTGCCTTTGTTAATAAGGCCTCTCCTGTTTCTGGCAGGAGCTCTGGCCACCTAAACCAAAGCACACCCAAAGACGATGGACCTCCAGTGTTAAGTCACCAGTTCTGTTCCCTACATGATTTTGGTTGTGCTATCATCCCTTTTATGAGTGTAAATGGGGCGGTACCGCGATGAACATTGGGCCCCATGCATACATACTTTTCCAATATAAGAAAACTGCTAAGAAAGAACTAATCAATAATAAGTAATCAACAAAAGCTATTGATAAAAAATAATCAGATGGAGAGTCAGTGAAATCACTCCAAATATATTTTGTGTAAAATCTGTCCTGGGTTATCTTGGATACTCACGGAAATAAGAAACTTAGGGGGAGAAATTGGCCTAGTTTGCGCCTCCCCGTTAGCACCTGCAGGAGGCGGTAACAGGGCTTATCGATGGGCCACGGCAAAATCACTGACATCCACGAACTTCTCTGGCAGTTTTGCGCTGGTGCTATCACTACCTCGCTCTCTTGCGCCTCAGAGATCGTGATGTTATCCGGTGCACAACGCCCCATTACTGCCCCGGATGCAATATTCACTCCTGGAGGCGTTGTCACCTCGACTGGCCACTTGGGGAGTGCTAATTAAAGGCAGCGGTGGTCAGGTAGGGCAACATTTTATTATGTCCCCACCGTGGTGTAGTTTGCTTTTTTGGACCCTGTGATTGCTCAACCCTGCACTCTCTTTGAGTGCTTGGAGCTGCTATGGATGTAGCGCAGGTGCCGTACAGTAGGAAAACTCAGTCACCTCAGCATTGGCTCTTCCCATTTATGGGAGGGACGGAGCCTGTAAAGACAGCAGCGCTGCCCGGAACATCGCTCAGCACTCTGCCGATACCGTCCCTCTCTCTCCCTTTAGCATGCTAAGGGAAGTGATAGCACTTGATTTAGCGCTCCACTTCCCTCTTGGAGCGGAAGTTCCCGCCGGCTGCAAATCATTTTCGCCCAGCGATACTTTTGCACTCCCACAAAAGTTATCGCCCCAAACGGGGCGCAGTGCACTTTCTAGCCTTTAGCACTGGAAATATGGTTTGTAACACAATAAAGACCGACAAAATTATAAAAGATAATTAATGTGTAATAGCACTGTTTGTTTGAAATGACAGTAATAATTGTCTGTCAGGCAACTGTGAAGAAGCCTCCGCCTGGAGATCATGGCGATTCTCGGCTGAAGCCACTTAGCAAGCTATAGCTCCCAGCATGTATTTCCAAACTCTTAAAAGGACGGAGTGACTTCTGTCAATAAACCGGAAGCTGTGCAGAAGCATTCTGCACATAACTGTCAGGTCCCAAATTTTTTTAATGATGTTTAGAACAGACGGAGGTCTGCGTAAATGCCATCTCTAGCGGTTTTTTCCCTTGGAAATAATTTTATTGTAAAGAAATGCAAAATAAAATTTAAAACGCGCATCCTTTTCCCATTAGCAATTTGATTTATAAACACGCAACTAGCAGGATAATGTTCATTGCCATTTCTGCCCGACTGCCTTTTTGAATTAGAGACAGTTCCACATTGAAAATAGCCGCGATTCCTCAGCCCAAAGTTCCAGGCTCAACTTTATCTCAAGTTTTATTTGTTTCTCTTTTTTCTTTAAAGATATTTCCTATCATCTAATACAGGGTGCACGCTCAACCTTGCCGTTTAACCCACAAAATCTTCCTGGCCAAATATTGACATCGAATCATGGTCATTAGCATTTTACACGCTTTAGGATTTTATGAACAGTTACTGCCCTTTCCTAAACCTTTGGGGACTGTGGTCACATTTGAGAAGCAGGACTGTGACCGGCAAAACTAACGCAATTTCCTTTCTATCAAAATGACTGCTGACTACGAAGTCCGGCAAGAACAACCAAGAGGCCATTGGAACTACGCACACGCAACGACTTTATGTCATTGGCAGCAGCCGCGTCCTTTGTTTAATTTCAAGGAATCGATCCAAAATAAAATTACTTCACTGTTTCTGAGGAGATCTCTGACAAACTTCTTCCTAAATTCTTTCAGTGAAGATGTGCACTTTGACCCACTTACAGCCGCCACCACCACCGGCCACCCCACCAACGCTCTCTGTCCTTGCAACAGCGCAGCCCTAACTCAACGTGAGCAACGACACCGTTGCTCTGCTAGTATGATGTAATAATATATTGTGTGTTACATGGTATAGCACTCCTGCCATTATAAAAATAGCTTCCTTTAACTCTACTTGCTTCCTTGAACTATGGGGGAGTCAAGAGTTATGGGGAACAGGCAGAAAAGTGGAGTTGAGGCCAAGATCAGATCAGCCATGATCTTATTGAATGGCTGTGCAGGCTCAAGGGACCATATGGCCTACTCCTGCTCCTATTTCTTATGTTTCTTATGTTACATAAGCAATGGCATAAGAGATTTGCAATTATTTATTACGTTCTCCGTTGCAACCGAGGGTTTTTCACCGTACTTTTGTTAAAGTCTAGGAGAAAAAGTCAATCAATGCCACACGAGATGGATGGCATATTGTTAAATATCGATAACCTATCCTGAGATTACATTACAGCCGATGGCATTGCATGAAATTTAAAAAGGTAGAACTGGTGTTCATGGGCTAACAAAACAAGGTCGTGCAAAAATGGAAATGGGAAGATAGGTTTTTTCAAGCATCTCTCGCTCATGCATCACTGTAATTATCCAATCAATTCAGATTTTTACCAGATTATGTCAAAACCAACACCAGAGACTTGCAGATGATCTGGGGGGCATGGGTTTGTCACTCTGAGCAGACTGTATTAAATGGTGTGACAGGTGAAACAGAACCACAGGGAAATAAATAATGCTGTGGTGCAAGACCTGGAGCGATAGGACAGACTTTTACTAATTAACACGTTATTAACAGTGCTCAATCATACATGCATCAGACAGCATCCCCACCCACGTGTGACAGAAAGTTAATAAAGCAGCAAATCATCCAGCAAGCCACTTTGCTTTGATTATGTGAGCATTATAAGGATGTAGAGAAATTATGTTGGATAATATTAGAAAGATAGAGAGTGTTTCCCATTTGTTTAATTTATTGATCATATATTAGATCAGTCATGAAGTCAGGCAGGTTGGGAAGTATCCATAAATATAGAGTGGCATTGGTTAAACAAGGTCTTCAAGTCTGGTCGCTTGGACACTTGTTCAGTGCTAAATGTTTTTAGATTGCAATCAACAATGGTGCATCTCAATCGCCTGCCCATGTTTTGTACTGTGTTTAATGCCCCATGTTGGAAAGCAGCACAATGTAGTGTCTATGCGGTGCACCTAATTGCAGGAAAACATTTACCCAGACAAATGGGTGCTTTCAAGGAAGATAGTCTATTTCAACCAAAAATGATGAACAGACTGCAGAAAACGCCTAGCTGCCGGAACTTAACCAGATGAGCAGAAAGGCATACATTTTACAACTGTCATGTATCTCACACTACTGTATATAACTGTATCTTACCATGCTATACATGACTGTAACTAGATATGACCTGTAACCACAAGCATACTTTACCACCAGGGGTGCACTTGCAGGAGACACTGCATACCTGTCCCACACAGGTATATAAAGGCAGGTCTCAGGCAAGTGCGGCACTCAAGAGCTGTGAAATAAAGGTGCAGGTCCAGAGTGACCTTGACTTCAGCATGTGCATCGTGTAAGTCTGTACTGCAGGGTCAGGACTTTACAGTGGCGACGAGTTACGGGATCACAGAATCCACAGAATGGCTATCAACATCTCAGATGAGAAATACAATGCTGGAGACAATTGGGAGGACTTTATAGAAAGGCTCCAGCAAAGCTTTGTAACCAAAGACTGGTTGGGCGACGATAAGGCAGACAAGAGAATAGCCCATCTCTTGACCAGCTGTGGCTCGAAAACATACGCCTTAATGAAGGATCTGCTGGCACCCGAGAAACCAGCAAGCAAGTCGTTTGAGGAGTTGAGCACACTGGTGAGAAACCACCTGAAGCCAGTGAGCAGCCTACACAGGGCCAGGCACAGGTTCTACAACTACAGACACTGTGTGAGCCAGAGCATACCCGACTTCGTGGCGGAACTTCGGAGGCTGGCTAGTTTATGTGAGTTCTCTGATGAACTAAGGAGAGAAGTACTGAGAGACTTTTTTATTGAAGGAATAGGCCACACAGGCATATTCCAAAAGCTTATAGAGACCAAGAACTTGACCCGAGAGGCAGCAGCACTGGTCGCACAGACATTCTTGGCAGGAGAAGAAGAAACGAGGTTGATCTATACTGCGGGTATGACAACTAACGAAACATCGGAACAAGGAGTTCACAGTGTGAGACAAGCCGCTACCCCCACACACAGACAAAGGCAGGAGAGCAGACCTTCAACAGCAGGCAGTGGCACCAGAAGCCATCAAGGGCCACATGAACGGCCATTCACACCTCATCAATGTGAGCAATCAACTATAGACTGAGAGAAGCTCAAGACAGATCAGCTAGGCGCAGCTCATTCTTCGGAAACAATGGAAGCGGTCTGTGCTGGAGATGTGGGGGAAGGCACTCAACAAGGAGGTGTCGATTTCAGCATGCTGTTTGCAGAACCTGTAACTATACAGGGCATCTGGCTGGCATGTGCAGAAAAACAGCAGCTCGACTGGTATACGAATCGGAAGGGTCGGAAAGCGGACCAGAAGACGGTGGGGACAGTGCCCGGGACGCCGAGGGGCAGCAGGTCAACACGATCAATGTCCACTGTTCTTACAACAAGACGCCTCCAATAATGATGAGGGTCCTACTCTACAGGATACCCATCAACATGGAACTGGACAGGGGAGCTAGTCAATCTCTCATGAGCGTCCAACAATTTGAACAGCTGTGGCCGCACAAAAGCAACAGACCAAAACTCACAAGGATCGACACCAAACTAAGGACCTATACCAAAGAAATCATTCCAGTCCTTGGCAGCGCCATGCTCTCAGTCACACACAAAGGGACGGTGAACCGACTTCCCCTGTGGATTGTCCCCAGAGATCTCCCAGCACTGTTGGGGCGAAGCTGGCTGGCAAAACTAAATTGGAAATGGGATGATGTTCATGCCATGTCAACAGAGGAACGGACCTCCTGCTCAACAGTTCTAAGTCGTTTTGAACATCTCTTTCAGCCAGGTGTGGACACCTTCAAAGGGGCCAAAGTTAAAATCTACATCACACAGGATGCCAGACCGGTCCATCACAAGGCTAGAGCTGTGCCTTATGTGATGAGGGAAAAGATTGAACACGAGCTGGACCGGCTTCTGTGGGAAGGCATTATCTCACCCGTGGAATTTAGCTACTGGGCAAGTCCCATCATCCCTGTCATGAAGCCTGATGGATCTGTACGAATCTGTGGGAATTACAAGTCTACCATAAACAAAGTCTCCCTACAGGACCAATACCCGCTGCCCAGAGCGGAGGACCTATTTGCCACATTGGCTGGAGGAAAACATTTCTCGAAACTAGATCTCACATCTGCGTATATGACGCAAGAACTGACCGAAGAGTCTGAGCTACTCACCACCATCAACACACATCGAGGTCTTTTTACGTACAATTGATGCCCCTTCAGCATCAGGTCGGCAGCTGCTATATTCCAGCGCAACATGGAGCCTCTGTTCAAGTCTATCACAGGGATGGTTGTGTTTCAAGATGACAAACTCATCACGGGCAGGGACACCGACTCCCATCTCCGCAATTTGGAGGAAGTACTAAGTCGATTGGATCGGGTAGGCCGAAGAGTTAAGAAATCCAAGTGTCTGTTACTCGCCCGAGGTTGAATTTTTGGGCAGAAGGATTGCCGCTGATGGAATCCGCCCAACAGAATCCAAAACCGAAGCAATTCGCCTGGCACCCAGGCCCCGGAATGTCTCGGAACTGCGCGCCTTTCTCGGGCTACTCAATTACTTTGGGAACTTTATACAGAACTTGATCATGCTGCTGGTGCTCCACATACTACTCAGAAAGGGGTGCGATTGGTTTTGGGGGGACGCCCAAGAACGTGCCTTCAATAAGGCACGCGACCTTCTATGTTCCAACAGTGTTTTAGCCTTTTTTGACCCAGGTAAAAAGGTAGTTCTTACATGTGATGCGTCAGCGTACGGGGTCGGGTGCGTTTTACAGCATGTCAATGATGCGGGTAAATTACAACCCATTGCTTATGCCTCCAGATCACTTTCGCGGGCGGAGCGCGGGTACGGTATGGTTGAGGAGGCGCTCGCGTGCGTGTACGGTGTCAAAAAGATGCACCAATGCCTTTTCGGAGCCAAGTTCGCATTAGAAACCGACCACAACACCCTCACGTCCCTGCTATCCGAGTGCAAGGCAATAAATGCCAACGCCTCGGCGCGCATTCAGCTGTGGGCACTCATGCTGGCGTCTTACGACTACACAATAAGGCACAGACCAGGCACAGACAACTGTGCCAACGTGCTTAGCAGGCTACCCCTGGCAACCATGGAAGGGTCCGAGGAACAGGACTGTGAGATGGTCGTGGCAATCAATGCCTTTGAATCCACAGGTTCGCCCATGACGGCTCGTCACATCAGAGCCTGGACGACCAGCGAACCCACGTTATCCTTAGTCAAAAGATGTGTTTTAACTGGTGACTGGGCAGAGGCTCGCGATGCCTGCCCCGAGGAGATCAAACCTTTCCATAGGCGCATGCATGAACTATCACTACAGGCAGACTGCCTGATGTGGGGGCAGCCGAGTAGTTATGCCCTTGCGAGGCAGAGAGGCATTTGTCCGGGAGCTCCACCGCGAGAACCCGGGGATCGTTCTTATGAAGGCCATAGCCAGATCCCACTTGGAGCTCTGCGTCCGGCGATGCACCATTTGTGCCCAACTCAGTAATGCCCCCAGAGAGGCCCCCCTAAGCCCCTGGCCCTGGCTCACCAAACCATGGTCGCGGGTGCATGTAGACTATGCGGGTCCATTCATGGGCAAAATATTCCTCATAGTCATCGATGCATTTTCAAAGTGGATCGAGTGCACCATTTTAAACTCAAGCACCACCTCCACCACTGTGGAGAGCCTTCGAACCATGTTTGCAAAGCACGGAATTCCTGACATATTGGTCAGTGATAATGGTCCGTGCTTCACCAGCGCAGAATTTCAAGATTTTATAGTTGACCACGGCATAAATCACGTTAAGACGGCACCATTCAAGCCGGCCTCCAATGGCCAGGCGGAGAGAGCAGTGCAAATCATTAAACAAGGCATGCTAAAAGTCCAAGGTCCCACGCTGCAGAGCCGCCTGTCGCGACTGCTGCTGGCATACAGATCTCGTCTGCATTCGTTGACTGGGGTTCCCCCCGTGCAACTATTGATGAAACGGACCTTAAAGACTAGGCTCTCGTTAATCCTCCCAGATATGCATGAAATTATTGAGGCAAAGCGCCGGAAGCTAACTGAGTACCATGACCGAAATTCGAAGGGGAGGTGGAATGAGGTAGGGGACAAAGTGTTTGTGCTAAACTATGGCAGGGGTCCCAAATGGCTTGCAGGGACAGTAACAGGCAAGGAAGGAAACAGGCTACTGGTTGTACAAATGGACAATGGCCAAACTTGCCGGAGGTATGTAGACCAAGTAAAAAGTAGATTCACCAACATCACTGCAGAACCAGAGGCAGACTACAATGTGGAACTCACACCACACCTGGTGGACAGACGAGGGAACAACCTGAGGAAAGGGCAGTCTCAACTGACAGCCCAGGCGAGATACCAGCAATCATACTGAACGAAACAGACAGCCCAGGCGAGATACTAGCAATCACACCGAAAGAAAAACAGGCACCAAGACAAACAACTGAACCACAACTAAGATGCGAGAGCGTAGACCACCTGAGAGACTGAATCTATAAAGACAATAAGACCTTGGGGGAGGGTGATGTCATGTATCTCACACTACTGTTCCACACAGGTATATAAAGGCAGGTCTCAGGCAAGTGCGGCACTCGATAGCTGTGAAATGAAGATGCAGGTCCAGAGTGACCTTGACTTCAGCATGTGCCTCGTGTAAGTCTGTACTGCAGGGACAGGACTTTATAACAACAATAACAACTTGCATTTGCATAACGCCTTGAAAATAGGAAGCCATCCCCACACGCTTCACAGATTCGGAACCAAAGAAGGAAGGGTGAGCAAAAGATCAGTCAAACGACTGGTTTTTGCAGAGGGTCTTGAAGAGAGGAGAGAGAGACAGAGAAAGGCAGGGGCTTTGGGAAGGAAGTTCCAGAGAGTGCAGCCTAGGCAGCTAAAGGCATGACTGTCAATATTAGGACAAAGGGGTGGGGGGGGAGGTACATAAGAGGAGTTAAAGGTTCAGAGAATTCAGTAGGATTACGATTATAGGGCTGGAGTAGGTTGCAGAATTAGGTGGGAACATTAAAATTGTCCCCGCACTATTTAAGTCAACATTTAATATTTAAAACCTAATAGCAAACATTTATCATGGCAAAATCATATCTAAACATGCCTATCACAGTCTGTTAATGAACAAATCTGATCACTCAAAATGCTGATATTTTCTCAGCAACTAAATCTTCTAATGCCCAAAATACAGTTTGTAAACAAAATCAAAACAGTTACTTCACAATAACATGGATTGTTTTTTTCATGTCTTTTAATACATTCATTAAAGTTTCTCGTGAGAGGCCTCAGCCTCTCCCAAAAGCTTGGGCTCGGATATCATGGGGCCGAACTTGGTGGAAGTTGCTCCCGCAATCACCGAAGTTCCGCCGGAAATGTAGTTTTTCTGGCTGATTCCTCTGGAACCGCCCATCTGCCGTCCACGTTGTGCCCGGCAGGAGGTTGGTGGGGGAGGGTTCCGCCGACGTGAGGTCGTGCCGCCCGCCCATGCCGGAAGCTCCAAATGACCCTTATTGGTCAGTTACGCTGGCCTCCGGTCGACCTGCCGCCCGCCAAAAGGACCGCTCGGGAAAAGCAGGTCAGACCTGGACGATAGTTGGGCAGCAGGGAGAATGGGTGGGAGGGAGTGCTGGAGGCCATCACATCACGGCAGTCAGGCGGATGCTGGACCATTATGAGTGGGACTGCTGGAAACAAAATAGGTGCATGTTGCATTACTTTACTGCTGATAGTGAACTGTGTCTAAGCTGATGGAGGTTTTTTGTTGGATCTTGCTGAAAGTCCTTCAATGACAAAGGGAAAATTATTATGAATAAGTGAAAAGTCTTCAGCATGTCATATTTTGTACATCCAGGCTGATTCATTAACTGTGTGACACAATTTACTGCAATGTAACTGATGACACGTCATCTCAGGAGTGGCACTCCTCCATGTTTGGCCTCGGAAAAAGAGGGTTGAAGTGCAAGCCTTAAGGTCTGACCTGCAAGTAAGTAAAGTGAGAGTAATTGAATGGCAGCCTTCCTGCATTGGTAACCCATCCTTGTTGTCTTGCGCTAGCCTGATGACAGGACCCATTATACAGTGCAGTCAGATGTGGATGGGAAGATATTCCTGATAAAGCAGATGACCTGAGGGGCAGATCTGTCTTTCTCACAACGCACCACACATGACGTTAAAATGACACACTCACCAAGAGAGGATCAGCAATGTGAGTGTATTTACAAGTGCACAATAAGAAAGGTTACATAAGATTATTAAATGTCGAAACATTTACAGGAGCAACACCCACAGCTCTACCCGGCACCATCACCTCTCTCCTCCCCCCCTTGCAGGGATGCTCAATGTCCTCTTCCTCCCCCCGCCTACACAACGGCGTGGCGCTTCCCTGCCCCTCACTGCCTCTGGTTGAGAAAGTTGTGCAGGAGGCAGCCGGATGTTTGCAGACGTGTGAGTCTTGGTGAAAAGGAAGGGCGCAGGACCAAAGGCGCTGGGATCTCCTGCTCCTCCGGATCTGTCAGGGGTCAGGAGTTTGCAATGCGCGTGCAGAAGTCATCTCTTGCCTCATGGCCTCTACGCTCTCCATTGTTCGCTCCCACACTGTAATGAGTCGGTCCATCCTCTGATCATACTGCTGGGTGAAGGTCGTGATGCTGCCAGCTATTGCAGCCATGGTTTGCAGCATATCGCGACCTATCTCCACGCTGGAGCGTGATAGCTGCACCATCTCGTTCAGTGCAGAGAGACGTGCTGCATCCGCAGGTGGTTGCTCGCTCCTGGTGGGTGCTGGTGCCTTGCTTGCCTTCGTGCCACGGCCTCTGCGCTTGGTAGAGCTTGTGTCTGTGGAGTCTATTGGAAAGTCCAGGAAATCGGAGCCTGATGCCGAGGTTCTGCGGACACTTGGCTGACATGGCAGGAGGCTGCTGTCAGCCGCTTCCGGCTTCTCCAGGTCAAGGGATAGCAAAGACAGGCCCTTCTCCGTCCACTCTCTCCTGTTCTTCCTGGCCCTGGGTGGCGGAGGTGGGAGTGGTGGAATTGGGTGATGTGGGGGAGGGTGGAGAACGTCGGGGTGGGAGATGCTGGAGTCTGACGGCTTCTCTGAAGGCCAGAGGTTGATGGTCTCCCTAGATCCGTCCTGTCCAAATCATCATCTGCAAATATAGGACAACATTTCAGTCTGTGGGGGAGCGGAGGGTGGTGTTGGTCAAATTTAGATGTGAGCCATTCCATCTCACATTATGCCAGCAAGGAGTTCCATCTCTACATGTCCACACCAATAATGGGCGACAAAGTGTGCATTCAACCGTGAGTGCCTTAACATTGCATGTACTTTCATGCCATGAGCATCGCTGCCACCAGAGATTAATATAACTCTAGCCTGCGGTAGCACCAGATTTGCATCAATGTGTGTAGTTGCACGCCAGCGGTCACCCACCAATGCCAACGCATGCTCCTGCAGCCTGGTCAATTCTACCACCTCTTCTGGGCCTCCTCCGGTCACATGCGGGCTTGCCTCATTGGTTGCTTTTTTTTGCACAAAAAAATGTTGCAACCTTTAGCCCCTTTTCTGATGCCCCCGCCCCCCCACACACACTCCCATACACACACACATCTAGCACACAATCTTTTTGGCGTTGAACAGGAGGAGGCAAATAAATTTGTACTCACTCTAACTGCCGTTCCAATGTTTGCGGCATTGGTCCCCATCACATTCAACATTGCCCATTGCAGTCACCATCTCACCGATCTCCATCCAAATTCGGCGGTATTGGGCTTCTGAAGGCTTGCCATGACCATCCCGGATGAGGTCATTGTACCTGCGCTCCATTCCGTCACTAGCTCCTCCAATTCCTGTTCATTGAACCACGGAGCTCTGGGCCTGGTTTTGCCAGTCTTCATAGATTTCTGGCCACTCATCCTCAATCATCCTGGGATGTGCAACAGCAGTCACATTGATGAGAGTCTCCATGTGTTAAACTCTGTGTCTTACAGTCTAGGTAGTGAAGGTGTGTTGTAGGTCAATGTGTTTGTCTCTGTGTCTTTAAACTCTCTCTCACTGTACAGTTAATGATAGTGTATTGTAGGACGGTGTGAGTGTCTGTCTTTAAAGGTCGTGACACAGAGCAGGAGAACCAGAGGTGGGGACCCAGAGCGGGAGAGTCAGAGGTCAGGACCCAGAATGGGAGAACCGGAGGTCGGGATCCAGAGCCGGACAATCAGAGGTCGGGACCTAGAGCGGGAGAGTCGGAAGTCGGGACCCAGAGCGGGGGAGTTGGAGGTCGGGACCCAGAGCGGGAGAGTCGGAGGTCGGGACCCAAAGTGGGAGAGTCGGAGGGTAGGACCTCAAAGATAGTAATCTCCGGGTTACTACCGGTGCCACGTACTAATGAGTATAAGAATAGAAGGATAGAGAGAGTGAACACGTGGCTGGAAAGTTGGGGTAGGAGGGAGGGCTTTAAATTCTTGAGGCTGTAAATGACTCAAGAGTCTGGTTACTGTAAACTCACTCAGGTGTAACCTGATCCATCTTTTGTTCAGCCCTAGAGGGCCTGCATGATAAAGAAACCCAGCTTATATACAGATGACCAAGCACACATGCCACATGCGTACAGTGCGATGACCTCCGACCGCGGCGCTCTCTGGTGTCTGATGACCCCCCCAAGCATTAATACATAACAACATCCCCCTTTTAAAATCTTAACAACAGTCTTTTTACAAATTAAGACGGTCTGGGGCTTTCCTCTCACGAGTTGATCGTCTCAATTCAACTTTGGCTCTGGGCTAGTGTTCTGAGTCCGTTGAGATTGAGGGCTGACTAGCCGATCTGATGAGAGTGGTCATGACCACATCAGAGACTGAAGGTTCAGAGTCAGTAATGTCAGCAGAGTCCTTTGATGAGTGAACAATGGTTGGTTGGTCACTGACTGCATCTTCCTCACTTGGTTCCAGTTCATCCGTGTGCCGCAGTTTAACCTGGTCAAGGTGTTTCTTGCATGGTTGCCCATTTTTGAGCACGGTAATAAACACTCTGTTACCCTCCTTGGCTGTAACAGTGCTGGCGATCCACTTTGGACCTTGACCATAGTTCAGTACATAAACTGGATCGTTGAGCAAGATGTCACGTGACACGGCAACACAATCATGACACCATTGCTGACTTTGACATCTGTTTTCAACACAATCATCAAATCAGGATGAACAAGAGAAAGCCTGGTCTTGAGATTTCTCTTCATCAGTAGTTCAGCAGGAGGAACCCCAGTAAGCGTATGAGGTCTTGACCTGTAACTGAGCAATATACATGACAACCGTCTCTGCAGTGAGCCCTGAGTTACACGTTTCATACTTTGCTTGATCGTTTGAACGGCACACTCTGCTTGACCATTAGAAGCAGGCTTGAATGGAGCTGATCTCACATGTTTGATGCCATTGAGTTTCACGAACTCCTGGAACTCAAGACTTTTGAACCAAGATCCGTTGTCGCTCAAAACAATATCAGACAAACCGTGAGTAGAAAACATGATACGAAGACTCTCAATGGTAGCTGTAGACATGCTGGATGACATAATAACACATTCTATCCACTTAGAATATGCATCTATTACAACAAAAACATCTTTCCTAGGAACGGGCCCACAAAATCAATGTGGATCCTCGACCATGGTTTGGATGGCCATG
Organism: Pristiophorus japonicus; assembly: GCF_044704955.1. Taxonomy (NCBI): domain Eukaryota; kingdom Metazoa; phylum Chordata; class Chondrichthyes; family Pristiophoridae; genus Pristiophorus; species Pristiophorus japonicus. The sequence continues at coordinate 305,718,299 of NC_091977.1, forward strand.
ACCAAAGACTCAGCGGAGATTCCGCCAGTACATTACTTAACTGCATGCAAGTATTGCACTGATGCACGCATGATTCCAGATCAGAGTCAATTCCAGGCCACCATACATGAGATCTAGCAATGGACTTCATCATGACAATACCAGGATGAATGCTATGAAGTTCACGTACAAATTTTTCTCGACCTTTCTTCGGCATGATTACACGATTACCCCACAGTAAACAGTCTGACTGAATGGACAGCTCATCCTTGTGATGGTTATAAGGTTTTGTCTCCTCACTCATCTCCATAGATATGGCAGATCAATCACCACTGAGTACACACTGTTTCACAACCGATAAAATAGGGTTATGGCTGGTGGCGGGACTGACCTATCAAGAAAGACTGGATCAACTGGGCTTGTATTCACTGGAGTTCAGAAGAATGAGAGGGGACCTCATAGAAACGTTTAAAATTCTGACGGGATGAGACAAGTTAGATGCAGGAAGAATGTTCCCAATGTTGGGGAAGTCCAGAACCAGGGGACACAGTCTAAGGATAAGGGGGAAGCCATTTAGGACCGAGATGAGGAGGAATTTCTTCACCCAGAGAGTGGTGAACCTGTGGAATTCTCTACCACAGAAAGTTGTTGAGGCCAATTCACTAAATATATTCAAAAAGGAGTTAGATGAAGTCCTTACTACTAGGGGAATCAAGGGGTATGGTGAGAAAGTAGGAATGGGGTACTGAAGTTGCATGTTCAGCCATGAACTCATTGAATGGCGGTGCAGGCTAGAAGGGCCGAATGGCCTACTCCTGCACCTATTTTCTATGTTTCTATGTTTCTATGTTTCAGATCCTAACTTGTTGAGCAGTGACAGGGGTTCCTTCACTCTCAAAAGCATCCATTACTAACAGTAGATCTGCAGGTTGAGGCATCTCCATCTCAGTTGTGGGTAAGGGCAGACGACTCAGTGCATCGGCACAATTCTCAGTACCAGGTCTATGACGGATGACGTAATCATAGTCAGTGCCCACCTTTGAATGCGGGACGATGCATTGGTATTAATACCTTTGTTTTCCGCAAACAATGAAATGAGTGGCTTGTGATCCATTTCTAGTTTTTTTACCCCATACACACAGGCCAAAGCTTCTTTCTCTATCATACAGTAAGCTCTTTCCACTTTAGACAGACTTCTCGAATCATACGCAACAGGTTGTAGCTTGCCCGATTCATTTGTTTGTTGGAGTTCGCAGCCAACCCCATATGATGAAGCATCACAGGCCAATACAAGGTGCTTACACGGATCATAATGAACAAGCAACTTGTTTGAACATAGAAGATTCTTGGCTTTCTCAAAGGCTCTATCTTGAGATGCACCCCAGACCCAGTTGTCGCCTTTTCTTAGTCACACATGCAGTGGCTCTAGTAAAGTGCTCAATCTGGGTAAGAAATGACCAAAGTAGTTGAGTAGCCCAAGGAACGAACGCAGCTCCATCACATTCTGAGGCCTGGGTGCATTTTTGATGGCCTCGGTTTTCGAATCAGTGGGCCTGATGCCATCAGCAGCAATCTTCCTCCCGAGAAATTCGACTTTAGGTGCCATGAATACACACTTCGAGCATTTCAGCCTGAGTCCCACTTTGTCCAGATGCTGTAGGACTTCTTCAAGATTGTTCAGATGTTCAGCACTGTGACCAGAATGTCATCTTGAAACATGACACTTCTAGGAACGGACTTCAGTAAACTCTCCATATTCCTCTGAAATATGGCTGCAGCCGAATGAATCCCAAAAGGACACCTGTTGTAGATGAACAGTCCTTTATGGGCATTGATGCAGGTGAGTTTCTTCGAAGTGTCGACAAGCTCCTGGGTCATATAGGCCAACATCAAATCAAGTTTCGTGAACGACTTTCCACCAGCTAGCATGGCGAACAGGTCATCAGCTCTTGGTAACAGATACTGATCCTCTTTCGAAAATCAGTTGATCGTAATCTTGCAGTCTCCACAAATCCTGACAGTGCCATCACTCTTGAACACAGGAAAAATGGGACTAGCCCACTTGTTAAACTCGACCGGTGATATGATCCCTTCACGCTGGAGTCTGTCAAGCTCAATTTCAACCTTCTCCCTCATCATATACGGAACAGACCGAGCTTTGTGATAGACAGGCCTTGCATTGGAGTCCAGGTGAATCTGCACCTTGGCTTCCATAAAGTTACCAATGCACGGTTCAAACAAAGAAGGTAACTTTTTCAATACTTGAGCACACGAAGGATCCACCGAGGACAACATCTTGACATCATTCCAATTCAGCTTGATTTTCTTGAGCCAATTCTTGCCGAACAGTGTTGGACAATTATCTGGGACAATGTATAATGGTAGCTCGTGAACCACACCCTCATATGACACCTCGATTGCTGCACTGCCGAGCACCGGTATGATTTCCTTTTGTAAGGGATGGTCCCGGGGGTCAGATTCACCTCTGACCTACTTGAGCAGTTTGAATCGCTCCCACTCCCTTGGGTTCTAGACTCTGGGTTTATTTGGGGGATGTGATAAAGTGCAAAGGACAACTGGTTTGGTGCAAAAGAACTTTGACTTTATTACAGACAAGAAAATACAATGCCAAACTAATAATCACACTAATAAAGAACAATACATTACACATTCAAAGGGGGTTACAGTAAAAATTACACTTCCCACCTCCCAATACCTAATTCTAGCTAGGTTAGACTCCAGGGAAGGCAGGGACTATGCTTATCAATCCTTTCTGGTCAGTTAGCGGTAGTTTGCGATTTCGGGGTTCGTTGAATTCTGTAGGTTCTGCTTGCCGTAGCCCGAACATCGGAGAAAACTTCTTACTGCGCAATCTTCAGTTGGGTTGAGTACGCTGATGCGGTAAGGCGCGTCTTGGATCTATGGGGTAAGTACCCGGTTTCCTTCATTAGAAATAGGTTCAAAGTCTCTTTAGGTAATGTTTTCACCTGTTGGTAGTCAGGGCTTAGATTGTAGAGTGGAAACTTTTCAATTCTTCGGTTTCTTCCTGTTGAAGTTTTGTTTCGAGTTTGGTCGATCGCGATGGTTTTTCGTTGGTACCACATTGGCTGTGGTTGGTTGCTGCCGCGATGGCGATGTTCTTCCTTCCTTCAGGACTTCAGGACTTCGAGGCTGGAGAAGTTAGTTTTCAACTGTCACATTGGTTTCTCTCCCTTCTTGATGACATCAGCGTGGTCTCAGTTGTATGGAAAAGTGTGTCATCCCCTCTGTTGAAACAGGGGGCCAGTTATACAGTTTGAGCTGTTCTAATCTTTGCGCCAAATCAGTCCAGGATTCTTTGTTTAAATTTGGCGGGCTTGACATCTCTTTATAATATTTTGGCGGCCTCGTTAAAAGTTAATATGTCTTGGGTGGGTTGCATTTCTAAATCTATTTCCTGATGGAAATATTAGCTTGGTAATCGCAATGTTCTTTTATGTTTAGTTTTTTGCATGCAGGCTGTAGTGGGCTCTTTGTTCTTATTGATGGTGATGATGGCTTTTCTCAGTTTGGTTTGATGGCTAGCCATCTCTGAATTATTGTTGTAATGTAAATGTCTCTTATGGAGAAGGGTTGTCGAATGTCCATTCCTCCAGACAAGTTAACTTAGTCTCAACACCCAGACAGTTCCAATAATCAAGTGGGCTTCTTTAGTTCTTTAGGCCCACCCACAGACTTGTATTTGTCTTTTAAAAGTCCAAAATTCGATTAAAGTTTGTAGTTTCTTCCATAAGCACTTTAGGATTTCAAACTTTCTGGTAGATAGTCCCAAATTAAATTTCCTTTCAAAAGAGCCCAAACACTGGGGGGGGGGGGGGTGGGGGGGGGGGGGGATTCTCATGAATTTTGCATCCTACAGTCCCCCCTGTTGACACTCCACACTCTTGAGTGTCAAACAAGGTAAGCAAAATTCCTGATCCCGAGAGTCAACCTTCCCTGCATTTATACTAGCTAAACATTAAAGTGCAGCCCCCGTTGAAATGCAATGCAATTTACAGGCGAATGCAATCACTACAATTCAGTTACAGCATAGAGGGGCTACGATGCCCCTCTTTTACTCAGGTTTCACAGTAAAATAACGGTATACAGTCAAACACAACTTTAAGTAAAGTAAAATAAAAGCACATAGTCAAACACATTCTCAAGTAACATAAAGGTACATAGTCAAACACATTTTTAAGTAACACTCTTACAACACTCACGATGTTGCGGTTTACAGCAGGTAAAATCAAACACAAATTAAACATGGTAGTATGGTGCCACCCCTCCCTGCGCAATTCCCAAGTTCGGCCAAGGAGCGTACAGCACCCTTTGGTGCCTGACCTGACGGCCTCTGCGTTTCACTCGGCAAGCGAGACACCATAAGTAAAAAATAATCGCGAGTTTACAGATAACTAAAGTGTGGGAAGCGATTCGGATCCAGACTGGGACTTCTATATTTCTGAAAAGGTCCCACCAAGGCGGAACTGTGATCTCGAGAATCTTTTTCCCTATCTCAATTGTTTTCTGTTCTAGAGTGTGGAATTGTTTTTGTGAGATAATTACAGCTTTTAGCAGAGCGGTAAGATGTTCGGGTAGAGGGGGAATTACATAGTCAAAATGTACAACATAATCCTGCAGGTTTGTAATGTTTTCCTTCACAGTGAGGTGGACAGTGGAGAGTTCAGGAATGGGGACAATCCGTTCCTGGGCCACTTGAACTGATGCCTCAGGTTTGATGCAAAAACTGCTGTCACTTACCGAATACCAGAAGTGTCCATGCTGGTAGTGGGGCGCACTGGTGGTGACACAATATGTCCCACTCCCTATGTATGCTACCTGTGGAGTAACGTGATCTTGTGCCATTACCTCCATGGTGTAATTAATAGGCTGTGTGCCAGCAGCTTTAAACCCGCAGTGACTTTGAATGGGCACTCAAGTACTGGGGACACATTATTACATGTGCACCCCGGCTCCGGCACCCGGAGAGGTCAGTACCCGTTACAGCGTGCTCCCACTTTATGACATAGGGTGGGACCACTGCGAAATGAATGTGTGCACCTCCCTGAATAACTCCAATGTTCTCTACCCGGTATACCGGTGCAGGTCGGGCTGTCCCACTCATGACCGGCATCCTTAGTACTATTGCCATAATAGTGTGGTTAAACTTCCCACAGTCTACTGGGACAGGGTAGGTTTCAGAGGCTAGGCGGAGCTGGTACAGGCTTAGTGAATTGCTGTACAGGTGGAGGGCTGCGAGGTGCTTGTTCCTGAAGGGGAATAAACCTTGTTTTAAATCCTCCAGGTTGTTGCAGCCCTCGCCCAACAACCATGCTCCATATAGTATGCACACCTCGTTCTGTGCAGCCTGGTCCGAAGCGTTTCTATCCTCCCGTATGAGTGCATTCACTGTCTGTGCATGTTTTTCCAGCTCAGCTACTATTTCTATGACAGTCATAGCCTGGTCCTGGTGTAGTTCTGAACCCACTATTGTGTTCTCTTATTTCAGGATTTTTCTCAATTTGTTCTTTAAACTGTTTATCTGTGTTTGCAGTGATATGTCATTTAAGCTATTTATTACAGAGAATCCTGTATTGTAAGCAGTAAAAACGTTGTTTATGATTCCCCTTCTAGGTCTCCCTGAGCCCATGGTGTCCCTAGCGTTTAGGGTGTATAGGTCTGCTTTGTCTACATTTCCAAAATTTAACTCATAAAATTTCTTGAACATGTCTCTAAGTAGGGCCTGGTATAGCAGCTCTGTTTCCTTCGGGCACCATACAGGTAGGTGTACCTCGGTAAGGTTTAAAATTACTGAAGCTACTGCATAATGTATCCCCTGGTATAACACCTTTTCGGTCGGTACCAATCCCAATCCATTTCCAGGTCCCTTGGTGGTGGTAGGACACCTTTCTATTACTGTGCGTATTGGCGGGGTTGTAGGCAGGGGTTTCTTAATGTGTGCTCTTAGTTCGGTGGTGTTAATTGGGAGTGGGGAGTGTGGGACTGCGCACCCGTGTAGGCTAGAATCCCACCCCATTCCTTCCCCTTCATCTTGCCATTGCCTGGCAAAGGTGATTGATATGCCTGTAGACAAATATTCTCTGATCCCCACATGCAAACGTAAATTCCTTGTTCGGACTCCCACCATTTGTCCCAACACACTTTTACTCCTCCACGTGTCCCCGTGATGGTGCGGTACGTATCGTTACCGAGTCTTTCCCAGTCCGATTCCTGGTCCCATGTGTCCTTGCTGAGTTTTCTGAGCCACCACCATCTTCCCAGGGGAATGTTTCCTTTGCAAGTCAAACATACATGTTTTCCCTCTGTAACACTGACTCGGGCAGCGATGATCCGCATCCAGGGGCATGGAAGTGAGGCCTCCCCGTGGGTAAAACCTTCCTGGCTGGAGTAGCGGGTAGAGTTAGATCCCAGCCACTCCGGCCACCTTCCCTCATGGGCGTAAATGGCGAGTTCTTCCACGCCTGGGGTGCCACCCCCGGCGGTTACGATCGGTGCTCTTTCTCCTAAACACCCGTAAATGAGGGATTCTTCCACGTCTCCTCGGTTGCCGCTGCTCATCTTTATCAGGGCGAGCAGAAATAGGACCCTTCTCATGTTGTCCTCTTTCCTGTAGGGGCGCATAAAACAGATTGTCTAGTCCTGAGAAAGCTCTCTGGCTTGACAAAGATGACCGGGTTCCAAATTGGGTTCTCTTCCTTTCAGACATAGTATAGTCTTTAGCGACTGGCTGTCTTATTCAGTTCCTTGTGGACTGATGTCTGCTAACTTTTATCTCACAACCGTTTTGAGAAGTGTTTTCTCACCGGTGCTTCCCTTAATAGCTATATCAGTAGATTCTTCTTACTCCCGGGTGTTACCCGACTTGTGCCTCTTTTAATAGCTGCACACGTAGATTCTTTTCCTTACCCCAGTAACTAATACATATGTACTTATCATTACACAGATGAATCTTACACTACTCTAAATTACTCACTAAACATTCTTAAATTCACATTGTACTATATATGTACATCTGCCACCCGTCTCCGGATGGCCAGGTTAATTCCTGCCTTCTTTCTTTCTTCTTTTTCCGCTGGGTGTCCAGCGAGGCCTGTACCGCCGGACCTGGAGTGTCCTGACCGGAGGTGGGTTCGAGTCCCACACTATTGGGGGGACGTCCTCTCCAGTGCTACAGCACACCAATCCTTTGGGGGTGGCTGCCTGGTTGGTTTCTTCCCCTGGGGGTTCTGCCTGGTCGAGGGCTACGGGCTGGGGACTCTCACTTGGTGGCTGGTCCACCACTATCTCTTCTGGGGGTCTCTCGTTGCCCGGGGCTACCGACTGGGTGTCCCTGCTCGCGGGCTGGTCTCTGACCTTAGCTGCCTTTTGTGGCTGGTCCCTTTCCCGGGATTGAACCATTCAAATTGGTGCGCTGGTGACCACGGTGCCTTTGGCCGTGGTGTGCGGGGAGTCCTTCTTAAGGCTCCAGCTGCTGGGGGTGTGTCCGAGTCCCAAATGATTGGGGGGACAGCTCCTCCAGTAATACAGTCCACCGCCCCTCTAGGTACAGTCTGTGGGTCTGCCACATTTCCTGTGGGGATTCCACAGTCGGGGGCTACTGGCTGGGGGTCCCTGTCTTTAGTATGGTTTACTGTTTTTGGCTGTCCCTTACGTTTAGTTGCTGCCCAGGGTTGAAAAGTTTGCACTGATTTATGTGGAACCACTTTGTACGGCGGGGCAATTTTATGGCATAAACCATGGGGCTTGCCTTGTCGACAATGTGGTACGGTCCCATGTACAGTGCCTCAAAGACCCCTACTCTAGTGTAGTTCCTTACCATGACCTGGTCCCCTATCTCCCACTCATGATGCTTGCGGGGTTCTAGCAGCAGTCGGTTGCTCCGATGTTGTTTTCCCATGTTGTTAGCAGCCTGCCAGTGAATCTGTTTAAGGTGTTCAAACAGATTCCTGAAAAAGCTGTCCCGATTAGCTTCCCTAAGCTGACCTTCCGTGCGTACTGGGGCTAACACATGGGTGGGGGTTTTCATGGCTCTGCCAATCATGAGCTCGTACGGGGAGTACCCCATGCTCTTTGACTGGCTGGCCCGGATCCCCAAGAGGACCAGTGATAGGACCTCTACCCACCCCTTGGGTGAGTCTCTTTGCAAAGCCTTTCTTTGATAGTGCGGTTTAAACACTCCACAGGCCTGGATGACTGAGTGTTGTGGGCAACATGCCATTTCCCTTTGATGCCGAGCACCTTAAGGGTCTCCTGCATCACCTGCCCGGTGAAATGACTACCTTGGTCGGACTCCACATATTGTGGTAGTCCCCATCGAGAGACCACTTCTCTGACCAGGATCCTGGCTGTTCCCAGGGCAATGGCTGTTCTGCATGGGAAGGCTTCCACCCATTTGGTGAATACGGCCACCAATACTAGGCAGTACTTGTAGCCTCCCTGGGCAGTAGGTAGGGGCCCGATGCAATCGATTTGGATCGACTGCCAGGGTCCCTCTACCCTCTTGACATGTCCCATAGACACCTTTAGTTTCTGGGAGTCGGGCTTGTTGGCCGCACACACCAGACAGCTAGCACAGGACTCACGGACGTCTTCCCTGAGTCCTGGCCACAAGCCAAGTGGTCTCAGGTCCGGGGTGCCCTGCTCCTGGACCCTCGTGGGCCAGCTGGAGGAATTCTCTCCGGTGTTGTTGCGGTACTACCCATTGCTCCCCCTGAACAGAATGCCTTCCAATTAGTAGAGTGGACAAGGGAGAATCAGTGGATGTGGTGTATTTGGACTTTCAAAAGGCTTTTGATAAGGTCCCATACAAGAGATTGGTGTGCAAAATTAAAGCACATGGTATTGGGGGTAATGTACTGACGTGGATAGAGAACTGATTGGCAGACAGGAAGCAGAGAGTCGGGATAAATGGGTCCTTTTCAGAATGGCAGGCAGGGACGAGTGGGGTGCCGCAGGGCTCAGTGCTGGGACCCCAGCTATTTACAATATACATTAATGATTTGGGTGAAGGAATTGAGTGTAATATCTCCAAGTTTGCAGATGACACTAAACTGGGTGGCGTTATGAGCTGTGAGGAGGACTCTAAGAGGCTGCAGGATGAATTGGACAGGTTAGGTGAGTGGGCAAATGCATGGCAGGTGCAGTATAATGCGGATAAATGTGAGGTTATCCACTTTGGGGCAAAAACACGAAGGCATAATATTATCTGAATGGCGGCAGATTAGGAAAAGGGGAGGCGCAACGAGACCTGGGTGTCATGGTACATCAGTCATTGAAAGTTGGCATGCAGGTACAGCAGGCGGTGAAGAAGGCAAATGGTATGTTGGCCTTCATAGCTAGGGGATTTGAGTATAGGAGCAGGGAGATCTTACTGCAGTTGTACAAGGCCTTGGTGAGTCCTCACCTGGAATATTGTGTTCAGTTTTGGTCTTCTAATCTGAGGAAGGACGTTCTTGCTATTGAAGGAGTGCAGCGAACGTTCACCAGACTGATTCCCGGGATGGCCGGTCTGACATATGAGGACAGACTGGATCGACTGGGCCTGCATTCACTGGAGTTTAGAAGGATGAGAGGGGATCTCATAGAAACATATAAAATTCTGACGGGACTGGACAGGTTAGATGCAGGAAGAATGTTCCCGATGTTGGGGAAGTCCAGAACCAGGGGACTCAGTCTAAGAATAAAGGGTAAGCCATTTAGGACTGAGATGAGGAGAAACTTCTTCACTCAGAGAGTTGTTGACCTGTGGAATTCCCTGCCGCAGAGAGTTGTTGATGCCAGTTCATTGGATATATTCAAGAGGGAGTTAGATGTGGCCCTTATGGCTAAAGGGATCAAGGGGTATGGAGAGAAAGCAGGAAAGGGATACTGAGGTGAAAGATCAGCCATGATCTTATTGAATTCTGGTTCAGGCTCGAAGGGCCTAATGGCCTACTCCTGCACCTATTTTTTATGTTTCTATGTTAATGGCAATTGCTGCGGTGCCGTATGGGCCGTCTATCCTTTTCCCTTTAGCTAGCGTGTTCAGGACAGTTTTGAGGACGGGGTCTTGGGTCTGAACCGTTTTTAGGTCCGGGGGCAAAGCTATACCTGCCTTCCCTGCTGTCCCCATCCTGCCCCTGACCGCTGCGATGGGTCCGAGGTTGTACAGATTCCAGAGCTTGCCTGGGCCGACATCTTGCTTGGCTAACATGTAAGCCTGCTGGTTTCCCTTGCTACGAGGTTCTGTGGTGGAATGTGCCTTCACCTTATGTATATAGATATTCCCTTCCTCCCCTACGGCTTTCATGATCTTTTCCAGTAGGGGCTTAATTGCCAGGGGTCTCCCGTCTGCGGATGTGTACCCGTGGCGGGACCAGATAGCCAGGTACTCCGTACATGAATTGCATGTGAACATACTGTCCGAGCAAATCGTGTATGGGGTAGGGAATTCGTCGGGGTGTGTGACTACGTACACCACTGCAGACAGTTCAGCCTGCTGGGCGCTCATAGTAGTGGGGAGTTTAATTGCCAGGGCAATGCCTGCCTCAGGATCATAAACTCCGCAACCTGTGAGTCGTTCACCCACAGATACTGTGCTTGAACCGTCCACATAGATCTCTCGGCCTGTGGGATGTAACCCAGCCCGAAAGCCTATATTAATTTCCCATACCCCTTCTACGGAATACCGGTGGGCTGTCCCTGGATAAATCACGTTGGCTGCGAGTCTTGGCTCGCAGAGACCCTTTACCCTTAGGTCCATTTGAGAGAGGAGCAGGGTCCAGCGAGCAATGCGGGCACTGCTCACTGTCCCGTCCTTGATTCTCCCGTCCAGGAGCATTTGGGTGGGTAAGGAGTGTGATAGGGGACCCCCCTGTGAAGATCAGTGATTTTTTCACAGCCCAGTGAGTGGCTAGAAGGTGCCGCTCACAGTTGGAGTATACCTTCTCCACGTCCGTGAGTATCCTGGAGGAGTAGACCACTGATCTCAGCCGGCCGTGCCGCTCCTGGAGCAGTACTGTGCTCAGACTGTCCCCACTGGCTGCTACCTCCAGGAAAAACTCTTTACCCCCATCTATGGCCCCTCGAGCTGGCGCGGTCTGCAGGTCTTTCTTGAGTTGGATAAATGCTGCCTCGCAACCTTTGTCCCATTCCCACTCCACTCCCTTGTGTAGGAGTCGGAGCAGAGGGGCTGCGGTGGCTGCATAATCCTCAATGAAATCTCTGCAGTACCCGGTTAGCCCTAGAAAAGATCTTACTCCTGTCACTGTGTTGGGGGCTGGTAATTTCTGCACTGCTTCCCTTCTAGCTTTGTCAATGGCTCTTTCCCCAGTGCGCACAGCCAGTCCCAGGAATTTTACTTCCTTCAGGCCGATCTGTGCCTTCTTGGGGTTTACTTTAAACCCTTCTTCTTTCAGCAGCTGCAGCAGTTCAGCCAGCAGTGGGCCATGCTCCTCCCCCTGATCAGTGAACAGGAGCAGGTCATCTACATACTGTACTAATTGCTGGGGTCTATTGAAACTCTTTAAACAGTTGGCCATACACTGATGGAAAATACTGGGGCTGTTGTGGAAGCCTTGAGGGAGACAGTTCCAAGTGTATTGCTGTCCTTTAAAGGTAAAAGCAAACTTGTACTGATCTTCCCTTCTTAAAGGTATGGACCAGAACCCATTGGAAATATCCAGCACCGTGAAGGTGGTCACAGAGGCTAGGATACTTCCAATGAGGTCGCCGACAGCAGCAACGGTGGGTGCACAGGCGGGGATGTTACGGTTGAGTACTCGATAGTTCAGCGTGGCTCTCCAGGAGTTGTCCGGTTTCTTAACCGGCCACAATGGAGAGTTCACATGGATAGCTATTGGTCTCAATACCCTCTGTTTAACCAGAGAACCCAAGGCTGTTTCCATGTCTGCCTCCGCCTCCCTGGGGAAGTTGTACTGTTTCTGTGGTCGGGTTATGGGGTCCCCATCTATGCTAACCTCGACCCCGTTTATTCTCCCAGTCGTGTTTGTGAGTGGCTAAAGCTGCAAGGTCTTTCCTCTCATATTCTTGATATTCTATCAGAGTGTTACTGACCAGTGATTCAAGGTCGTAACCCTCATTTGTCTTCATGGTGCACACCATCCCTTTTCCCTCTTTTCCCGGGATCACCTCACTCTCCTGTCCCATACAGACTGACCCCCAAAGACAGTGGTTTCTTAAATCCACTAGGATCCCATGGCCGAGGATAAAGTCAGCCCCCAGGACCCCTCTCCCTTCCTGCTCCCACTTCATCAGGACACAAGTCCACTTAGTGTGGAGTGTACCTAAATGAATGGAGAGCGGAACGGAGAATGAGCGAGTCTGTTCAGTGCCTGTGAAACCCACCAAGCTGTAGGGGACCCCATTAGACAGAGGTGAGGCGGCGGGGTTAGCTGCATATACAAGGTTGCTTGAGGCATCAGTGTCCAGCAGGTAAGTCCCTTTCACCTTTTCCACTTCCATCTGTACGGTCGGTCTCCCCCACGCATCATACTCGAGGGAACACAGGTGGACAGGCTATGCCTGTCCTAGTCACGGTTTTGGTTGGGAGGGGGCAGATGGGATTTCGATACCGGTGGTGGTGGCTACCTTCCCAGGGCCATCTAACATAGTTCGGAGTTGGGTTAGAAAGGTATCGAATGAGTGGGGATGGACTGGCTTACCTGTCTCGGCCCTTCTGGCCAGGGCTGGAGAATTCTTTCCTGCGCTACGCTTCCAAGGATTTCTAACAATCCTTTCTCCAGTGCCCACTTTTACCCCACCCAAAGCAGGAACATTTTGTATCGGAGGGGTTGCTCCCTTCATGGCGCTATTCCCTCTTATCCTGGCTAGGTCGGATTTCGTGAACCCTTCCCTTTTGTGGGAACTCTTTCGTCCCTCTGCCGTTCCGGTAAGCTCGGGTCAGTTGCCTGCCCACTCCCTGTTCGGTGGCTTGGGGATTTCTTGGGTGGAACCAGGCCTCAGCCTTGGCTCTTATTCGGGGTAAACTGTTAGCCACTAGGCTTCAGAGCCAGTGTGCTAACTCGTCCGGGCTTAAGTTATCTCGGTCGATGTCCCCACTACAGGCGCTCTGGTATACAGGCCACAGTCGGTCTGCGAACGCCTGTGGGGTTTCTCCTGTGAACTGCACCGTTTTCTCTACCCATGGCTTCTAAAATGTCTTTCTGGATGGCGGCTAGTGTCCTCCATCCCCTTTTGCTCTCAGTAAAGAGGAACTGGTACAGCTTGCTGTCCAGGGATAGGAGAAGCACCTTTGCCATTTCTGCATCATCGCACCCATTTATATACCCTGCCTGTTCCACCTCCATAAAGTGAACCGAGGGGTCTCCCTTTGGAGTTAGCTTTCCCAGGTAGCTTATCATAGCTCTAAGCTGTTGGGGAGTATGGGGGACCACAAACTGACTTTCCACGGGCCCTTGACCCCCGGCACTGGTGGGCGGGCCAAACTTCTATTGCCAGACCGGGCACATTGGCCCTGGTTCTGGCTCTCCCTGTTCTGGCTTGCCTACCTCTCCTCCCTGCTGCCAGAGTTCGCAATCCTTGTCTGCCTCACAGCTTGTTGGCCCTTCCTGCTGCTGCACCAGTGTAGCCACCGGTGCCACAAGTGGTGGCTGAACAGTTTCTTCATTCTCTTTCAGGCTTACCTGGGGCGTACCCGGGCTTATTAGGCATACCATGCCTTTTGCCTTGGACAGAGCAAGGTTTAGACTTTTAATTTGTTGCTGGCAGGGACCGTGGTCTCCCAATTCAAACCCATTAGTGCTAGCTACTTTATACGCTGCCTGCACATCTTTTAATTTTTCCTGGAGCTCTTTTACTTGTAGGGTGAGGCGAGTGCTTTCCTCCCGCAGTAACTTTTCATTATTTTTGGCCTCGGTAACCTGACATTGAAAATAGTCCTGACTGTTTTTAAACCTTTCCGTTATCTGGGTTCTTTCCTGTTTTAGCTTACGGAGTTCTCCCCATACCCTTTCTTCTGACATAACCAATTTCTGATAGTTCTCTGCGCATTCTCATAACTCTGCCTGTAGTGTCTCATTGGTTTTGTCTAGGAGTTGGACCTGTCGCTGTAGACAGACCAACCAAATTGCCTTCTCTACTGCTTCTTTATGATCCTTGCTTGCTGTCCACTGGGCTGCAGCGTCCGCTGAACGCTGAACACTGAATGCGCAATAGACCAAGCACCCGTTATTTGGTGACATTGACCTTCTTATACACTTCGGGAGAAATTCTCTCTTCCATCTTGGTTCTTTGCCCCAAACCAGCACTCTCCGCATCACACCCCTTGTACCAGAGTCCTGCCACAGTCGCCATTTTGTAAGGGGTGGTCCCGGAGCTCAGGTTTACCTCTGACCTACTTGAGCAGTTCGAATCGCTCCCACTCCCTTGGGTTCTGGACTCTGGGTTTATTTGGGGGAAGTGATGAAGTGCAAAGGACAACTGGTTTGGTGCAAAAGAACTTTGACTTTATTACAGACAAGAAAATACAATATCAAACTTATAATCACACTAATAAAGAACAATACATTACACATTCAAAGGGGGTTACAGTAAAAATTACACTTCCCACCTCCCAATACCTAATTCTAGCTAGGTTAGACTCCAGGGAAGGTAGGGACTATGCTTACCAATCCTTTCTGGTCAGTTAGCAGTAGTTCACGATTTCGGGGTTTGTTGAATTCTGTAGGTTCTGCTTGCCGTATCCCGAATGTCGGAGAAGACTTCTTACTGCGCAATCTTCAGTTGGGTTGATTCCGCTGGTAAGGCGCGTTTTGGATCTATGGGGTAAATACCCAATTTCCTTCATTAGAAATAGGTTCAAAGTCTCTTTTGGTCATGTTTTCACCTGTTGGTAGTCAGGCTTTAGATTGTAGAGTGGAAACTTTTCGATTCTTCGGTTTCTTCCTGTTAAAGTTTTGTTTCGAGTTTGGTCGATCGCGGTGGTTTTTCGTTGGTACCACATTGGCTGTGGTTGGTTGCTGCCGCGATGGTGGTGTTCTTCCTTCTTCAGGGCTTCAGGACTTTGAGGCTGGAGAAGTTAGTTTTCAACTGTCACGTTGGTTTCTCTCCCTTCTTGATGACATCAGCATGGTCTCAGTTGTATGGAAAAGTGTGTCATCCCCTCTGTTGAAACAGGGGGCCAGTTATACAGTTTGAGCTGTTCTAATCTTTGCGCCAAATCAGTCCAGGATTCTTTGTTTAAATTTGGCGGGCTTGACTTCTCTTTATAATATTTTGGCGGCCTCGTTAAAAGTTAATATGTCTCGGATGGGTTGTATTTCTAAATCTATTTCCAGATGGAAATATCAGCTTGGTAATCACAATGATCTTTTGTGCTTAGTTTTTCGCATACAGGCTGCAGTGAGCCCTTTGTTCTTATTCATTTTGAAGATGGCTTTTCTCGGTTTGGTTTGATGGCTAGCCATCTCTGAGTTATTGTTGTATTGTAAATGTCTCTTGTGGAGAAGGGTTTTCGAATGTCCATTCCTCCAGACAAGTTAACTTAGTCTCAACACCCAGACAATTCCAATAATCAAGTGGGCTTCTTTGGTTCTTTCGGCCCACCCACAGAATCGAATTTGTCTTTTAAAAGTCCAAAATTCGATTAAAGTTTGTAGTTTCTTCCATAAGCACTTTAGGATTTCAAACTTTCCGGTAGATAGTCCCAAATTAAATTTCCTTTCGAATGAGCCCAAGCACTGGGGGGGTTCTCGTGAATTTTGCATCCTTCACTTAGTATAAGTACGCAACATGGCATTGACTGGACTCAGCTTCGGTTTCGCAGCCTTAGTGTCCCATAGCTTGTCGAATGTCCTTTGGCTGATTATTGACTGGCTCACACCCGTGTCCAGCTCCATTGATACAGGCACGCCATTCAGCTTCACATTAACGACTATCGGCTGGCTCTTGCTCAGGAACGAATACAGTCCATTCACTTCCTCCTCAGGTTGCGTATCCAGGCCATCACTGAACTGGTCCTCATCAACCACGTGGTGAGCCGCACCACACTTGCTCCATTGTGGACACATCCTGTGACGATGCCCCACTTTCGAACATCCATTGCATGAGTATTGTCTAAACCGACACTGATGAGGCCAATGATTACCCCCACATCTGATTCGAACCAGTTGGCGGGCTCTGAGCAGCGGCAGGTTTTGCGTAAGCAACTTTGCCTGAAAACGATGCCATCTTGTTTACAGTACTTGCTGTGGAACTCCGACTCATCGATGATATCTGCCTCAAATTATCATCCGTCATCATGTATGCATGGGCAGTTGCGATGGCCTTTTTCAAATCCAGCGTCTCTGCAGCCAACAGCTTCCTGAGGATCGCATCATGGCTGATGCCTATCACGAAGACATCACGCAGCATGTCTTCCAGCATGTTCCCGAACTTACACGGCTCAGCAAGATGT
This sequence comes from Pristiophorus japonicus, assembly GCF_044704955.1. Taxonomy (NCBI): domain Eukaryota; kingdom Metazoa; phylum Chordata; class Chondrichthyes; family Pristiophoridae; genus Pristiophorus; species Pristiophorus japonicus. Next base: position 305,734,731 of record NC_091977.1, read on the forward strand.
CGCAGATCACCGACAAATCCTGACACGATCTGGCCCTCAGCACGAACATGCGTGTAGAAACAGTAGCGTGATATGATGATTGCCTCTTGTGGCTTCAGATGATTACCCATCAACGTACACAATTCCTCATAACCTTTTTCCACCGGACGTACAGGTGAGAGAAGATTCTTCATGAGGCCGTAAATTTTCAGACCACAAATGGTGAGGAGAACTGCCCTGCGCTTAACTGTGGAGGCCTCTGCCTCCATGCCATTGCCCACAAAATACTGATCCAGGCGGTCGACAAAATCCGCCCAATCCTCGCCCTCCACGAATCTCTCCAGGATTCCAACCGTGCCCATTGTGCATGCGAAGGTTCTTAAATTACCTCGTTGCTAATTGTAATGACTCAAGAGTCTGGTTACTGTAAACTCTCTCAGGTGCAACCTGATCCATCTTCATTCCAGCCCTAGAGTGCCTGCGTGACAAAGACACCCAGCTTATATGCAGGTGACCAAGAACATATGCCACATGCGTACAGCTAGATGACCTCCAACAGCAGCGCCCTTTGGTGTCTGGTGACCCCCAAGCATTAATACATAACAGAGACATTGGGACCACTTCTGGGGGAGATGGACGGGTTGCACCTCAACAGCGCCGAGACCAATATCCTCACGGGGAGTTTTGCTAGTGCTGTTGGGGAGAGTTTAAACTAGCTTGGCAGCGGGATGGGAACCTGAGAACGAATTCAAAAGGGAAGGAAGTAAAGCAGAAATTGGATAGCAAGAATCTAGAAAGCAGGGCTTAGTATGTAGTAAGCAAGGAGGTCTTTCTGTGCTGAATGGTATATACTTTAATGCAAGGAGTATAGCGAATAAGGCGGATGAGCTAAGAGCACAGGTCGACACTTGGGAGTATGACATTATAGCCATTACAGAAACATGGCTGAAAGAGGGGCAGGTTTGGCAGATCAATATTCCTGGCTACAGGATCTTTACACAAGACAGAGAGGGGGGTAAAACGGGGGCGGAGGGGGGGGGGGGTTGCGGTACTGATTAAATAAACTATTACAGCGGTGAGGAGGGATAATATGTTTGAGGGATCATCAAATGAGGCCATATGGGCCGAATTGAAAAATAAGAAAAGGGTGATCACACTGCTGGGTGTGTATTATAGACCCCTAAACAGTGGGAGGGAGATAGAGGAGCAAATATGCAGGCAAATTGTTGTGAAGTTCAAAAACCATAGGGTAATAATAGTAGGGGATTTTAACTAGCCAAATATTAATCGGGATAAATTTAATGTGAAGGGTATAGAGGGTGCGGAATTCGTGAAATGCATTCAAGAGAACTTTTTTAGTCAGTATGTAGCAAGCCCAACACGATGGGGGTGGTCTTGGATTTAGTTTTGAGGAATGAAGCTGGGCAGGTTGAAGGGGTATTAATGGGGGAGCACTTGGGTGCCAGTGACCTTAATTCAGTCAGATTCAAGTTGGTTATGGATAAGGACAAGAATAGGCCTGGAATAAAAGTTCCAAATTGGGGAAAAGCTAATTTTGCTAAGTTAAGGAGTGGTTTCGTCATAGTGGACTGGAAACAGCTACTTGTGGGTAAATCAGTGTCGGAACAGTGGGAGGCATTCAAGGAGGAGATCCGGAAGGCTCAGGCCAAACATGCGCCCTTAAAGAAAAAGGCTGGGAAAAGTAATTCTAGAGCCCCCTGGATGTCTGGGGACTTACAGGGGAGGATTAAGAAAAAAAGGGACGCTTATGTCATATACCAACGGCTAAATACTATAGAATATTTAGAGGAATATAGAAAGTTAAGAGGCAAAATTAAAAAAGATATTAGGAATGCTAAGAGAGAGCACGAGAAATTCTTAGCCAGTAAAATTAAGAAAAACCCTAAGATGTTCTATAAATATATTGAGAGTAAGAGGGTAACTAAAGAAAGGGTAGGGCCTATTAGAGACCATGAGGGTAATCTTTGTGGAGGCGGAAGATGTTGGTAGGTTTCTTAACGTACACTTTGCATTGGTTTTCTCAAAGGAAAGGGGCAATGTAGATACTGCTATCAAGGAGGAGTGTGATATTCTGGATGAAATAAATATACTGAGAGAGGAAGTATTAAGGAGTTTAGCAGCTTTGAAAGTAGATAAGTCCCCAGGCCCGGATGAAATGCATCCCAGGCTGTTGAGTGAAGTAAAAGAGAAAATAGCAGAGGCCTTGACCATCATTTTCCAGTCCTCTTTGGATCTGGGCATGGTGCCGGAGGATTGAAGGACTGCTAATGTAGTATCCTTGTTAAAGAAGGAAGAAAGGGATAGGCTGAGTAATTAGAGGCCTGTCAGCCTAACCTCAGTGGTGGGAAAATTATTGGAAAAAATCCTGAAAGACAGGATAAATATGCATTTCGAAAGGCAAGGATTAATTGGGGACAGTCAGCATGGATTTGTTAAGGGAAGATCGTGTTTGACTAACCTGTTTGAATTTTTTGAGGAGGGTCGATGAGGGTAGTGCGTACGATGTATTATATATGGACTTTAGCAAGGCTTTTGATAGACTGGTCATGAAGGTTAAAGCCCATGGGATACAGGGCAAAATGGCAAGTTGGATCCAAAATTGGCTTGGAGGTAGGAAGCAAAGGGTAATGATTGATGGATGTTTTTCTGACTGGAAGGATGTTTCCAGTGGGGTTCCGCAGGGCTCAGTACTGGGTCCTTTGCTTTTTGTGGTATATATCAATGATTTAGATTTGAATATAGGGAGTATGATTAAGAAGTTTGCAGACGACACTAAAATTGGCTGTGTGGTTGATAATGAAGAGGAAAGTTGTGGGCTGCAGGAGGATATCAATCTACTGGTCAGGTGGACAGAGCAGTGGCAAATGGAATTTAATTCAGACAAGTGTGACATAATGCACTTTGGGAGGGCTAATAAGGAAAAGGTATACACATTAGGCGGAAGGCCACTTAATAGTGTAGATGAACAAAGGGACCTTGGAGTGCTTGTCCACAGAACTCTTTTTGGGAGGAAACTAAAACATTAAATCATTAAATTGTGTCCCCCTGGGGGGACACACCAAACATTTTCAAGGCCCTTTTTTTGTTTTTTTTTGGGGGGGGGGGTTTGTGTTTTTGTTTTTTAGTTTTTTTTTTGGGCACGAAAATCATTTTTTTTTTCCAAGTGTCCCCTATAAAAGGGGAGTGGGACACTAAAAACACCGGCAATTAAAACAAATTAAACTTTAAAACATAAAATCAAATTAAAATTTGTTTGTCGGGCATGATGATGCACTCCAGTCCATCCGGTGCCCACCTCTCGCGGAAGGCCGCGAGCGTACCGGTGGACACCGCGTGCTCCATCTCCAAGGAGACCCTGGCGCAGATGTACATGTGGAAGAGAGGCAGGCAGTCAGGCTGAATGACCGCCCGCTGCCTGGACCAGCTGATGGCACCCTTGGCCGTGCCCAGGAGCAGTCCTACGAGGAGGCCCTCGGACCTACCCGCTCCCCTCCGCACAGGGTGCCCAAAGATCAGGAGTGTGGGACTGAAGTGCAGCCAAAATTTCAGGAGCAGCCCCTTTAAATAATAAAACAGGGGCTGCAACCTCGTGCATTCGGTAAAAACATGGAACACGGATTCTTCCAGACCGCAGAAATTGCAGGCGGCCTGGGAGCCCGTGAACCGGCTTAAAAATTTATTGCACGGCACTGCTCTGTGCACCACCCTGCAGGCCAAGTTCCCGATAAATAGTGTGAGGACTCCCGCGTAGAGTGCCCTCCATCGGGGACCCCCGCCTCCTCTGGACGGCAAGATGGTACGCCATGGCGTGTCTGGACGGCAGGCGAGGATGGAAAAGTTGAGAATGTGCAGGAGCAGCCCGTACAGGAAACCCCTCCGCGCGGAACTGAAAGGCACGGAGGGGATTTCCTCGAGGCGGCTCAAGTTGTGAGGCGCCGGCTCCCGAGGGAGGTTCCGGGCTTTGGCGCCGATGAGGAATTCCGTCTGGACGGGGGTCAGTTCGGACGGGATTTCCCCACGTGCTTGAGCCTCCTCAACACACCTAACGGAGTCGGGGCCCAGAGCTGTTTTTAGCGACTCGATGGCATCGGCTGCGCGGCGGACGTTGGCAGAATTTAGACGCCACGCCAGCATATCTGGCGCCATCCAGCCCGCTCCTCCACCATCGAGCAGGTCACTGACCCTGGTCACCTCACCAGCCACAGCCCTCTCGTCCGACCGCCACCTAAAATCTCGGTCGTGGAGGTACGGATTCCCGAGCAGCGGCTCCTGCAGGACAGCCGCCACTCCAGCCGGTGGAGAGCTGCGCTTGGTGGAGACTTTGTTCCAGACCCTGATGAGTTCCTTGTAAAAGACAGGCAGCTCCTGGAAGGCGGTCCTGACGCCCCCCAAGCTCACAAACAGGAGCTGCGTGTCATAGTTGAGGTCGTGCTGCTGGCGGAAGAAATACGTCGCCAGGGCACGCCACCTGGGAGCGGGCTCGACGTAAAGGTATCTCTGCAGGGTCTGAAGACGGAAAGTCGTGAGCTGGGTGCTGACGCACACCAACGACTGACCGCCCTCCCCAAGCGGGAGACTCAAGACCGCGGCAGAGACCCAATGCATCCTGTTGTTCCAGAAGAAGTCCACCAGCTTCTTCTGTATCTTGGTGACAAACGCAGGGGGAGGTGTCAAAGCGACCAGCCGGTACCACAACATGGCGGCCACCAGGTGGTTTATGACTAGCGCTCGACCCCTGTAGGACAGCACTCGGAGCAGTCCTGTCCAGCGCCCTAGGCGAGCGGCGACCTTGGCCTCCAGCTCTTGCCAGTTCGCCGGCCAGGCTTCCTCGTCAGGGCTAAGGTAGACTCCCAGATAGAGGAGATGGGTTGTGCTCCAGGCAAAAGGCCTGAGCTCCTCCGGCAGAGAGTCCACCCGCCACTGACCCACCAGGAGTCCGGAACATTTCTCCCAGTTGATCCTGGCAGAAGATGCGGACCGAGTAAATCTCCTGGCACTCACGCATCCTTCGCAGACGTCATCGGCGTAAGTCGAAAGGACGACCTCCACGCCCGGCCCTTGCAGAGCCAGTCCTGTCAATCTCGTCCACAGGAGGCGCAGGAAAGGCTCCACGCAGATGGCATTTAACTGGCCGGACATGGGGCATCCCTGGCGCACCCCTCTCCCAAAGCGAAGGGGCGCCGTCAAGGACCCATTAACCTTAATCAGACACTCCGCGGCGGCATACAAAAGTCGGATCCAGGCGACGAAATGCGTCCCGAACCCGAAAGCGCGCAGAGTTCCGAGCAGATAGTCGTGATCCACCCTGTCGAACGCCTTCTTTTGGTCGAGAGATAGGAAGGCGGCCGACAGACCAGCCTCCTGGGAATGATGGATGTGGTCCCGGACCAGATGGATATTATCGTGGATTGTCCGGCCCGGGACCGTGTAGGACTGGTCGGGGTGGATCATGTGGTCCAGCACGGCACCAAGGCGAGCAGACATTGCCCTTGTGAAGATTTTGTAGTCCGTGCTGAGGAGGGAGACCGGGCGCCAGTTCTTAAGGAGGCAGAGATCACCCTTCTTAGGCAGCAGGACGCTGACTGCCCTGCGCCAAGAGAGGGGCATCTCCCCGGTCGCCAGACTTTCCCCCAGGACCCGCGCGTAGTCGCCCCCCAGGACGTCCCAGAACGCCCTGTGGAACTCCACGGTCAGCCCGTCCAACCCCGGGGCTTTTCCCCTCGAGAGCCGGTCGAGGGCGCCGGTCAGCTCCACCAGGCTTAGCAGATTTTCGGCGCCCTCCGGGCCGACCTTCGGCAGGGCCGACCTTCGGCAGGTCCTCCCACAAAACTCTACGCGCTTCCTCGCTGGACGGCTCCGGAGAGAACAGAGCCCCGTAATATTCACGGGCCCTGTTGTTGATGCCCTCCGGATCCGAGATGAGAGAGCCGTCGTCAGCCAGCAGCGTCAAGAGCTGCTTACGGGCACTCTCTTTTTTCCAGCGAGTAGAAGAAGGGGGAGCCGCGGTCCAGATCCCGCAGGAATCGGATCCGTGACCTCACGAACGCGCCTCGGGACCCGACGAGCTGCAGGTCCTTCAGCGCGGCCTTCTTCGCTTCGTACACAATCCGTAGGGCCGGGTCCTCGACGACTTGACCGAGACGGGACTCCAGGTCGAGCACCTCTTTTTCTAGGCGCCCGACCCTGGCCGCCCGCCTCTTGGTCAACCCCCTCGCGTACTCTTGACAGAAGACGCAGATGTGAGCCTTGCCCACATCCCACCATAGCCTCAAGGAGGGGAAGCCCCCCTGCTTCCTTCTCCAGTCGGCCCAGAAACGACAGAACGATTCCTGGAACCGCACGTCCTCCAACAGCTGGTTGTTAAAATGCCAGAACGCGGACTCCGTCCTTGCGCGGAGCGAAGCGAGCTCCGCCCACACCAGGTGGTGGTCCGAACACGGCACCGGCCGCATGGAGACCGCCGGCACGCAGGAAACGTACGCCCGAGACACGTAAAGGCGGTAGACTCTGGACCATTCTGCTCCAGGTCTCACCCAAGTAAAGGCGCTGGAGTCAGGATGGAGATTTCGCCAGACGTCCACCAAGTCGAAGGACCCGACTAGGTCCCTCAACTTCTCCATCGCCGTCATGCTCTGTGGGGCACCGCAGCGGTCCCTCGCCTCGAGGGTGCAGTTAAAATCCCCCCCGAGGACAATGCAGTCGCCGACGTCGACGGAGCCAAGAAGAGCGGACACTTCTTCAAAGAAGTGCGTTTGCTGCATGCCGGGCTGAGGGGCGTACACGTTCATGAGATGGAGCGGCACGTCCCCCAGGCGAACCGTGACGTGCAGCAAGCGGCCTGGCACGGGCTCCTCGACCCCCAAGATCTCCGGCTGAAAATGCGGGGCCAACAAGATGGCCATCCCACAAGAAGTGGTAGTGAGGTGGCTCATGCGGACCTCTCCTTGCCATTCCAGGAGACACGTGGCTTCGTCTCCCGGAACGGTGTGGGTTTCTTGCAGGAAGCACACCGCATATTTTCCCTCCCGCAGGAGCGAAAAATTGTTAAATCTACGGCGTGCCTCTCTGCCGCCGTTGATGTTGAGGCTGGCTATGGTTATCTTCATGACAAAAGCATAGTGCAACCTCTACCTAACCTATTGTGGGGGCGGGGGGGGAGTGGAGTCGTTTGTTGACCTCCACTCCTTCAGCAGCCCAGCGAGGAACCTTTTGAGCCGGCGCAGCTCAAGGCCTTGCGCCTTTGATAAGGGCCCGCCCGCGGCCATGGTTTTAGTGGCGGCGCGGACGGACGCGATGAGCAGCCCCGGCTCGGACCATCTTTCCAGGGCCAGATGGGCTCGGTTGCGGCGACCCTGGCTCTGGACCAAAAAGTCCCGGAGTTCCTTTGCAGAAATGAGGGGGGACTCAGCGGCGGGCACGAGGAGATCCATCGCCTCACTAGCGATGGACTCGAGATCTTCTCCCTCGTCCCCCACCAAGGCCCCGTCCCCCTCCGGGAGGTCGCCGCCAGCAGCCGGCCCGTCAATCGCACGAGGTACGGCAAACCGCCAGGCCGCTCCATCCGGCCCTGGCTCTGCCCCGATCGCACCCCCAGGATCGCCGGCAGAGGAGTCCCCACTGGGCTCTTTTAAAAGCGGTGCTGGGTCGGGAAGGGACAGCGGAAGGGGTTCCTCCTCCGCCCCAGGAACCGGGGAACACGGAGAGACCTGGTTTAGGAAATTCTCCAGCTCTATCCAGTCCCCCAGCTCCAAAGTAGGGGGCGAGGGTTGGTGTTCTTCCCCCTCCCCGCCGCCACCCCCCGGCCCAGCGTGTGGATGTATGTTAAAATTTTTTACATTTTCATTTTCTGCCGAGTCAAGCAAGTCCCGGGGGAAGTTGGGTATTGGCTGGGCGGGCTCAGGTTCGGCCTTTTCGGCCCCGCTCGCTTCAGTCCCCGGGACGCTCGACCCCGCGGCAACGCATTCCTCCACTGGCCCCGCGCCCCCCACGACAGGCAGATCTTCCATGCCATCCCCAGGAGGCAGAGGCTGGACAGCCTCGACTGCCCCACCCTCCCCGGGACAGATTCCTCTTGCCTACGGCATAGTTTGGGGGCGCTGGTGGGGGACGCTGGACACGCGGCGGGCACCGACTCCTCCGCAGAGGGATGTTGTTCCCCCTCCGCCTCATTGGAGCAGCGCCTCCTTTTGTTCCTGGGGATGCGCGGAGGCAGGGAGACCTCCATGTCTGCCGAGGCCTCCCGCTCCGCTCCCCCCTTTTTCTTATCTTGCCCGCGCCCGAGCCCCTCTGCGGTATTGGTCAAGAGCTCGGGCACGGGCTCAGGGCACCCCACGCTTGCCGATGACTGGGTTGGGCTGAGCACGGTGATCAAACTGTCTGGCGCACTGAGGGGACCCGACTCGAGATGTTTCCCCTTCCTCCGCGCTTTCTTTCCGATCGGACGTTCTCCCTACCCCCCGCCGGAGGCCGTGAAAACAAAGGCCCCCGACGATGCCCGCGCACCCACAGCTCCCGGCACGCGGACGCTACTAGGGGGAGGGGTGGCGGCGGCGCCAGCCTTGGCCGCCCTCGGTGATTTGGCGGCCTTGGAGGCGGGGTAGTTCTTACGAACATGCCCCACCTCTCTACAGGCATGGCACCGCACGCCGTCCGACGTGCAGAAGACGCGGTAGGCAGTCCCCTCGTGCACCACATTAAAACTACCCTCCGTCGTCTCCTCCCGTGCCAGCTAGACAAAGAGCTGGCGGCGGAAGGAGAAGACGTGGCGCAGGCTGCTCTCCCTGAGGCCGAGCGGTATGGGGTTGATCCCTGACCTTACCTCCCCCAGTTGGTGTAGGTGAGCGAGGAGGAGCCCAGCGGGAACAAAGGGCGGGACGTTAGAAAGGATGACCCTCTGCGCGGTGGCCTCGAGAGGGTCCACTGGCAGGAACGTCCCGCCCACCGTGAGCCCCTTTTCAAGGGCCAGGGACACCGCCCGCTCCGACCCTAGGAAGAATACAGCCTTTCCAGACATCTTGGAGGCTGCGACAATGGCCGAGGGGCCGACTACCCCGGCCATCGCCCGCACGCACTCCTCGATGCTCATTGTGGGGTGAGTGTAGCTCTTGACCCCGTGTTTCTTTGTTATTAGTCTGAAAGGTGGCAGGGCAGCAGGAAGCGCAGGAGGCGCCGTGGATATGGATGCCGCCTGCTCATATGTCTTTGCTGGCCCTGCCACCGGCGTGGTTGGAGTCGCCATCACGGGGTCCCTTTAAGGGCTACACCCACCCCAAAGTCACAGGTCTTAATGTCCTTAAGTTGGCCTCGTTTAAGTGTATGAGCAGAGGAGCTCTCAATGAGGCACACCTCTCCCCTAGTTGACAATTGGTGAGGGGCCTTGCTCCCTCTGCTCAGTTGTCTTAATTGGTTTTTCAATTAGGAGGAAAGGGGCTCTCAGAGAGAGAGGGGAGAGACAGAGAGAGAGAGAAAGAGTGTAGGGGGTGGGAAAGAGGGTAGCTGCGAGGGCAGGTCTCCCCTCACAGCGATGGGTGGGTGTTTCCTAGGGTGCACCCACCAGATGGCAAAAAAAAAGTCTTTGTAGATGGTCTTCGGGTGGGGGTAGAAGATATCTTCACCTGGGGTAGCTGGAGCCACCCAGGCACACACTCCCAACGATGTTAAATAGGGTAATTAATCAGTCTTCAGCCAGGTAGCTCCAGCTGTCCCAGGATAGGCAATGGGGGAGGGGTGCTTCAGTGGTGTGTGGGGCCTAGTTATTTTGCAAGACCCCCACACACACTTCCACACACACACACCTCCCGCGATGTTCCGGCCCTCGAAATGGTCTTCTTTCCTCCCCCCACCGATACAACAAAGTCTTTAGGGGAATGCACCAAAACACACCCACCTTTGGTTGATGAAGTTTCTCCCTCCTTCCACACTGGATAGTTGTTGTTCTTTTTCCCCCTCTCTCCAGCTCTCTGTAGCAGTAATAAAGTTGTTGAGTTTTCTGCTCTCCTCCTCTCCCTCTGGTGAAACAGCCCCTACCGCCTCTTCCTGGGCTGTTTCACAGGTCTCACAAAGGCTTTCCAGGCAGGAGCAATAGCAGGTAGCTCCTTCTCTCACTGCTCCAGGCTCCAAGTGAATAGGCCACGCCTCCAAAGCTCCACCATTGGTCCACAGAACTCTTTTGGGAGGAAACTAAAACATTAAATTATTAAATCGTGTCCCCCCGATCTGGGGGGCACGCAAAACATTTCCAAGGCACCTTTTTTTTTGTGTTTTTGGTTTTTTTTAAGTTTTTTTGGGCACTAAAATCAAATCATATTTTTTTTTCTCCAAGTGCCCCCTATAAAAGGGGACGGGGACACTAAAAACACCGGCAATTAAAACAAATTAAACTTTAAAACATAAAATTAAATTAAAATTTGGTTGCCGGGCGTGATGATGCACTCCTGTCCCTCCGGTGCCCACCTCTCGCGGAAGGCCGCGAGCGTACTGGTGGACACCGCGTGCTCCATCTCCAAGGACACCCTGGCGCAGATGTACACGCGGAAGAGAGGCAGGCAGTCAGGCTGAACGACCTCCTCGACCGCCCCCTGCCTCGACCGGCTGATGGCACCCTTGGCCGTGCCCAGGAGCACTCCTACGAGGAGGCCCTCGGACGTACCCGCTCCCCTCCGCACAGAGTGCCCAAAGATCAGGAGTGTGGGATTGAAGTGCAGCCAGAATTTCAGGAGCAGCCCCTTTAAATAATAAAACAGGGGCTGCAACCTCGTGCATTCGGTAAAAACATGGAACACGGACTCTTCCAGACCGCAGAAATTGCAGGCGGCCTGCGAGTCCGTGAACCGGCTTAAAAATTTATTGCACAGCACTGCTCCGTGCACCAACCTCCAGGCCAAATCCTCAATAAATAGTGGGAGGGCTCCCGCGTAGAGTGCCCTCCATCGGGGACCCCCGCCTCCTCCGGACAGCAAGATGTTACGCCATGGCGTCTCCGGACGGCAGGCGAGGATGGCAAAGTTGAGAGTGCGCAGGAGTAGCCCGTACAGGAAACCCCTCCGCGCGGAACTGAAAGGCACGGAGGGGATTTCCTCGAGGCGGCTCAAGTTGTGAGGCGCCAGCTCCCGAGGGAGGTTCCGGGGTTTGGCGCCAATGAGGAATTCCGTCTGGACGGGGGTCAGTTCGGACGGGATTTCCCCACGTGCTCGAGCCTCCTCAACACACCTAACGGAGTCGGGGCCCAGAGCTGTTTTTAGCGACTCGATGGCATCGGCCGCGCGGCGGACGTTGGCAGAATTTAGGCGCCGCGCCAGCATGTCTGGCGCCATCCAGCCCGCTCCTCCGCCATCGAGCAGGTCCCTGACCCTGGTCACCTCACCAGCCACAGCCCTCTCGTCCGACTGCCACCTAAAACCTCGGTTGTGGAGATACGGATTCCCGAGCAGCGGCTCCTGCAGGACAGCCGCCACTCCAGCCGGTGGAGAGCTGCGCTTGGTGGAGACTTTGTTCCAGACCCTGATGAGTTCCTTGTAAAAGACAGGCAGCTCCTGGAAGGCGGTCCTGACGCCCCCCAAGCTCACAAACAGGAGCTGCGTGTCGTAGCTGAGGCCGTGCTGCTGGCGGAAGAAATACGTCGCCAGGGCACGCCACCTGGGAGGGTGCTTGACGTAAAGGTATCTCTGCAGGGTCTGAAGACGGAAAGTCGCGAGCTGGGTCTTCCAACGACTGACCGTCCTCCCCAAGCGGGAGCCTCAAGACCGCGGCAGAGACCCAGTGCTTCCTGTTGTTCCAGAAGAAGTCCACCAGCTTCTTCTGTATCTTGGTGACAAACGCAGGGGGAGGTGTCAAAGTGACCAGCCGGTACCACAACATGGCGGCCACCAGCTGGTTTATGACTAACGCTCGACCCCTGTAGGACAGCACTCGGAGCAGTCCTGCCCAGCGCCCTAGGCGAGCGGCGACCTTGGCCTCCAGCTCTTGCCAGTTCGCTGGCCAGGCTTCCTCGTCGGGGCTAAGGTAGACTCCCAGATAGAGGAGATGGGTCGTGCTCTAGGCAAAAATCCTGAGCTCCTCCGGCAGGGAGTCCACCAGCCACTGACCCACCAGGAGTCCGGTACATTTCTCCCAGTTGATCCTGGCAGAGGATGCGGCCGAGTAAATCTCCTGGCACTCACGCATCCTCCGCAGGCGTCATCGGCGTAAGCCGAGAGGACGACCTCCACGCCCGGCCCTTGCAGAGCCAGTCCCGTCAACCTCGTCCACAGGAGGCGCAGGAAAGGCTCCACGCAGATAGCATTTAACTGGCCGGACATGGGGCATTCCTGGCGCACCCCTCTCCCACAGCGAAGGGGCGCAGTCAAGGACCCCTTAACCTTTATCAGACACTCCGCGGCGGCGTACAAAAGTCGGATCCGGACGACGAAATGCGTCCCGAACCCGAAAGCGCGCAGAGTTCCGAACAGATAGGCGTGATCCACCCTGTCGAACGCCTTCTCTTGGTCAAGAGATAGGAAGGCGACCGACAGACCAGCCTCCTGGGAATGATGGATGAGGTCCCAGACCAGATGGATGTTATCGTGGATTGTCCGGCCCGGGATCGTGTAGGACTGGTCGAGGTGGATCATGTGGTCCAGCACGGCGCCAAGGCGAGCAGACATCGCCCTGGCGAAGATTTTGTAGTCCGTGCTGAGGAGGGAGACCGGGCGCCAGTTCTTAAGGAGGCGGAGATCGCCCTTCTTAGGCAGCAGGACGCTGACTGCCCTGCGCCACGAGAGGGGCATCTCCCCGGTCACCAGACTTTCCCCCAGGAGACACGCGTAGTCGCCCCCCATGACGTCCCAAAACGCCCTGTGCAACTCCACGGACAGCCCGTCCAGCCCCGGGGCTTTTCCCCTTGAGAGCCGGTCGAAGGCGCCAGTCAGCTCCGCCACGCTTAGCGGAGCTTCCAGATTTTCGGCGCCCTCCGGGCCGACCTTCGGCAGGTCCTCCCACAAAACTCTACGCACTTCCTTGCTGGACGGCTCCGGAGAGAACAGAGCCCCATAATATTCACGGGTCCTGTTGTTGACGCCCTCCGGATCCGAGACAAGAGAGCCGTCATCGGCCAGCAGCGTCAAGAGCTGCTTACGGACACTCTGTCTTTTTTCCAGCGAGTAGAAGAAGAGGGAGCTGCGGTCCAGATCCCGCAGGAACCGGATCCGCGACCTCACGAACGCGCCTCGGGACCCGATGAGCTGCAGGTCCTTCAGCACGGCCTTCTTCGCTTCGTACACCACCCGCAGGGCCGGGTCTCGTCGACTTGACCGAGACGGGACTCCAGGTCGAGCAACTCTTTTTCTAGGCACCCGACCCTGGCCGCCCGCCCCTTGGTCGACCCCCTCGCGTACTCTTGACAGAAGACGCGGACGTAAGCCTTGCCCACGTCCCACCATAGCCTCAAGGAGGGGAAACCCCCCCCGCTTCCTTCTCCAGTCGGCCCAGAAACGACGGAACGAGTGCTGGAACCGCACGTCCTCCAGCAGCTGGTTGTTAAAATGCCAGTATACGGACCCCGTCCTCGCGCGGAGCGAAGCGAGCTCCGCCCACACCAGGTGGTGGTCCGAACACGGCACCGGCCGCATGGAGGCCGCCGGGACGCAGGAAACGTACGCCCGAGCCACGTAAAGGCGGTCGATTTTGGACCATCCTACTCCAGGCCTCACCCAAGTAAAGGCGCTGGAGTCGGGATGGAGATTTCGCCAGACGTCCACCAAGTCGAAGGACCCGACTAGGTCCCTCAACTTCTCCATCGCCGTCATGCTCTGCGGGGCACCGGAGCGGTCCCTCGCCTCGAGGGTGCAGTTAAAATCCCCCCCGAGGACAATGCAGTCGCCGACGTCGACGGAGCCAAGAAGAGCGGACACTTCTTCGAAGAAGCGCGTTTGCTGCGGGCCGGGCTGAGGGGCGTACACGTTCACGAGATGGAGCGGCACGTCCCCCAGGCGAACCGTGACGTGCAACAAGCGGCCTGGCATGGGCTCCTCGACGCCCAAGATCTCCGGCTGAAAATGCGGGGCCAACAAGATGGCCACCCCACAAGAAGTGGTAGTGAGGTGGCTCATGCGGACCTCTCCTTGCCATTCCAGGAGCCACATGGCTTCGTCTCCCGGAACGGTGTGGGTTTCTTGCAGGAAGCACACCGCATATTTCCCCTCCCACAGGAGCGAAAAATTGTTAAATCTGCGGAGTGCCTCTCTGCCGCCGTTGATGTTGAGGCTGGGTATGGTTATCTTCATGACAAAAGCATAGTGCAACCTCTACCTAACCTATTGTGGGGGGGGGAGTGGAGTCGTTTGTTGACCTCCACTCCTTCAGCAGCCCAGCGAGGAACCTTTTGAGCCGGCACAGCTCAAGGCCTTGCGCCTTTGATAAGGGCCCGCCCACGGCCATGGTTTTAGTGGCGGCGCGGAAGGACGCGATGAGCAGCCCCGGCTCGGACCATCTTTCCAGGGCCAGATGGGCTCGGTTGCGGCGACCCTGGCTCTGGACCAAAAAGTCCCGGAGTTCCTTTGCAGGAATGAGGGGGGACTCAGCGGCGGGCACGAGGAGATCCACCGCCTCACTGGCGATGGACTCGAGATCTTCTCCCTCGTCCCCCACCGAGTCCCCGTCCCCCTCCGGGAGGTCGCTGCCAGCAGCCGGCCCGTCAATCGCACGAGGTACGGCAAATGGCCCGGCCGCTCCATCCGGCCCTGGCTCTGCCCCGATCCCACCCCCAGGATCGTCGGCAGAGGAGTCCCCACTGGGCTCTTTTAAAAGCGGTGCTGGGTCGGGAAGCGACAGCGCAAGGGGTTCCTCCTCCGCCCCAGGAACCAGGGAACACGGAGAGACCAGGTTTAGGAAATTCTCCAGCTCTACCCAGTCCCCCAGCTCCAAAGTAGGGGGCGAGGGTTGGTGTTCTTCCCCCTCCCCGTCGCCAACCCCCGGCCCAGCATGTGGATGTATGTTAAAATGTTTTACATTTTCATTTTCTGCCGAGTCAAGCAAGTCCCGGGGGAAGTTGGATAAAGGCTGGGCGGGCTCAGGTTCGGCCTTTTCGGCCCCGCCCACCTCAGTCCCCGGGACGCTCGACCCGGCGGGAACGCATTCCTCCACTGGACCCGCGCCCCCCACGACAGGCAGATCTTCCATGCCATCCCCGGGAGGCAGAGGCTGGGCAGCCTCGACTGATCCACCCTCCCCGGGGACAGATTCCTCTTGCCTACGGCGCAGTTTGGGGGCGCTGGTGGGGGCCGCGGGACACGCGGCAGGCACCGACTCCTCCGCGGAGGGATGTTGTTCCCCCTCCGCCTCATTGGAGCGGCGCCTCCTTTTGTTCCTGGGGGTGCGCGGAGGCAGGGAGACCTCCATGTCTGCCGAGGCCTCCCGCTCCACTCACCCCTTTTTCTTATCTTGCCCGCGCCCGAGCCCCTCTGCGGTATTGGTCAAGGGCTCGGGCACGGGCTCAGGGTACCCCGCGCTCGCCGATGACTGGGTTGGGCTGAGCGCAGTGATCAAACTGTCTGGCGCACTGAGGGGACCCGCCTCGAGATGTTTCGGCTTCCTCCGCGCCTTCTTTCCGATCGGACGCTCTCCCTCCCCCCCGCCGGAGACCGTGAAAACAAAGGCCCCCAACAATGCCCGCGCACCCACAGCTCCCGCCACGCGGACGCTACTAGGGGGAGGGGTGGCGGCGGCGCCAGCCTTGGCTGCCCTCAGTGGTTTGGCGGCCTTGGACGCGGGGCAGTTCTTACGAACATGCTCCACCTCCCTACAGGCATGGCACCGTACGCCGTCCGACGTCCAGAAGATGCGGTAGGCAGTCCCCTCGTGCACCACATTAAAACTACCCTCCGTCGTCTCCTCCCGTGCCAGCTGGACAAAGAGCTGGCGGCGGAAGGAGAAGACGTGGCGCAGGCTGCTCTCCCTGAGGCCGAGCGGTATGGGGTTGATCCCTGACCTTACCTCCGGCAGTTGGTGTAGGTGAGGGAGGAGGAGCCCAGCGGGAACAAAGGGCAGGACGTTAGAAAGGATGACCCTCTGCGCGGTGGCCTCGAGAGGGTCCACCGGCAGGAACGTCCCGCCCACCGTGAGCCCCTTTTCAAGGGCCAGGGACACCGCCCGCTCCGACCCCAGGAAGAATACAGCCTTCCCAGACATCTTGGAGGCTGCGACAATGGCCGAGGGGCCGACTACCCCAGTCATCGCCTGCACGCACTCCTCGATGCTCATTATGCGGTGAGTGTAGCTCTTGACCTCGTGTTTCTTTGTTATTAGTCTGAAAGGTGGCAGGGCAGCAGGAGGCGCAGCAGGCGCCGTGGATGTGGACACCGCCTGCGCATACGTCCTTGCTGGCCCTGCCACCAGCGTGGATGAGGTCGCCATCAAGGGGTCCCTTTAAGGGCTACACCCACCCCAAAGTCACAGGCCTTAATGTTCTTAAGTTGGCCTCGTTTAAGTGTATGAGCAGAGGAGCTCTCAATAAGGCACACCTCTCCCCTAGTTGACAATGGGGGAGGGGCCTTGCTCCCTCTGCTCAGTTGTCTTAATTGTGTTTTCAATTCGGAGGAAAGTGCTCTCAGAGAGAGAGGGGAGAGACAGAGAGAGAGAGAAAGAAAGTAGCGGGTGGGAAAGAGGGAAGCTGCGAGGGCAGGTCTCCCCTCACAGTGAAGGGTGGGTGTTTCTTGGGGTGCACTCCCCAGATGGCAAAAAACACAGTCTTTGTAGATGGTCTTCGGGTGGGGGTAGAAGATGTCTTCACCTGGGGTAGCTGGAGCCACCCAGGCACACAGTCCCAACGATGTTAAATAGGGTAATTAATCAGTCTTCAGCCAGGTAGCTCCAGCTATCCCAGGATAGGCAATGGGGGAGGGGTGCTTCAGTGGTGTGTGGGGCCTAGTTATTTAGCAAGACCCCCACACACACTTCCACACACACACACCCCCCGCGATGTTCCGGCCCTCAAAATGGTCTTCTTTCCTCCCCCCACCGATACAACAGTCTTTAGGGGAATGCACCAAAACACACCCATCTTTGGTTGATGAAGTTTCTCCCTCCTTCCACATTGGATAGTTGTTCTTTTTCCCCCTCTCTCCAACTCTCTGCAGCAGTATTAAAGGTTGTTGAATTTTCTGCTCTCCTCCTCTCCCTCTGGATGAATTGGAATTGTAGTAAGCCCCTTCCTCCTCTTCCTGGGCTGTTTCACAGGTCTCACAAAGGCTTTCCAGGCAGGAGCAACAGCAGGTAGCTCCTTCTCTCACTGCTCCAGGCTCCAAGTGAATAGGCCACGCCTCCAAAGCTCCACCATTGGTCCACAGATCCCCTGAAAGTAGCAGGACAGGTGGATCAGGTGGTTAAGAATGCATACGGAATGCTTGCCTTTATCGGCTGAGGCATAGAATATAAGAGCAGGGAGGTTATGCTTAAATTGTATAATACTTTGGTTAGGTCACAGCTGGAGTACGGCGTGCAGTTCTGGTCATCGTATTATAGGAAAGATGAGATTGCACTAGAGAGGGTGCAGAGGAGATTTACTAGGATGCTGCCCGGAATGGAGAATCGTAATAATGAGGACAGATTGGATAGGCTGGGTTTGCTCTCATTAGAACAGAGGAGGTTGAGAGGAGACCTCATTGAGGTGTACAAAATATTGAGGGGCCTGGACATAGTGGATAGTAAGAGCCTATTTCCATTGCTGGAGGGGGTCTGTAACCAGGGGGCATAGTTTTAAGGTAGTTGGTGGAAGGTTTAGAGAGGATTTGAGGGGGGGGGAGCTTCTTTACCTACAGGGTTGTGAGGATCTGGAACTCGTTGCCTGGAAGAGTGGTGGATGCAGAAACCCTCACCACTTTTAAGAGATGGTTGGATGGGCATTTAAAGTGCAGTAACCTGCAGGGTTACGGACCTAGAGCTGGTAATTGGGATTAGACTGGATGACCTTTTGTTGGACGGCGCAGATATAATGGTAAATACTGCCGGGAATTGTCACACATCGCACGATGCGTACACTGTCACACATCACATCACGCACATTGTCACACATCACACCGGGCACATTGTCACACATCACATGGTGCGCACATTGTCACACATCACACACCGAGCACATTGTCATACATCACACACCGCGCACTTTGTCACACATCACAATGTAACCCCACTTTTTAAAAAAGGAGGGATAGAGAAAACAGGGAATTATAGACCAGTCAGCCTGACATCGGTATTGGGCAAAATGATGGAATCAATTATTAAGGATGTCATAGCAGCGCATTTGGAAAGAGGTGACATGATAGGTACAAGTCAGCATGGATTTGTGAAAGGGAAAGCATGCTTGACAAACCTTCTGGAATTTTTTGAGGATGTTTCCAGTAGAGTGGACAAGGGAGACAGTTGATGTGGTGTATTTGGACTTTCAGAAGGCTTTCGTCAAGGTCCCACACAAGAGATTAATGTGCAAAGTTAAAGCACATGGGATTGGGGGTAGTGTGCTGACGTGGATTGAAAACTGGTTGGCAGACAGGAAGCAAAGAGTAGGAGTAAATGGGTACTTTTCAGAATGGCAGGCAGTGACTAGTGGGGTACCGCAAGGTTCTGTGCTGGGGCCCCAACTGTTTACGTTGTACATTAATGATTTAGACGAGGGGATTAAATGTAGTAACTCCAAATTTGCGGATGACACTAAGTTGGGTGGCAGTGTGAGCTGCGAGGAGCATGCTATGAGGCTGCAGAGTGACTTGGATAGGTTAGGTGAGTGGGGAAATGCATGGCAGATGAAGTATAATGTGGATAAATGTGACGTTATCCACTTTGGTGGTAAAAACAGAGTGACAGACTATTATCTGAATGGTGACAGATTAGGAAAAGGGGATGTGCAGCGAGACCTGGGTGTCATGGTACATCAGTCATTGAAAGTTGACATGCAGGTTCAGCAGGCGGTTAAGAAAGCAAATGGCATGTTGGCCTTCATAGCGAGGGGATTTGAGTACAGGGGCAGGGAGGTGTTACTACAGTTGTACAGGGCCCTGGTGAGGCCACACCTGGAGTATTGTGTACAGTTTTAGTCTCCTAACTTGAGGAAGGACATTCTTGCTGTTGAGGGAGTGCAGCGAAGGTTCACCAGACTGATTCCCGGGATGGCGGAACTGACATTTCAAGAAAAACTGGATCAACTGGGCTTGTATTCACTGGAGTTCAGAAGAATGAGAGGGGATCTCATAGAAACGTTTAAAATTCTGACGGGTTTAGACAGGTTAGATGCAGGAAGAATGTTCCCAATGTTGGGGAAGTCCAGAACCAGGGGTCACAGTCTAAAGATAAGGAGTAAGCCATTTAGAACCGAGATGAGGAGAAACTTCTTCACCCAGAGAGTGGTGAACCTGTGGAATTCTCTACCACAGAAAGTCGTTGAGGCCAATTCACTAAATATATTCAAAAAGGAGTTGGATGTAGTCCTTACTGCTAGGGGGATCAAGAGGTATGGCGAGAAAACATGAATGGGGTACTGAAGTTGCGTGTTCAGTCATGAACTCATTGAATGGCGGTGCAGGCTCGAAGGACCGAATGGCCTACTCCTGCACCTATTTTCTATGTTTCTATGAATAGAATACAGCCAGGGTGATCTCCTGGACTAGTTTTGATCGCCTGGATGGGTCGGAGAGAAATTTTCCCACATTATTTTCTCCCTAAATTGGCCTGGGTTTTTATCTGGTTTCCGCCTCTCCCAGGAGATCACATGGCTCCGGTTGGGGTGGAGTGTAGGATGATTCAGTATAAGGGGTGTCGCAGTTGTGTGAGGCAGACTGGTTGGACTCGATGCTCTTTGCCTTTCCGTCATAGTTCATAGGTTTATATGAAACTTTCAGGGCTGTTGACCAAGGGCCGTGCGGCTATTTGTCGGCCGGCGCGGACACGATGGGCCAAAATGGCCTTCTTCTGCGCTGTAAATTTCTATGTTTCTATGATTCTATGAATGGCTGCTGAAGAGTTTGTGGGTTTAAATTTCTCACACTGCTCCCTCTGCAACTCAGACTTCCCCCTCTTCAATGCCACCTCTCTGCTCTCCAACCTGCAACACTCTCCTCTGCAGTGCGACCACTTTGCTTTCCAGGCTCCAACTATCTCCTTTGCAATGCCACCTCTCTGCTCTCCGGGCTCAAACGCGCTCCTCTCCCCTCTAACAATCACACGTGGAATAAAGTGGGCTGCTTTTACGCGCGCACGCAGTTCACCAATCAGCCTCCAACGGCCACGAAATGACGTCACGTCGGCAGAAGAAAACTACAATGAAAAAAATGCGCGAAGTCTCGCGCATGCGCAGTGGATGCTCTCCGAAGATCTCCGAGTGGAGAGGCCTACAACTGACGCACAATTGTGACGCCGGCCGGACACTCGCGCTCCTGCCCGCTCCCGTCCACCGACTGCCGCCCACACAACGGAGCCAAAAGTGGATCCCTACAGGATCCTGCGGCAGCGGGTGGCAAAAACGTAGCTCCCGCCCGGGCACCGCCGAGAAATGGGCGGTGATCAAATTCGGCCCCCATATCTTTACCAAACGTGGTGGTGATGCTGTTAAATAAAGGCAAAATGCTGCAGTCTGAGCAGAAGCATTTTCCCACAGTGTATCAGTCGCACTGAAGCCAGTCAAACAAAATTATGTTTTTTCTCAGGTTTGCAGCAAAATCTATTTTGGTTGTTTTTCAAAAATTAATTGAAGAACTACAGGAAACATTTCAAAAGCTTTATGGGGTAAAAATTCTAGTGTTCTGAACTCTTGGCACTGCAGGGAGCCATACTACAAAATTGCCCCCGGTCCCAGGCTGCAGCTTTGCATCGATTAATGAATGGAAATTCATGGGCTGGGAGTGCACAATTTTGCAATATGCCCTCCCACAGTATAACAGGAGCACACAGCAGAATCTCTATCCCAATATTCCTACAATCAGGTCTTACTCTGCCAGCAGTCTGTTCACAGGGAATTATTCTGTGCTTTATAAGTTATTCCTTCAGTTCATCAAACTCAAGGGTTTATTATGTTAAATATAATTCAGTTACATACTGAGGGATGGTTTCTCCGGTTTACCACACGTGAAGTATTTGTCATTTTTCATAAGTCACATTTTGCTGAAGATCGCACATTATTGCATCAAATGCCAATCTCTCCTTCATCAACGTATAAATTATTAAAAATATCTAGAGCTTCTTCACCAATAATGTAGTCAAAACAATGCTTTCAGCTTTTTTTTTCATTTACTCCAATAGGTGCTAAATGCACTTCCAGTAGCTTAAACCAAGATTTCCAGTCGCACTGAAGGCCAAGTAGAAGTTGCAGTTTATCCATTTTAATATCTTCTTCTTAGGCAATCCCTCGGAGTCGAGGATAACTTGCTTCCACTCTAATATGAGTTCTAAGGTGACTGATGAGACCAATGTGGGATCTACAGTCTCTGTCACAGGTGGGGCAGGTGGTGGTTGGAGCGACGGGTGGGGTGCTTGATTTGTCGTATGCTTCTTCTGCTGTTTGTACTTGGCTTCCGCATACTCCCAACTAAGAGACTCAAAGTGTTTGGCGCCTTCTCGGATGCTTCTTCTCCACTTTGAGCGGTCTCCCAAGCGTCGGTGGGGTTGTTACATTTTTTTCAAAGCGGATTTGAGGACATCCTTGAAGTGTTTTCTCTGCCCTCCTGGGGCTCACTTGCCGTGTTGGAGCTCGGAGTAGTGCGCTTGTTCCAGCAGTCCAGTGTTGGGAATACGGACAATGTGGCCCGTCCATCGGAGCTGGTTGAGTGTGGTCAATGCCTCAATGCTGGGGATGTTGGCCTGAGCGAAATCACTGACGTTGGTGCGCCTATCCTGCCAATGGATTTGCACAATGTTGTGGAGGCAGTGCTGGTGGTACTTCCTCAGTGCTTTGAGGTGCCTACTGTACATATTCCATGTCTCTGAGGCATATAGGAGGGCGGGTATCACTACTGCTCTGTAGACCATGAGCTTGGTGCTGGGTTTGAGATCCTGGTCTTCCAACACCCTCTTCCTCAGGTGACCAAAGGCTGCATTGGCACACTGATGGTGGTGGTGGACTTCATCATCAATGTCTGCCCTTGCTGATAGTAGACTCCCAAGGTATGGAAAGTGTCAACATTGTCCAAGGTCTCATCATGGATCTTGATAATTGGGGCTAGTACCGTGTGGCGGGAACAGGTTGGTAGAGAACTTTTGGCTTACGGATGTTTAATGCAAGGCCCAGACTCTCATACGCTTCGGTGAAGGTGTTGACAAAGGTTTGGAGTTCGACCTCCGAGTGTGCACAAATGCAAGCATTGTCTGCATACTGTAATTCAATGACAAAGGTTGGAATGACCCTGGATCTGGGATGGAGGCAAGGGAAGTTGAACAATTTCCCGTTTGTCCTATAGTTTACCTCCACTCCAGTGGTGAGCTTGTTGAGGGTGAGATGGAGCATTGCAGTGAGGAAGACTGACAAGAGTGTGGGTGCGATGACACAGCCTTGCTTGTCTGCATGTATATTGTGTCTGTGGTGGATCCTTTGGTAAGGATCATAGCTTGCATGTCTGCCTCTCTATCTTCGTTGAACAGCTCTCCATTCTTAGCCCTCAGCAGGGTAGTGACCTTGGGTGCTTGGGCTGTAGGTGGTCTTGACTCATAGAACAGCACAGAAGGAGGCCATTTTAGCCCATTGTGTCCGCGCCAACCAACAAGAGGCTATCCAGCCTAATCCCACTTTCCAGTCTGTAACCCTGCAGGTTAGGGCACTTCAAGTACTTTTTAAATGTGGTGAGGGTTCATGCCTCTACCAACATTTCAAGCAGTGAGTTACAGACTCGCACAACCCTCTGTGTTATGTATTTAACCCCTTGCAATCTGTATTGCACTTCCTGAAGAGGGCCTACCTGTTAGAGTCCCAAGGGAACCCAGCATCCCTTGGGAGCATGGTATATAAGCAGGCCACCCACGAGGTACCTGCACTCTGGAATCTTATTAAAGGAGCAATGGTCAACATGCTCATTATACACAGTACTCAGTTTCATCCTTTATTGTGAACGCATCAATTGGCGACAAGGTAACGAACAACCATGCAAAAATGCAAAGAACAGTTGGTACCCTGGAGAAGTTCTCAGAAGGGGACGATTGGGAGGCCTTCGTGGAGAGACTCGACCAATACTTTGTGGCCAACGAGCTGGAAGGGGACGAGAACGCTGCCTAACGAAGGGCGATCCTCCCAACTGTCTGTGGGGCAACAACTTATGGCCTCATGAAGAATTTCCGAGCTCCGGTAAAACCAACAGCTAAAACCTATGAAGAATTGTGTTATGCTGGTCCAGGAGCACCTAAATCCTAAGGAAAGCATTTTGATGGCGAGATATCGGTTCTACACGTGTCAACAGTCGGAGGACCAGGAAGTGGTGAGCTATGTCGCTGAACTAAGGCGCCTCGCAGGACATTGCGAATTTGAGGGATTCCTAGAACAAATGCTTAGAGAGTTTTTTGTACTGGGCATTGGCCATGAGGTAATCCTTCGCAAACTGTTGACTGTTGAAACTCCGAATCTAAGTAAAGCCATAATGATAGCCCAGGCATTTATGTCCAGCAGCGACAACACCAAACAGATTTTGCAAAGTAAAGAAGTTTCAGCCAGTGCTGTAGACAAATAACTTCATTTTGGAGCAGGAATATACATGGCAGAGTGTACACACCGGCTGCTGCACCACCTCAGATAACCCAGAGTCCGCCATCAATCATTAATGCGAGGCAGTTAACACCTTGTTGGCGCTGTGGAGGTGATCATTGGCCCCATCAATGCCGCTTCAAGCACTATGCGTGCAACAGTTGCAGAACAATGGGACACCTCCAGCGAATGTGCAGGCGAGCTGCAAACCCTGAAAACCACCACGTTGCAGAGGAAGATTGATCCACTGTGGATCAAGCTGAATAGGAGTCTCGTACCGAGGAGGCAGAAGTGTACGGGGTACACATTCAACCACGAAATGTCCACCGATAATGTTGAAAGTTGAACTGAATGGAATTCCATTATCGATGGAACTGGATATGGGTGCGAGTCAGTCCATAATGAGTAAAAAGGCCTTCGACAGGCTGTGGGGCAACAAGGCACACAGGCCCAAGCTCAGCCCCATTCACACCAAACTAAGGACTTACACCAAGGAACTGATCCCTGTAATTGGCACAGAAGTCAAAGTCTCCTGTGATGGAGCAGTACACGAACTCCCACTGTGGATTGTGCCAGGGGATGGCCCCACATTGCTAGGCAGAAGCTGGCTGGGAAAAATCCGCTGGAACTGGGACGACATCCGAGCACTTTCGTCCGTCGACAATGCCTCATGTGCCCAGGTTCTGAGCAGGTTTCCATTGTTGTTCGAGCCAGGCATTGGAAGTTTCTCGGGGGCGAAAGTACAGATCCATTTGGTTCCCGGTATGCGACCCATCCACCACAAGGCACGGGTGGTACCGTAAAAGATGCGTGAGAAAGTGGAAATTGAGCTGGACAGGCTGCAGCAAGAAGGTATCATCGCACCGGTGGAATTCAAGGACTGGGCCAGTCCGATTATCCCGGTTAAAGAGGATGGCGCGGTCAAAACTTGTGGGCACTATAAAGTAACGATTAACTGTTTTTCGCTACCCGCTACCCAAGGCAGATGACCTATTTCCAACCTTGGCTGGAGGGAAGACGTTCACCAAGCTGGACCTGACCTCGGCCTACATGACGCAAGAGCTGGAGGAGTCTTCAAACCAACACGCACAAAGGTCTGTTCATCTGTAACAGATGCCCGTTCGGGATTCGGCCGGCCGCGGCAATCTTTCAACGGAACATGGAAAGCCTGCTAAAGTCGGTTACTCACACCATGGATTTCCAGGACGATATACTGGTTACAGGTCGGGATATCATCGAACACTTGAAGAATCTGGAAGAGGTTCTTAGTTGGTTGGATCGCGTGGGACTCAAGTTGAAACCCTCGAAGTGTGTTTTCCTGGTGCAGGAGGTCGAGTTCTTGGGAAGAAGCATCGTGGCAGACGGCATCAAACCCACCAACACCAAGACGGAGGCCATCAAGAACGCGCTGAGACCACAGAAAGTGACAGAGCTGTGGTCGTTCCTGGGACTCCTTAATTATTTCGGTAATTTCCTACCTGGGTTAAGAACCCTGCAAGAACTCCTACCTGCGCTACTGCGCAAGGGAGGCGACTGGGTATGGGGGAATTCACAAGAAGCTGCCTTTAAGAAAGCCATAAATCTGTTGTGTTCAAACAAACTGCTTGTCTTGTATAACCCTTGTAAATGATGCGTCGCCATACAGGGTCAGGTGTGTGTTACAACAGGCTAACGAATCAGGGATTTTGCAACCGATCGCTTATGCGCCCAGGAGTTTGTCTGAGGCCGAAAGGGCCGACAGCATGATTGAAAAAAGGCTCTGGCGTGCATTTACGGGGGCAAGAAAATGCACCAGTACTAATTTGGCCTCAAGTTTGAGCTTGAAACTGACCACAAGCAGCTCATATCGCTGTTCTCTGAGAGCAAAGGGATTAACACCAATGTCTCTGCCCGCATCCAAAGATGGGCGCTCACGCTGTCGGCATACAATTATGTAATCCGCCACAGACCGGGCACAGAGAACTGCACTGATGCTCTCAGTTGGCTGCCATTGCCCACCACCGGGGTGGAAATGGCACAGCCTGCGGACTTGCTCATGGTAATGGCTGCATTCGAAAATGAAAAGTCCCCCGTTACGGCCCGCCAGATCTTGACCTGGACCAGCCAGAATCCTTTACTGTCCTTGGTAAAAAAACTGTGTCATCAATGGGAGCTGGTCCACCATTTCAGCGGAGATGCAGGAGGCGATTAAGCCGTTCCACAGGCGCAAAGACGAAATGTCCCTACAGGCGGACTCCCTGTTGTGGGGAAATCGGGTGGTCTTGCCTAAGAAAGGCAGAGATACATTCATTTGTGAACAGCGCAGCACCCATCCAGGCATTGTAATGATGAAAGCCATAGCTAGATCCCATGTGTGGTGGCCCGGCATCGACTCAGATTTAGAGTCATGCGTGCGCCAGTGCAACACTTGCTCTCAGCTGAGCAATGCACCCAGAGAAGCACCGCTAAGTTTGTGGTCGTGGCCCTCCAAACCGTGGTCGAGAATCCACGTGGACTATGCAGGCCCATTTCTAGGCAAAATGTTCTTGGTTGTTGTGGATGCTTACTCAAAATGGATTGAATGTGCAATAATGTCTGTAAGCACGTCCACGGCCACTATTGAAAGCCTACGAGCCATGTTTGCCACGCTCAGCCTGCCTGATGTCCCAGTCAGCGACAATGGGTCATGTTTCACCAGTGCTAAATTCAAGGAATTCATGACCCGCAATGGGATCAAGCACGTCACATCTGCCCCTTTCAAGCCTGCATCCAACGGCTAGGCCATCAAGCAAAGCTTGAAACGCGTGTCGGAAGGCTCCCTGCAGACCTGACCATCTCGAGTGCTGCTCAGCTACCACACCTGACCACACTCATTCACCGGGGTTCCCCCAGCTGAGCTGCTTATGAAAAGGGCGCTCAAAACAAGGCTCTCTCTTGTCCACCCTGATCTCCATGATCACGTGGAGGGCTGGCAGCATCAACAAAGTGTGTACCATGACTGCGCAAATTTGTCATGCGATATTGAGGTCAAGGACCCAGTGTTTTTACTCAATTATGGACATGGTCCCAAATGGCTCGCTGGCACGGTCATAGCCAAAGAGGGGAGTAGGGTGTTTCAGTTCAAATTGGCCAATGGACTAACACGCAGAAAACATTTGGACCAAATCAAATTGCGGATCGCCAACAGCTACGAACAATCCAAAGAGGACACCACCAACTTTGACCCTCCAACACACACACAAGTGGCAACTGACATCATGGTTGACCACGGAGCTGAGCTCACCATCCCCAGCAGCCCGGCAAGGCCGGCTGCACAGCAGCCCAGTGAATAACTAACCAACTCACCCACAACCTTTGAATTACCCTCATTTGTACCTAGACGATCGACAAGGGAGCAAAAAGCCCCAGATCGTCTCACTTTGTAAACAAGTGTACCATTGACTTTACGGGGGAGTGATGTTATGTATTTAACCCCTTGCAACTTGTATTATACTACCACCAGAGGGCCTACCTGTTGGAGTCCCAAAGGATCCCAGCATCCCTTGGGAGCACGGTATATAAGCAGGCCACCCACAAGGTACCTGCACGCTGGAATCTTATTAAAAGTGCTAAGGTACACAGTCCTCAGTTTCATCTTTTATTGTAAATGCATCACTCTGTGTGAAGAAAGTTCCCCTCAAATCCTCTCTAAACCTTCCATTAATTACTTTAAATGTATGCCCCCTGTTTGTTGGCCCCTCTGCCAAAGGAAATGGGTGCTTTCGATCCACTATATCTAGGCTCCTCATAATTTTATACATCTCAATGAGGTCTCCCCTCAGCCTCCTCTGTTCCAAGAAAAAAAACCCGGCCTATCCAATCTGTCCTCATAGCTAAGATTCTCCAATCCCGGCAACATCCTCGTAAATCTCCTCTGTACCCTCTCCAGTGCAATCACGCCCTTCCTGTAATGCAGTGACCAGAACTGCACGCAGTACTCCAACTGTGGCCTAACCAGTGCTTTATACAGTTCAAGCATAACCCACCTGCTCTTGTATTCTATGCCTCGGCTAAAAAGGCAAGCATTCTGTATGCCTTCTTAACCACATTATCTATCTGGCTTGCTACCTTCAGGGATCTGTGGACATGCACTCCAAGGTCCCTTTGTTCCTCTACACTTCTCAGTGTCCTGCCATTTAATGTATATTCCCTTTTCTTGTTAGCCCTCCCAAAATGCATTACTTCACACTACTCTGGATTATATTCCATTTGCCACTGTTCTGCCCACCTGACCAGTTGATTGATATCTTCCTGCAGTCCGCAGCTTTCTTCTTCATTATCAACCACACAGCTGATTTTGGTTTCATCTGAAAACTTCTTAATCATACTCCCTATATTCAAGTCTAGATCATTGATATATACCACAAAAAGCAAGGGACCCAGGACTGAGCCCTGCGGAACCCCACTGGAAACATCCTTCCAGTCACAAAAACACCCATCAAGCATTACCCTTTGCTTCCTGCCTCCAACTTGCCACTTTTCCCTGGATCCCATGGGCTTTTACTTTCATGACCTGCCATGTTGGATCTTATCAAAAGCTTTGCTAAAATCCATATACACTACATCACGTGCACTGCTCTCATTGACCTTCCTGGTTACCTCCTCGAAAAATCAAGTTAATTAAACACAACCTTCCCTTAACAAATCCATGCTGACAGTCCTTGATTAATCCGTTTCTTTAAATGAAGATTTATCCTGTCTTTCAGGAGTTTTTCCAATAATTTTCCCACCACTGAGGTTAGGCTGACAGGCCTGTAATTACTCGGTCTGTCCCATTCTCCCTTCTTAAACAAAGGTACCACATTAGCAGTCCTCCAGTCCTCCAGACTGCACTAAAAAATCCATGCACGTCATGGTTATTTTATTATATCGTTTACTTTATTTGCAAGGCTTTCTTTTTAGTACCTGCCATGGTTCTTCAGTTTTTCTACTCGTGTAGCACGTTTGACAACATGGAGAGGAAATTCATCTTGGCAGCAGTGTAAAACATGTTATTTTTTAAATGTATTTTTTTATTCGTTCCTAGGATGTGGGTGTCACTGGCAAGACCAGCATTTATTGCCCATCCCTAATTGCTCTTGAGAAGTTTGTGATGAGTCGCCTTCTTGAACCACTGCAGTCCTTGTGGTGAAAGTATTCTCACAGTTCTGTTAGGGAGGGAGTTCCAGGATTTTGATCCAGCGACAATGAAGGAACAGCAATTTACATCCAAGTCAGGATGGTGTGTGACTTGGAAGGGAACTTTGAGGTGATGGTATTCCTATGTGCTTGCTACCCTTGTCCTTCTAGGTGGTAGAGGTCACGAGTTTGGGAGGTGCTGCCGAAGAAGCCTTGGTGAGTTGCTGCAGTGCATCTTGTTGACGGTGCACACTGCAGCCACGGTGCGCTGCTGGTGGAGGCAGTGAATGTTAAAGGTGGTGGATGGTGTGCCAATCAGGTGGGCTACTTTGTCCTAGATAGTGTCGAGCTTCTTGAGTGTTGTTGGAGCTGCAAGATTTGTGACTTGTGGATGGTGGAAAGGCTTTGGGGAGTCAGGAAGGAGTCACTCTCCACAGAATACCCAGCCTCTGATCTGCTCTTGTTGTCACAGTGTTTATGTGGCTGGTCCAGTTAAGTTTCTGGTCAATGGTGATCTCCATGATGTTGATGGTGGGGGATTCGGCGATGCTAATGACATTGAATGTTAAGGGGCGGTGGTTAGGCACTCGCTTGTTGGAGACTTGTGTGGCGCCAATGTTACTTACCACCTATTAGCCCAAGCCTGAATTTTGTTCAGTCTTGCTGCATGCGGGCATGGACGGCTCCATTATCTGATGAGTTGCGAATGGAATTGAACACTGTGCAGTCATCAACAAACGTCCCCAATTCTGACCTTATGATGGAGGGAAGGTCACTGATGAAGCAGCTGAAGATGGTTGGGCCAAGGACACTGCCCTGAGGAACTCCTGCAGTGATGTCCTGGGGCTGGGATGATTGACCTCCAACCACCACAACCATCTTTCATTGTGTTAGGTATGACTCCAGTC
The DNA here is from genome assembly GCF_044704955.1 of Pristiophorus japonicus. Lineage (NCBI taxonomy): Eukaryota > Metazoa > Chordata > Chondrichthyes > Pristiophoridae > Pristiophorus > Pristiophorus japonicus. The sequence goes on from NC_091977.1 coordinate 305,764,458, forward strand.
AGTGGAGAGTTTTCCCCCTGATTCCCATTGACTTCAGTTTTACTAGGGCTCCTTGGTGCCACACTCCGTCAAATGTCGCCTTGATTTCAGGGGCAGTCACTCTCGCCTCACCTCTGGAATTCAGCTCTTTTGTCCATGTTTGGACCAAGGCTGTAATGAGGTCAGGGGCCGAGTGGTCCTGGCGGAACCCAAACTGGGCATCAGTGAGCAGGTTAAGAACATGAGAAATAGGAGCAGGAGTAGGCAATTTGGTCTCTCGAGCCTGCTCCACCATTAAATAAGATTATGGCTGATCTGATCATGGACTCAGCTCCACTTCCCTGCTCGCTCCCCATAACCCTTTATTCCCTTATCACTCAAAAATCTGTCTATCTCCGCCTCAAATATATTCAATGACCCAGCCTCCACAGCACTCTGGGGCAGAGAATTCCACAGATTTACAACCCTCTGAGAGAAGAAATTCCTCCTTATTTCAGTTTTAAATGGGCGGTCCCCTTATTCTGAGACTATGCCCCCTAGTTTTAGTTTCCCCTATGAGTGGAAATATCCTCTCTGCATCCACCTTATCGAGCCCCCTCATTATCTTATATGTTTCGATAAGATCACCTCTCATTCTTCTGAACTCCAATAAGTATAGGCCCAACCTACTCAACCTATCTTCATAAGTCCGGAATCAACCTCGTGAAACTTCTCTGTACAGCCTCGAATACAAGTATATCCTTCCTTAAATATGGAGATCAAAAAATGCACGCAGTACTCCAGGTGTGGCCTTACCAATACCCTGTACAGTTGTAGCAGGACGTCTCTGCTTTTATACTCTATCCCCCTTGCAATAAAGGTCAACATTCCATTTGCCTTCCTGATTACTTGCTGTACCTACATACTAACTTTTTGTGTTTCATGCTCAAGGATCCCCAGGTCCCTCTGTATTGCAGCACTTTGCAATTTTTCTCCATTTAAATTATAATTTGCTTTTCTATTTTTTCTGCCAAAGTGGATAACCTCACATTTTCCCACATTATATTCCAACTGCCAAATTTTTTCCCACTCACTTAGCCTGTCTATATTCCTTTGCAGATTTTTTGTGTCCTCACATTTTGCTCTCCCACCCATCTTTGTGTCATCAGCAAACTTGGCTACATTACAATTGGTCCCTTCATCCAAGTCATTAATATAGATTGTAAATAGTTGAGGCCCCAGCACCGATCCCTATGGCACCCCACTAGTTACTGTTTGCCAACCGGAAAATTATCCATTTATCCCGACTCTTTTTTGTTAGTTAGCCAATCCTCTAGCCATGCTAATATATTACCCCCAACCCCATGGACTTTTATCTTGTGCAGTGACCTTTCATGTGGCACCTTATCGAATTCCTTCTAGAAATCCAAATACAGGACATCCACTGGTTTCCCCCTTATCCACCCTGCTCGTTACATCCTCAAAGAACTCCAGCAAATTTGTCAAACATGATTTCCCTTTCATAAAACTATGCTGACTCTGCCTGATTGAATTATGCTTTTCTAAATGTCCTGCGACTGCTTCCTTAATAATGGACTCTAGCATTTTCCCAACAACAGATGTTAGGCTAACTGGTCTATAGTTTCCTGCTTTCTGTCTGCCTCCTTTTTGAAATAGGGGCGTTACATTTGCGGTTTTCCAATCTGCTGGGACCGCCACAGAATCCAGGGAATTTTGGTAAATTACAACTGATGCATCCACTATCTCTGCAGCCACTCCTTTTAAGACCCTAGAATGCAAGCCATCAGGTCCACGGGACTTGTCCACCTTTAGTCCCATTATTTTACTGAGTACTACTTCTTTAGTGATAGTGATTGTATTAAGTTCCTCCCTCCCTATAGCCCTTTGATTATCCACTATTGGGATGTTTTAGTGTCTCCTACCGTGAAGACCGATACAAAATAGTTCAAAGTTGTTCAAAGTTTCTGTCATTTCCCTGTCCCCATTGTTAATTCCCCAGTCTCATCCTCTAAGGGATCAACATTTACTTTAGCCACTCTTTTCCTTTTTATGTGCCTGTAGAAACTCTTACTATCTGTTTTTATATTTCGTGCTAATTTACTTTCATAATCTATCTTCTCTCTCTATCATTTTTTTAGACGTTCTTTGCTGGCTTTTAAAAGTTTCCCAATCCTCTGACCTCCCATTAATCTTGGCCACATTGTTTGCCCTTGTTTTCAATTTGATACCATCCCTTATTTCCTTAGTTAGCCACGGGTGGTTATCCCTTCTCTTACAGTCTTTCCTTCTCATTGGGATATATTTTTGTTGAGATTTATGAAATATTTCCTTAAATGTCTGGCACTGCTCATCAACCATCCCACACTTTAATCTATTTTCCCAGTCCACTTTAGCCAACTCTGACTTCATACCTTTGGAGTCTCCTTTGTTTAAGCTTAAGACACTGGTTTGAGATCCAACTTTCTCACCTTCCAACTGAATTTGAAATTCAACCATGCTGTGGTCATTCATTCCTAGAGGATCCTTTACTGGGAGATTGTTTACTGGGAGGTTGCATTACACAGTACCAGATCTAAGATAGCCTGTTTTCTGATTGATTCCGCATGTACTGTTCAAGGAAACTATCCCGGATACACTCTATGAACTCTTCCTCAAGGCTACCCTGACCAATTTGCTTTGTCCAATCAATATGAAGGTTAAAATCTCCCATGATTATTGCCATTCCTTTTTTACAAGCCTCCATTATTTCTTTATTTATACTCCGTGCAACAGTGTAGCTACTGTTAGGGGGCCTGATGAATATGACCATCGGTGATTTTTTTCCCCCTTATTATTCCTTATCCCTACCCATCTTGATCTTCTGAGCCAATATCGTTTCTCACTAACGCACTGATCTCACCCATTATTAACAGAGCTACCCCACCTCCTTTTCCTTTCTGTCTGTCCTTCCGAATTGTCAAATACCCTGAATATTTAGTTCCCAGCCTTTGCCACCTTGCAACCACGTCTCTGTAATGGTTATCAGATCATACCCATTTGTATCTATTAGTGCCGTCAACTCATCTATTTTGTTACGAATGCTGCATGCATTCAGATAAAGAGCTTTTAAATGTGTTTTTTTACCATTTTTTCCTGCTTTCACCCCACTTTCTGATACACTTTTAAGTTTATACATTCTGTCCCTTCCTGGCACACTCTGGTTTTCATTTCCCCCAGTGCTACCCTGCTCTGTTGCCTTCTCCTTATTCTTTGCCTTTTTAAATTTCCGCTCATCTGAACCCTCCCTCCCCCACTAATTAGTTTAAAGCCCTCTCTATAGCCCTAGTTATTTGATTCACCAGGACCTTAGTTCCAGCACGGTCTAAGTGGAGCCCGTCCCAACAGAACAGCTCCCTCTTACCCAGTACTGGTGCCAGTGTCCCACGAACCAAAACACATTTCTCCCACACCAGTCTTTGAGCCACATGTTTAACTCTCTGATCTTATTTACCCGATGCAAATTTGCTCGTGGCTCAGGTAGTAATCCAGAGATTATTACCTTTATGGTTGCTTTTTAATGTGGCCTCTAGCTGCTCATAATCCCTCAACAGAACCGCTTTGTCTGTCCTACCTATGTCATTGGTACCCACATGGACCACGACAACTGGATCTTCCCCCTCCCACTCAAAGTTCCTCCTCAGCCCAGAGGAGATGTCTTAACCCTGACACCAGGCAAGCAACACAGCCTTCGTGACTCACGTTCTCGGCTGCAGAGAACAGTATCTATCCCCCTAATGATACCGTTCCCTACCACTACAACACTTTTTTTTACTCCCTCCACATGAATGGCCCCCTGTACCACGGTGCTGTGGTCAGTTTGCTCATCCTCCCTACAGTCCCTGCTCTCGTCCACACAGGGAGTAAGAGCCTTGAATCTGTTGGACAAAAGCAAGGGCCGAGGCTCCTCTATCACTACCTTCTGAGTCCCCAAACCTTCCTCACTCATAGTTATTGGTGAGTAAGTGACGTTTGATAGCACTATTGACGACACCTTCCATCACTTTGCTGATGATTGAGTGTAGACAGATGGGACGATAATTGGCTGGACTGGATTTGTCCTGCTTTTTGTGGACAGGACATACTTGGGCAGTTTTCCACATTGTCAGATAGATGCCAGTGTTATAGCTGTACTGAAACAGCTTGGCTAAAAGCGCGGCTGGTTCTGGAACACAACTCTTCAGCAAAACAGCTGGGATGTTGTCGGGGCCCATAGCCTGTGCTGTATCCAGTGCACTCTGCTGTTTCTTGATACCACGTGGAGTGAACCGAATTTGCTGAAGAATGGCTTCTGTGATGGTGGGGACCTTAGGAGGAGGCGGAGATGGATCATCCACTCGGCACTTCTGGCTGAAGATGGTTGTAAACTGTCATGTTTGTAACACCAGTGTATTACTGTATACACTCAACCTAGATGCACACCTTGACCACAAGGGGTGAACTTGTTGGAGACACTCCTTACCTGGTCACACAGGTATAAAAAGGGAGGTCCCGCGCAGGGTCATTGTCTTTGGAGTCCTGTAAATAAAGAGAGCAGGTCACAGTGACCTTGTCCCCAGAATGTGCCTCGTGTGGTTTCATACTGTAGAGTAAGGACTTTACATTGGCGACGTGAAACGGGAATTCACGACCCACGAAAATGGCCACCGGTAGCACAGAGGAACGGTACTGTGTTGGGAAGATTGGGACGATTTTGTCGAGAGGCTTCAGCAAAGCTTCGTTACGAAAGAATGGCTGGGGGATGCAGCGGCCGACAAGCGAAGGGCTCAACTTTTGACCAGCTGCGGACCAAAGACTTACGCGCTCATGAAGGACTTACTGGCTCCCGAAAAGCTGGCGGACAAAACCTTTGAAGCACTTATCAAATTGATCGGGGAGCACCTCAAACCGGTGAGTAGCATACATATGGCCCGACACAGATTCTACACCCACCGACGTCGTGAAGGACAGAGCATACCGGACTTCGTAGCGGACCTCCGGCATTTGGCCAGCCTCTGTAAATTCACAGATGCCTGCAGGGGGGAGATACTAAAGGACTTCTTTATCGAGGGCATCGGTCATGCGGGAATTTTCCGCAAATTAATTGAGACCAAGGATTTGACTTTGGAAGCGGCGGCGTTGATGGCTCAAACTTTCATGCGGTGGAGGAAGAGACGAAAATAATATACGCGTGCAATTCTGTCTCTAACGCGGCGATGGATCAGGGAGTCAACATCATCAATGCGACTCAGAGTCCTGCAGGCAGGCAGGGGCAGTCCGACATTCCCCAGGCAGCAATAGACCCCAGAGTAGGACTGCAACAGAGACAATGGCAGGCTGAACGGACATTCACGCCATCACAGTGGACAATGCGGCCCAGGATGGGGCCATTCATACCCACTAATAGGGTACTTAAGAGCAGTCAAAGGGACAGTCAGCGTGGAATGCCTGGCCATAGTCCCTTTGTTCCCAACAATGGAAACTTTAACTCATGCTGGAGGTGTGGGGCAAAACACACAGCTAGAGCATGCAGATTTCAACAGTTTGTCTGCAGGATCTGCAATCTCAGTGGCCATTTAGCTCGAATGTGCAGGAAGCCTGCAGCCAGACTAATATATGAGGCGGATGGACCAGAAGAGGGTTCTTTGAGGCAGGATGATTTTGGGGCAAATCGATGGACGCCGAGGTTCAGCGGGTCCATGTGGCGAATATTCACAGTTCATACACCAGAACGCCACCAATGATGATGAGGGTTTTATTAAATGGCATCCCTGTACATAGAAACATAGAAACATAGAAAATAGGTGCAGGAGTAGGCCATTCGGCCCTTCTAGCCTGCACCGCCATTCAATGAGTTCATGGCTGAACATGCAACTTCAGTACCCCATTCCTGTTTTCTCGCCATACCCCTTGATCCCCCTAGTAGTAAGGACTTCATCGAACTCCTTCTTGAATATATTTAGTGAATTGACCTCAACAACTTTCTGTGGTAGAGAATTCCACAGGTTCACCACTCTCTGGGTGAAGCAGTTTCTCCTCATCTCGGTCCTAAATGGCTTACCCCTTATCCTTAGACTGTGACCCCTGGTTCTGGACTTCCCCAACATTGGGAACATTCTTCCTGCATCTAACCTGTCTGAACCCATAGGAATTTTAAACGTTTCTATCAGGTCCCCTCTCATTCTTCTGAACTCCAGTGAATACAAGCCCAGTTGATCCAGTCTTTCTTGATAGGTCAGTCCCGCCATCCCGGGAATCAGTCTGGTGAACCTTCGCTGAACTCCCTCAATAGCAAGAATGTCCTTCCTCAAGTTAGGAGACCAAAACTGTACACAATACTCCAGGTGTGGCCTCACCAAGGCCCTGTACAACTGTAGCAACACCTCCCTGCCCCTGTACTCAAATCCCCTCGCTATGAAGGCCAACATGCCATTTGCTTTCTTAACCGCCTGCTGTACCTGCATGCCAACCTTCAATGACTGATGTACCATGACACCCAGGTCTCGTTGCACCTCCCCTTTTCCTAATCTGTCACCATTCAGATAATAGTCTGTCTCTCTGTTTTTACCACCAAAGTGAATAACCTCACATTTATCCACATTATACTTCATCTGCCATGCATTTGCCCACTCACCTAACCTATCCAAGTCACTCTGCAGCCTCATAGCATCCTCCTCGCAGCTCACACTGCCACCCAACTTAGTGTCATCCGCAAATTTGGAGATACTACATTTAATCCCCTCGTCCAAATCATTAATGTACAGTGTAAACAGCTGGGGCCCCAGCACAGAACCTTGCGGTACCCCACTAGTCACTGCCTGCCATTCTGAAAAGTACCCATTTACTCCTACTCTTTGCTTCCTGTCTCCCAACCAGTTCTCAATCCATGTCAGCACACTACCCCCAATCCCATGTGCTTTAACTTTGCACATTAATCTCTTGTGTGGGACCTTGTCAAAAGCCTTCTGAAAGTCCAAATATATCACATCAACTGGTTCCCCCTTGTCTATTCTACTGGAAACATCCTCAAAAAATTCCAGAAGATTTGTCAAGCATGATTTCCCTTTCACAAATCCATGCTGACTTGGACCTATCATGTCACCTCTTTCCAAATGCGCTGCTATGACATCCTTAATAATTGATTCCATAATTTTACCCACTACTGAGATCAGGCTGACTGGTCTATAATTCCCTGTTTTCTCTCTCCCTCCTTTTTTAAAAAGTGGGGTTAAATTGGCTACCCTCCACTCCATAGGAACTGATCCAGAGTCAATGGAATGTTGGAAAATGACTGTCAATGCATCCGCTATTTCCAAGGCCACCTCCTTAAGTACTCTGGGATGCAGTCCATCAGGCCCTGGGGATTTATCGGCCTTCAATCCCATCAATTTCCCCAACACAATTTCCTGACTAATAAGGATTTCCCTCAGTTCCTCCTCCTTACTAGACCCTCTGACCCCTTTTATATCCGGAAGGTTGTTTGTGTCCTCCTTCATGAATACCGAACCAAAGTACTTGTTCAATTGGTCTGCCATTTCTTTGTTCCCCGTTATGATTTCCCCTTATTCTGATTTCAGGGGACCTACGTTTGTCTTTACTAACCTTTTTCTCTTTACATATCTATAGAAACTTTTGCAATCCGTCTTAATGTTCCCTGCAAGCTTCTTCTTGTACTCCATTTTCCCTACCCTAATCAAACCCTTTGTCCTCCTCTGCTGAGTTCTAAATTTCTCCCAGTCCCCGGGTTCGCTGCTATTTCTAGCCAATTTGTATGCCACTTCCTTGGCTTTAATACTATCCCTGATTTCGCTTGATAGCCACGGCTGAGCCACCTTCCCTTTTTTATTTTTACGCCAGACAGGAATGTACAATTGTTGTAGTTCATCCATGCGGTCTCTAAATGTCTGCCATTGCCCATCCACAGTCAACCCCTTAAGCATCATTTGCCAATCTATCCTAGCCAATTCACGCCTCATACCTTCAAAGTTACCCTTCTTTAAGTTCTGGACCATGGTCTCTGAATTAACTGTTTCATTCTCCATCCTAATGCAGAATTCCACCATATTATGGTCACTCTTCCCCAAGGGGCCTCGCACAACGAGCTGGACACTGGGGCCAGCCAGTCACTCATGGGCGTTCAGCAATTTGAGAAACTATGGCCACTTAAAGCCAGTAGACCCAAATTAGCACGTATCAAACACAATTACGGACTTACACTAAAGAAATCATTCCAGTGCTAGACAGTGCAATGTTGGCTGTCACACACAATGGATTAGTGAATTGGTTGCCGCTCTGGATTGTCCCGGGCAATGGTCGCGCACTGTTGGGGAGGAGCTGGTTAGCCGAGATGAACTGGAAATGGGGTGGTGTTCACGCAATGTCATCTGTGGAGCAAAGTTCGTGCTCACAAGTCCTACAACAATTCGATTCACTATTCCAACCTGGCGTCGGGACTTTCAAAGGTACTAAGGTAGTGATACACATCACCCCGGACACCAGGCCATTGCACCACAAAGCCAGAGCGGTGCCGTATGTGATGCGGGAAAAGATCGAGAGCGAATTGGACCGACTGTTGAGAGAGGGCATCATCTCACCTGTTGAATTCAGCGACTGGGCGAGTCCCATCATTCCAGTCCTAAAAGATGATGGCTCTGTCAGGATCTGTGGTGACTACAAGGCCACCATCAATCGGGTGTCCCGACAAGATCAATACCCGCTCCCGAGAGCGGAGGACCTCTTTGCCACGCTGGCAGGCGGCAAGCTGTTCACCAAGTTGGACCTCACTTCAGCCTATATGACCCAGGAACTGGCCGACGAATCTAAACTACTGACCACCATCACCATGCACAAGGGACTGTTCGTTTATAACAGGTGCCTGTTTGGCATTCGATCAGCGGCCGTAATTTTTCAACAAAACATGGAAAGCCTGCTTAAATCCATTCTTGGAACGATTGTATTCCAGGACAACATCCTCATCACGGGTCGAGACACCGAGGAACACCTCCACAACCAGGAGGAGGTGCTACGTCGACTGGACCAGGTAGGCCTGCGACTCAAGAAGTCTAAATGTGTGTTCTTAGCTCCTGAGGTTGAGTTTCTGGGCAGGAGAGTTGCTGCAGATGGGATTCGGCCCACTGAATCCAAAACAGAAGCGATTCGACGAGCACCCAGGCCCTGCAACACATCGGAGTTGCGTTCATTCCTGGAACTGTTGAACTATTTCGGGAACTTTCTGCCGAACTTGAGCACGTTGTTGGAGTCGCTACACGTGCTCCTGCGTAAGGGTTGTGATTAGTTTTGGGGGGACTGTCAGGAATGGGCTTTTAATCAGGCGCGAAACCTACTTTGTTCAAACAAGTTGTTGACCCTGTACGACCCCTGTAAAAAGTTGGTTCTGACATGTGATGCATCGTCCTATGGGGTTGGGTGCATGTTGCAGCAGGGTAATGCTGAGGGTCAACTACAACCTGTGGCTTATGCCTCCAGGTCGCTCCCTCAAGCAGAACGGGAATATGGGATAGTCGAGAAAGAAACGCTCGCATGTGTCGATGGTGTAAAAAAGAATGCATCAGTACCTCTTTGGTAGGAAGTTTGAATTAGAAACGGATCACAAGCCACTAACATCCCTGTTGCCAGACAGCAAGGCTATCAATGCCAACGCATCAGCTCGCATACAGCGATGGGCTCTCACGCTGGCTGCTTATGACTACTCCATCCGGCACCGGACCGGCACTGAAAGTTGCGCTGACGCGCTCAGCAGGCTTCCACTGGCCACCACCAAGGGGGCAGCGGAGCAAAGCACGAGAGAGTCATGGCTGTCAATGCCTTTGACAGTGCAGGCTCCCCCATCACAGCCCGCCAGATCAAAATCTGGACAAATAGAAATCCCCTCCTATCCCTGATTAAGAAATGTGTCCTGACTGGAGATTGGGCGCCCGCACACGGAGCATGCCCTGAGGAGATCAGACCGTTCCATCGGCGGATGGATGAGTTCTCCATCCAAGCCGACTGCCTACTATTGGGCAGCCGAATAGTCATGCCCCAGAAGGGCAGGGAGGCATTCATCAGGGAACTCCACAGCGAGCATCCAGGCATTGTGCTGATGAAGGCCATTGCCCGGTCTCATGTTTGGTGGCCCGGAATTGATTCAGACCTGGAACACTGTGTTCGCAGGTGCACAACCTGTGCCCAGCTGGGCAATGCCCCCAGGGAGGCCCCGCTCAGCCCGTGGCCCTGGCCCACCAGGCCATGGTCACGCATTCATGTTGACTACGTGGGCCCGTTCATGGGAAAGATGTTCCTCATTGTGGTAGATGCATACTCGAAATGGATTGAGTGCATCATTCTGAATTCATGCATGTCATCCACCACCGTGGAAAGCCTACGTGCGATCTTTGCAACCCATGGCTTGCCGGACATCCTGGTTAGTGATAATGGCCCATGTTTCACAAGCTATGAATTCCAAGAGTTTATGTCGGGCAATGGCATCAACCACGTCAGGACGGCGCTGTTCAAGCCGGCCTCCAATGGCCAGGTGGAACGTGCAGTCCAAATCATTAAGCAAAGGTTGCTCAGGATCCAAGGACCCTCCCGACAATGCCACCTGTCGCGCCTCCTGCTGGCCTATAGATCCCGACCGCACTTGTTCACGGGGGTCCCACCCGCAGAGCTACTAATGAAACGGACACTCAAAACTCGGTTGTCCCTCATTTACCAAGTCCTGACCAACATAGTTGAGGGCAAGCGCAAGTTACAAAACGAGTACCATGACTGTAATTCGAGAGGGAGATGTATAGGTGTAAATGATCTTGTATTCGTCCTCAATCACGCCATGGGGCCCAAATGGTAAAACTCAATAATGGTCAGATATGCCGTAAACAAAAAAAAAGGTTCAGCATCGACACGGAGGAACCTGAAGAAGACCATGAGATGGAGCTCACAACACCACTAGTGAACGAGCAACAAGAGCAATCAGAAGAATGCACAGTCCCTGCGGTCAGCCCGGACAGGCTGGAATCACCACAGGTGACAGACACTCATGTCAGTGTCCAACAACCAGAGCCCCAACTGCGGCGCTCCACGAGGGAGCGTAGACCACCTGAAAGACTAAACCTATGATCCCAATAAGACTTTGGGGGGGGAAGGTGATGTCATGTTTGTAACACCACTGTATTACTGTTTCCACTCAACCTTGATGCACGCCTTGACCACAAGGGGTGAACTTGTGGAGACACTCCTTACCTGGTCACACAGGTATAAAAAGGGAGGTCCCTCGCAGGATCATTGTCTTTGGAGTCCTGTAAATAAAGAGAGCAGGTCACAGAGTGACCTTGTCCCCAGAATGTGCCTCATGTGGTTTCATGCTGAAGAGTAAGGACTTTACATAAACGCCTCACCCTTGTCTTTTGAACTCATGTGCTGGGCTCCGCCATCATTGAGGATGGGGATATTCATGGAGCCTCCTCCTCCTGTTAGTTGTTTAATGGTCCACCACCATTCACGACTGCATGTGGCAGGACTACAGAGCTTTAATCTGATCCGTTGGATGTGGGATCAATTAGCCTTGTCTATAGCATTCGCATGCGTGTCATCCTGTGTTGCATCTTCCCCAGGTTGGCACCTCATTTTTAGGTGTGCAGTGCTGCTCCTGGCATGCTCTTCTACACTCTTTTAATCAAGACAAGATTAGTGAAGACAAATGTAGATCCCTTGCAGTCAGAACCAGGTGAATTTATAATGAGGAACAAAGAAATGGCAGACCAATTGAACGAATAATTTGATTCTGTCTTCTCGAAGGAAGACACAAATGACCTTCCAGAAATACTAGGGGACCGAGGGTCTAGCGAGAAGGAGGAACTGAAGGAAATCCTTATTAGTCAGGAAATTGTGCAAGGGAAATTCATGGGATTGAAGGCTGATAAATCCCCAGGGCCTGATAGTCTGCATCCCAGAGTACTTAAGAAAGTGGCCCTCGAAATAGTGGATGCATTGGTGATCATTTTCCAACAGTCTATCGACTCTGGATCAGTTCCTATGGACTGGAGGGTAGCTAATGTAACACCACTTTTTAAAAAAGGAGGGAGAGAGAAAACAGGGATTTATAGACCGGTTAGCCTGATATCGGTAATGGGGAAAATGTTGGAATCAATTATTAAAGATGAAATAGCAGCGCATTTGGAAAGCAGTGACAGGATCGGTCCAAGTCAGCATGGATTTATGAAAGGGAAATCATGCTTGACCAATCTTCCAGAATTTTTTGAGGATGTAACTAGTAGAGTGGACAAGGGAGAACCAGTGGATGTGGTGTATTTGGACTTTCAAAAGGCTTTTGACAAGATCCCACACAAGGGATTGGTGTGCAAAATTAAAGCACATGGACATGGATAGAGAACTGGTTGGCAGATAGGAAGCAGAGAGTCAGGATAAATGGGTCCTTTTCAGAATGGCAGGCAGTGACTAGTGAGGTGCTGCAGGGCTCAGTGCTGGGACCTCAGCTATTTACAATATACATCAATGATTTAGATGAGGGAATTGAGTGTAATATTTCCAAGTTTGCAGATGACACTAAACTGGGTGGCAGTGCGAGCTGTGAGGAGGATGCTAAGAGGCTGCAGGGTGACTTAGACAAGTTAGGTGAGTGGGCAAATGCGTGGCAGATGCAGTATAATGTGCATAAATGTGAGGTTATCCACTTTGCTGGCAAAAACAGAAAGGCAGAATATTATCTGAATGGTGACAGATTAGGAAAAGAGGAGGTGCAACGAGACCTGGGTGTCATGGTACATCAGTCATTGAAAGTTGGCATGTGTAAAGTCCTGACCCTGCAGTACAGACTGACATGAGGCACATGCTGAAGTCAAGGTCACTCTGGACCTGCACCTTTATTTCACAGCTCTCGAGTGCCGCACTTGCCTGAGACCTGCCTTTATATACCTGTGTGGAATAGGTATGCAGTGTCTCCTGCAAGTGCACCTCTGGTGGTAAAGTATGCTTGTGGTTACAGGTCATATCTAGTTACAGTCATGTATAGCATGGTAAGATACAGTTATATACAGTGGTGTGAGATACATGACAACACTCTCCCCAAAGGTCTTATTGTCTTTATAGATTCAGTCTCTCAGGTGGTCTACGCTCTCGCGTGGAGTATCTTAGTTGTGGTTCAGTTGTTTGCCTTGGTGCCTGTTTTTCTTTTGGTGTGATTGCTGGTATCTCGCCTGAGCTGTCTGTTTTGTTCAGTATGATTGTTGGTGTCTCGCCTGGGCTGTCTGTTGAGACTGCCCTTTCCTCAGGTTGTTCCCTCTGTCTGTCCACCAGGTGTGGTGTGAGTTCCACATTGTAGTCTGCCTCTGGTTCTGCAGTGTTGTTGGTGAATCTACTTTTGACTTGGTCTACATGCCTCCGGCAGGTTTGGCCATTGTCCATTTGTACAACCAATAACCTGTTTCCTTCCTTGCATGTTACTGTCCCTGCAAGCCATTTGGGACCCCTGCCATAGTTTAGCACAAACACTTTGTCCCCGATCGCATTCCGCCTCCCCCTCGAATTTCTGTCATGGTACTCAGTTAGCTTCCGGTGCTTTGCCTCAATAATTTCATGCATGTCTGGGAGGATTAACGAGAGCCTAGTCTTTAAGGTCCGTTTCATCAATAGTTGCGCGGGGGGAACCCCAGTCAACGAATGCGGACGAGAAATGTATGCCAGCAGCAGCTGCGACACGCGGCTCTGCAGCGTGGGACGTTGGATTTTTAGCATGCCTTGTTTAATGATTTGCACTGCTCTCTCCGCCTGGCCATTGGAGGCCGGCTAGAACGGTGCCGTCTTAACATGATTTATGCCGTGGTCAACTATAAAATCTTGAAATTCTGCGCTGGTGAAGCACGGACCATTATCACTGATCAATATGTCAGGAATTCCGTGCGTTGCAAACATGGGTCTAAGGCTCTCCACAGTGGTGGAGGTGGTGCTCGAGTTTAAAATGGTGCACTCGATCCACTTTGAAAATGCATCGATGACTACGAGGAATATTTTGCCCATGAATGGGCCCGCATAGTCTACATGCACCCGCGACCACGGTTTGGTGAGCCAGGGCCAGGGGCTTAGGGGAACCTCTCTGGGGGCATTACTGAGTTGGGCACAAATGGTGCACCTTCGGACGGAGAGCTCTAAGTCCGCGTCAATGCCAGGCTACTAGACGTGGGATCTCGCGGTGGAGCTCCCGGACAAATGCCGCTCTGCCTCGCAAGGGCAAAGCTACTCGGCTGCCCCACATCAGGCAGACTGCCTGTAGTGATAGTTCATGCATGCGCCTATGGAAAGGTTTGATCTCCTCGGGACAGGCATCGCGAGCCTCTGCCCAATCACCAGTTAAAACACATCTTTTGACTAAGGATAACGTGGAGTCGCAGGTCGCCCAGGCTCTGATTTGGCGAGCCGTCATGGACGAACCTGTGGATTCAAAGGCATTGATTGCCATGACTATCTCACAGACTTGTTCGTCGGACCATTCCGTGGTCGCCAGGGGTAGCCTGCTAAGTGCGTCGGCACAGTTGTCTGTGCCTGGTCTGTGCCTTATTGTGTAGTTGTAAGACGCCAGCATGAGTGTCCACCGCTGAATGCGCGCCGAGGCGTTGGCGTTTATTGCCTTGCACTCGGATAGCAGGGACGTGAGGGGCTTGTGGTCGGTTTCTAAAGCGAACTTGGCCCCGAAAAGGTATTGGTGCATCTTTTTGACACCGTACACGCACGCGAGCGCCTCCTTCTCAACCATACCGTACCCACGCTCCGTCCGCGAGATTGACCTGGAGGCATAAGCAATGGGTTGTAATTTACCCGCATCATTGACATGCTATAAAACGCACCCGACCCCGTACGCTGACGCATCACATGTAAGAACTAGCTTTTTATCTTTTTATCTGGGTCAAAAAACACTGTTGAAACATAGAAGGTTGTGTGCCTTATTGAAGGCGCGTTCTTGGGTGTGTCCCCAAAACTAATCGCACCCCTTTCTGAGTAGCATGTGGAGAGGCTCCAGTTGCGCGCTCAAGTTCTGCATAAAGTACCCAAAGTAATTGAGTAGCCCGAGAAAGGCACGCAGTTCTGAGACATTCCGGGGCCTGGGTTCCAGACGAATTGTTTCAGTTTTGGATTCTGTTGGGCGGATTCCATCAGCGGCAATCCAACCTCGGGCGCGAGAAACAGACACTTGGATTTCTTAACTCTTCGGCCTACCCGATCCAATTGACTTAGTACTTCCTCCAAATTGCGGAGATGGGAGTCGGTGTTCCTGCCCGTGATAAGTATGTCATCTTGAAACACAACTGTCCCCGGGATGGACTTGAGCAGACTCTCCATGTTGCGCTGGAATATAGCAGCTGCCGACCTGATGCCGAATGGGCATCGATTGTACATAAAAAGGGCGCAATGTGTGTTGATGGTGGTGAGTAGCTTAGACTCTTCAGTCAGTTCTTGCGTCATATACGCAGATGTGAGATCTAGTTTCGAGAAAAGCTTTCCTCCAGCCAATAGGTCCTCTGCTCTGGGCAGCGGGTATTGGTCCTGTAGGGAGACTCTGTTTATGGTAGACTTGTAATCCCCACAGATTCGTACGGATCCATCAGGCTTCATGACTGGGACGATGGGACTTGCCCAGTCGCTAAATTCCACGGGTGAGATAATGCCTTCCTGCAGAAGCCGGTACAGTTCGTGTTCAATCTTTTCCCTCATCATATAAGGCACAGCTCTAGCCTTGTGATGGACCGGTCTAGCATCCTGTGTGATGTAGATTTTAACTTTAGCCCCTTTGAGGGTGCCCACACCTGGCTGAAAGAAATGTTCAAAACGACTTAGAACTGTTGACCATGAGGTCCGTTCCTTTGACGACATGGCGTGAACATCATCCAATTTAGTTTTGCCAGCCAGCTTCTACCCAACAGTGCTGGGAGATCTCCGGGGACAATCCACAGGGGAAGTCGGTTCACCGTCCCTTTGTGTGTGTTGCGAGCATGGCGCTGCCAAGGACTGGGACGATTTCTTTGGCATAGGTCCTTAGTTTGGTGTCGATCCTTCTGAGTTTTGGTCTGTTGCTTTTGTGCGGCCACAGCTGTTCAAATTGTTGGATGCTCATGAGAGATTTACTAGCTCCCGTGTCCAGTTCCATGTTGACGGGTATCCCATTGAGTAGGACCCTCATCATTATTGGAAGCGTCTTGTTGTAAGAACAATGGACATTGATCGTGTTGACCCACTGACCCTCGGTGTCCTGGGCACTGTCCCCACCGTCTTCTGGTCCGCTTTCTGACCCTTCCGATTCGTATGCCAGCCGAGCTGCTGTTTTTCTGCAAACAGCATGCTGAAATCGACACCCCCTTGTTGAGTGCCTTCCCCCACATCTCCAGCACAGACTGCTTCCATTGTTTCCGAAGGATGAGCTGCGTCTGGCTGATCTCTCTTGAGCTTCTCTCAGTCTGTAGTTGATTGCTTGCATTGTGGGTTGATGAGGTGTGAACGGCCGTTCATATGGGCCTTGATGGCTTCTGGCGCCACTGCCTGCTGTTGAGGGCCTGCTCTCCTGCCTTTGTCTGTGTGTGGGAGTAGCAGCTTGTTTCACGCTGTAAACCCCTTGTTCCGATGTTTCGTTAGTTGTCGTACCCGCAGTGTAGATCAACCTCGTTTCTTCTTCTCCTGCCAAGAATGTCCGTGCGACCAGTGCTGCTGTCTCTAGGGTCAAGTTCTTGGTCTCTATAAGCTTTCGGCATATGCCTGCGTGGTCTATTCCTTCAATAAAAAAAGTCTCTCAGTACTTCTCTCCTTAGTTCATCGGAGAACTCGCATAAACTAGCCAGCCTCCGAAGTTCCGCCACAAAGTCGGGTATGCTCTGGCTCACACAGCGTCTGTAGTTGTAGAACCTGTGTCTGGCCATGTGTAGGCTGCTCGCTGGCTTCAGGTGATCTCTCACCAGTGTGCTCAACTCCTCAAACGACTTGCTTGCTGGTTTCTCGGGTGCCAGCAGATCCTTCATTAAGGCGTATGTTTTCGAGCCACAGCTGGTCAAGAGATGGGCTCTTCTCTTGTCTGCCTTATCGTCGCCCAACCAATCTTTGGTTACAAAGCTTTGCTGGAGCCTTTCTATAAAGTCCTCCCAATTGTCTCCAGCATTGTATTTCTCATCTGAGCTGTTGGGAGCTATTCTGTGGATTCTGTGATCCCGTAACTCGTCGCCACTGTAAAGTCCTGACCCTGCAGTACAGACTTACACAAGGCACATGCTGAAGTCAAGGTCACCTTTATTTCACAGCTCTCGAGTACCGCACTTGCCTGAGACCTGCCTTTATATACCTGTGTGGAACAGGTATGCAGTGTCTCCTGCAAGTACACCCCTGGTGGTAAAGTATGCTTGTGGTTACAGGTATATCTAGTTACAGTCATGTATAGCATGGTAAGATACAGTTATATACAGTAGTGTGAGATACATGACAGCATGCAGGTACAGCAGGCAGTGAAGAAGGCAAATGGCATGTTGGCCTTCATAGCAAGGGGATTTGACTATAGGAGCAGGGAGGTCTTACTGCAGTT
Organism: Pristiophorus japonicus; assembly: GCF_044704955.1. Taxonomy (NCBI): domain Eukaryota; kingdom Metazoa; phylum Chordata; class Chondrichthyes; family Pristiophoridae; genus Pristiophorus; species Pristiophorus japonicus. The sequence goes on from NC_091977.1 coordinate 305,782,024, forward strand.
GTACAGGGCTTTGGTGAGTATTGTGTTCAGTTTTGGTCTCCTAATCTGAGGAAGGACGTACTTGCTATTGAGGTAGTGCAGCGAAGGTTCACCAGACTGATTCCCAGGATGGCAGGACTGACCAATGAGGAGAAACTGGATCAACTGGGCCTGTATTCACTGGTGTTTAGAAGAATGAGAGGGGATCTCATAGAAACATATAAAATTCTGACGGGACTGGACAGGTTAGATGCAGGAAGAATGTTCCCCATGTTGGGGAAATCCAGAATCAGGGGTCACAGTCTAAGTATAAGTGGTAAGCCATTTAGGACCAAGATGAGGAGAAACTTCTTCACTCAGAGAGTTGTTAACCTGTGGAATTCTCTACCGCAGAGAGTTGTTGATGCCAGTTCATTAGATATATTCAAGAGGGAGTTATATATGGCCCTTGCGGCTAAAGGGATCAAGGGGTATGGAGATAAAGCGGGAAAGGGGTACTGAAGTGAATGATCAGCCATGATCTTATTGAATGGTGGTGCAGGCTCGAAGGGCCAAATGGCTTACTCCTGCACCTATTTTCTATGTTTCTATGCTTCTTCATTAAACCAGGGTTGGGCCCCTGGCTTGATGGTATTGGTAGAGTGAAGGATATGCCGGGCCATGAGGTTACAGATTGTGGTGGAGTACAAATCTGCTACTGCTGATGGCCCACAGTGCCTCATGGATGCCCAGTTTTAAGCTGCTAGATCTGTTCTGAATCCATGCCATTTAACACGGTGGTAGTGCCACACAACTCACTGGACGGTGTTCTCAGTGTGAAGACGGGACTTCGTCTCCACATTGACTGTGCTGTGGTCACTGCTACCAATCTTTCATTAGAAAAGAAAATCAGGCAGAGTGTGAACCGGGCTGCCGATTCGCTATCTCCCGCTTTTCACTCCGCCAAGACAAATTTCACCCACATGTGTTGTTCTTATGTTATATTGGGGGCGATGTTCAATGGACACACTCCTGCTTTACATCAATAAAATATGCCGTCGGACCCTGGGAGTCGGGACATGGTCTCCCCTGCTCCACAGGAAGTGCATCTGACACCATTTTGAGTTAGGACTCCTCTTAGGTGTTCAGTGTGGCTGGCTGAAATTGGCAGGCACTCTGAATGCCTGAGAGGAGGCCGATTTAATCCATGCAAATGAGGGTGCTGCGCTTGTTTAGTAATGCAAGTGCTTCAGCTAACTAATTCCTATTCCCCTGGCACCAACAGTCCCTCCAACACGCTGCCAGCATGGGTCTTCCAGTCAGATCACTGAGCCTGGTCAGCAAATACTCACCGAACCAATGCTGCACAGAATTCCGTAAAAGAGTGTAGATGGCAATGAGCATTAATACATTTATTAGCTACGAATCACGGTTGCAATGTATGCACCTGTGAGTATGCTCACAAGTTTGTAGAGCTGTTGGGAGTGCACTCTCCTCCCTCTATTTATTGGGGCCTTGGCCTGGAGGGTGGTGCACGGAGCAGTGCCGTGCAACAAGTTTTTAAGTCAGTTCACGGGCTCCCAGGCCGCCTGCAATTTCTGCGGTCTGGAAGAGTCCGTGTTCCATGTTTTTACTGAATGTGTGAGGTTGCAACCCCTGTTCCAATATTTAAAGGGGCTGCTCCTGAAATTCTGGTTGCACTTCAGTCCCACACTCCTGATCTTTGGGCACCCTGTGCGGAGGGGAGCGGGTAGGTCCCAGGGCCTCCTCGTAGGACTGCTCCTGGGCACGGCCAAGGGTGCCATCAGCCGGTCCAGGCAGCGGGCGGTCGAGGGGGTCGTTCAGCCTGACTGCCTACCTCTCTTCCGCACGTACATCCGGGCCACGGTGTCCTTGGAGATGGAGCACGCGGTGTCCACCAGTACGCTCGCAGCCTTCCGCGAGAGGTGGGCACCGGAGGGACTGGAGTGCATCATCACCCCATGGCAACCAAATTTTAATTTGATTTTACATGTTTTAAAGTTTAATTTGTTTTAATTGCCGGGTTTTAATGTCCCCCTCCCCTTTTATAGGGGGCACTTGTAAAAATTTATGCTTTTAGTGCCCAAAAAAAACCAACAAATCTCACAAAACCCACAAAAAAACAAAAACAAAAAAAACAAAAAAAGGGCCTTGATAAGTGTTTGGAGTGTCCCCCAGATCAGGGGTACTTGATTTAACTGTTCAATTTTGTTTTCCAACCAAAAGAGTTGTAGAGCTGTTGAAGCCGCTGCTCAGGAATCCGTACCTCCACGACTGAGGTTTTAGGTGGCAGGCAGACGAGAGGGCTGTGGCTGACAAGATAACCAGGGTCAGGGACCTGCTCGATGGCGGAGGAGCGGGCTGGATGGTGCCAGACGTGCTGGCACGGCACCTAAACTGGGCCGACGTCCGCCGTGCGGCCAATGCCATCGAGTCGCTAAAAACAGCGTTGGGCCCTGACTCGGTTAGATGTGTCGAGGGGGCTCAAGCACGTGGTGAGATCCCTTGTGAACTGACCCCAGTCCGGACGGAATTCCTAATTGGTGTCGAGCCCCGAAACCTCTTTCAGGAGCCGGCGCCTCACAACTTGAGCCGCCTCGGGGAAATCCCCTCCGTGCCTTTCAGTTCCGCGCGGAGGGATTTCCTGTACGGGCTGCTCCTGCACACTCTCCACCTTGCTATCCTCGTCTGCAGTCCGAACACGCCATGGCGCACCATCTTGCCGTCCAGAGGAGGCTGGTTCCCCGATAGAGTGCACTCTACGCGGGAGTCCTCCCACTATTTATTGGAGATTTGGCCTGGAGGGTGGTGCACGGAGCAGTCCCGTGCAATAAGTTTTTAAGCCGGTTCACGGGCTCCCAGGCCGCCTGCAATTTCTGCGGTATGGAGGAGTCCGTGTTCCATGTTTTTACGGAATGTGCGAGGTTGCAGCCCCTGTTTCATTATTTAAAGGGGCTGCTCCTCAAATTCTGGTTTCACTTCAGTCCCACACTCCTGATCTTTGGGCACCCTGTGCGGAGGGGAGTGGGTAGGTTCGAAGGCCTCCTCGTAGGACTGCTCCTGGGCACGGCCAAGGGTGCCATCAGCCGGTCCAGGCAGCGGGCGGTCGAGGGGGTCGTTCAACCCGACTGCCTGCCTCTCTTCTGCGGTTACATCCGAGCCACGGTATCCCTGGAGATGGAGCACGTGGTGTCCACCGATACACTCGCGGCCTTCTGCAAGAGGTGGGCACCGGAGGGACTGGAGTGCATTATCACCTCCGGCAACCAAATTTGAATTTGATTTTATATGTTTTAAAGTTTAATTTGTTTCATTGCCGGATTTTAGTGTCCACTTCCCCTTATAGCCAGGGGGCACTTGTATAATTTGTGGCTTTAGTGCCCAAAAAACCCCACAAAAAAAACACAAATAAAACCCTAAAAAACAAAAAACAAAAAAAGCAAAGAAGGGCACTTGAAAAGTGATTGGAGTGTCCCTCCCCACCTCCGCCCCCCCCACCTTTATTCAGGGGGCACTTGATTAATGTTTAGTTGTCTTCAACCCAAAAGAGTTGTAGAGCTGTTGAGTTGTAAGTGGCTTAGCCAGTCATGTGATGTTCACAAGATTCAATAAAACCCCAGCCAGTTGGGTTCAGGGATCTATGATGAGGCAGGTGGTTGTGAGCCTAGTAGATGAACTAGTAATGTGTAGTGTGATTGTTAAACCTTTGCTAATAAACCAACACGTTTTTAATAGCAATGTTTTGCTATGAATTCTTAAGCAAAGAACTCATGAAGCAAATACATTACAACGGTGAAAGCTCCTACTGCCTGACTTTAGTCCTCTCCTACCTATTCTGGTGCTCCTAAGAGGTGCAACCCCAATGGCTTCAGCATGGGCAGGGGCCAGCTGCTGAGCCTCCAATGAGGGTGCTTGAAATGGCCATAGACGCCGACCTCAAGAAGCTCGGAGAGAACCTGGCTGCAGAATGCAGTCCGGCCCAGATAGCATTCTGGCACCAGGACAGGCATTGGTTGAGGTTTTGACGGGGAGAGGAGAAGCATGCTGCCACCTCAGAGAGGAGATTGGCATGGCTGAGATCTGGAAATCACCACGTCCTATGATTTCATGTTGTGGCAGATAGGATCATACAAGAAAAAAGGAGGCCATTTGGCCTATCGTCTCTGTGCCGGCTCTTTCAAAGAGCTATCCAATTAGTCCCACTCCCCTGCTCTTTCCCCACAGACCTGCAAATATCTCCTTTTCATGTATTTATCCAAATCCCTTTTGAAAGTTGCTACTGAATCTCCTTCACCACCCTTTCAAGCAGGGCATTCCAGATCACAACAACTCACTGCATAAAAAAAAATTCTCCTCATTTTCCCCCTGGATTTTTTGCCAATTATCTTAAATCTGTGACTGCTGGTTACCGACCCTCCTGCCAGTGGAAACAGTTTCTCCCCATGTCCTCTATCGTAACCTTTCATAATTTTGAATACATGAAAGCTCAAATAACTGTGTCAGCGCACCAATTCGGTTTTCAAAACATAAGAATGCTTTTCACAATACAAAGTTTATAATAAAATGCTTGCTGGAAATCTGTAATTCTGAAATTACAGTATAAAAGGATGCAGAGGGAAGTGAGCCATCGACTGGGCGGGGCCTTGTCTCGTGAGCAGCAGCACTCTGCAGAAAATTAAAAAACAAAACTCTGATGTTTTTGTCATGCAAATATTGTAAATCAAAATATTACAGATCAAAATACAGAGCCTCAGTCAATCAGATTGTACAAGTGACTGACGTGAATATATTCCTACATGGGACAAAGATGGAATTCCAAACAACTGGAATGTCATGCTGGGACTTTAAATATGAATAGTTATGCAGCACATTCCATTTTTTATTAACATCTTTGAAAAAAAAAATCAAAGGAAATCCCCACAACTTCTAATAACACTGGCATTTTAAACCACTCATCTCAGACTGTGAAATAAAGCAGGAGCATAACAGACGTGATTGATTTGGCTTTTTATATTGCTATATGTTATATTTCTTGTTTGATTAACAATAGTATATCTTAAGTTGATGTTCATGTACGAAACGAGTCAGTTGGTGCCTCGTCATTCTTTTCACATTAATGCCTTTTTGCCCACTCTACCACCCTTATCAAGCTTTGGGTCATGATAAAATGGTACCGTGTTCCAAAGGCTGAAGGAGTAGAATTCAATGACACCTTATTCAGCCTGAGTATCAAGGTCAATTTTGCTGGCATCAATGAAATGTTTGAAATGCGCTAAACTGGTTGAAAACTGGGTTCGCATGCTGCAGACTCATCTACAGCTCAGAGCTATTGGGATAGAATTTGAATTACTATCTCTGATGTCCTCCACACGTTACCATAGCAATGATTTCAGCTTAGTAAAATTTTGCATGCCACAGCTGTAGTTTGGTACCGATGTTTGTCCTAAAATAAGAAATTATGCAGCGCCTTTCATGACCACCGGAGGTCTCGAAGCGCTTTACAGCCAATGAAGTACATTTTGAAGTGTGGTCACTGTTGTAATGTGGGAAATGTTATATCTTGAATAAAAAGTCAGACTAGATACTGCAAAAAATTCTCTTCATAGTAAGGTGTGACCGTGGTCCTTTATTACAGATTTCAGAGTGCCTCTCCAGCCTGTGAGGCCTTCTTATATACAGGTGCTCCCAAGGGATTGTGGGATCCCTTGGGACTCCAGGGGATAAGCCCTCTGGTGGTTAGGCATGGTATTTACAGCGTTACATACATAACAACACTCCCCCCCCAAAGTCAATCGTGTAACTATTTACAATGTGAGTCGATCTGGGGCCTTCCTTTCCTTGGTTGATCATCTCGGTACAAATGCTGGTTTTGGTGAGTCGTTTGTTGGGCCCTCGCTGGGCTGCTGCGCAGCTGGCCTTGCTGGGCTGCTGGGGGTGGTGAGTCCTGCTGGGCTGCTGCGGGTGATGGGTTCTGCTTTGTGGTAAACCACTGGGTCGGTTGCCACTTGTGTGTGTTGGAGGGTCGAAAAAGGTGGAGTCTAGTGTGGGTTGTTCTGGATAGTCCGTAAATCTGAGTTTGGTTTGGTCCAAGTGTTTCCTGCAGGTGAGTCCATTTGAGAATTTGGCCACAAACATCCTATTCCCCTCTTTGTCCAGAACAGTGCCAGGAAGCCACTTGGGACCTTATCCATAGTTCAACACAGGATCATTTATCTCAATTTCTTGTGACACATTTGCGCGATCATGATATGTATTCTGTTGAAGCCGCCTGCTCTCTACCTGTTCGTGTAGATCAGGGTGGACTAACGAGAGCCTTGTCTTTAGAGTCCTTTTCATGAGCAGTTCAGCGGGAGGAACCTCAGTGAGCGAGTGGGGTCTTGTGTGGTAACTGAGCAGGACTCGGGATAAGCGAGTCTACAGTGAGCCTTCAGTTACCCTTTTCAAGCTCTGCTTGATTGTTTGAACTGCTCGTTCTGCCTGATCGCTGGACACTGTCTTAAACGGGGCAGACGTGACATGTTTGATCCCATTGCGGGTCATGAACTCCTTGAATTCGGCACTGGTAAAGCACAGCCCATTGTCACTTACAAGGACATCAGGCAGGCCGTGCGTGGCAAACATGGCCCATAGGCTTTCAATGGTGGCAGCAGACGTGCTTGCTGACATTATCACACATTCAATCCATTTGGAGTACGCATCTACAACCACTAAGAACATTTTTCCCAAGAATAGGCCTGCATAGTCGACATGGACCCTGGGCCATGGTTTGGAGGGCCAGAACCATAAACTTAGTGGCACCTCCCTGGGTGCACTGCTTAACTGTGAACATGTATTACATTTGTGTACGCAGGACTCTAAGTCTGCATCGATACCGGGCCACCACACGTGGAATCTGGCTCTCGCTTTCATCATTACGATGCCTGGGTGGGTGCTGTGGAGATCACTGATGAAAGTGTCCCTGCCCTTTTTTTGGCACCACAACCCAATTACCCCATAGGAGGCAGTCTGTCTGTATAGACATTTCATCTTTGCGCCGCTGGTACGGCTTTATTTCTTCCTGCATCTCTAACGGGACACTAGACCAACTCCTGTGGAGCACACAGTTTTTTACTAAGGACAGTAAGGGGTCCTGGGTCGTCCAGGTTCTAATCTGTCGGGCAGTAACAGGTGATTGCTCATTCTCGAATGCTTCCATTACCATAACTAAATCTGCAGGCTGTGCCATCTCCACCGCTGTGGTGGGCAATGGCAGCCTACTAAGAGCATCGGCACAGTTTTCTGTGCCTGGCCTGTGGCGGATGGCATAGTTGTATGCGGACAACGTGAGCGCCCATCTCTGGATGCGGGCCGATGCATTCGTATTTATCCCATTGCTTTCAGAAAAGAGGGTTATAAGCGGCTTATGGTCAGTTTCCAATTCAAATTTGAGCCCGAACAGATATTGATGCATTTTCTTTACCCCATAAACACATGCTAACGCTTTGTTTTCAATCATACTGTAGGCCCTCTCGGCCTTAGACAGACTTCTGAATGCATAAGCAACCGGTTGCAATTTCCCAAATTCATTAGCTTGTTGCAATACAAACCCGACCCCGTACAACGACGCATCACATGCTGGTACCAAACGCTTACATGGATCGTACAACACAAGCAAGTTGTTTGAACATATCAGCTTCCTAGCTTTCTCAACGGCATTTCCTTGACTTTTACCCCATACCCATTCATCTCCTTTACGCAGTAAAGAGTGCAGGGATTCTGATGGTGCCATCTCCCTTGAGGACTGGAACAATCAGACTGGCCCACTCATTGAATTCGATCGGCGAAATGATGCCCTCTCGTTGCAGCCTGTCCAGCTCGATCTCCGCCCTCTCTCTCATCATGTAAGGTACCGCTCTCGCCTTGTGATGGATGAGTCGCGCTCCTAGAATCAAATGGATCTGCACTTTTGCTCCTTGGAACTTCCTGATAAGACCCGGTAAGAAGTTACCAAAATAGTTCAGGAGTCCTAGAAACGACCGCAGCTCCGTCACGTTCTGTGGTCTTGGTGCATTTTTGATTGCCTCTGTCTTCGAATCGGTGGGCCTGGCCTGATGCCATCCGCCGCGATTCTTCTGCCCAGGAACTCCATTTCAGACGTCAGGAAAATGCACCGAGCGTTTTAGCCTGAGCCCCACACGATTAAGCTAACTAAGAACCTTCTCCAGGTTCTGCAGGTGCTCGACGGTGTCCCGACCTGTAACCAAGATGTCGTCCTGGAAGACCACGGTGTGCGAGACCGACTTCAGCAAGCTTTCCACGTTCCTTTGGAATATCGTCACAGCCGATCGAATCCCAAATGGGCATCTTTGTGCGTGTTGATGCAGGTGAGGCCTTTCTATGATTCCTCCAGCTCCTGCATCATGTAGGCCGAGATCAAGTCCAACTTCGTGAACGTTTTCCCTCCCGCCAGCATCGCAAATAGGTCATCTGTCTTCGGTAGCGGGTATTGATCCTGCAGTGAGAAATGATTGATAGTTACTTTGTAATCACCATAGATTTTGACGGTGCCGTCTCCCTTGAGGACTGGAACAATCGGACTGGCCCACTCATTGAATTCGATCGGCGAGATGATGCCCAATGCCTGGTTCGAACAGAGAGGGGAACTTGTTTAGGACCTGAGGTGTTGTCGACGGACGAAAGCGCTCAGACGTCGTCCCAGTTCCAGCGTATCTTTCCCAGCCAGCTCCTGCCGAACAGCATGGGGCCATTGCCCGGTACCACCCAGCGTCGCAACTCATGCATCGCTCCACCGTAGGAGACCTTTACGTTAGCACTGCTGATTACGGGAATCAGTTCCTTTGTGTACGTTCTCAGTTTAGTACGAATGGGAGTCAGGACTGGCCTTGAGGCCTTGCTGCACCACAATTTATTAAAAGTCTTCTTGCTCATCATGGACTGGTTTGCACCCGTGTACAGCTCCATGGACACCAGGAGTCCATTTAATTCAACCTTCAGCATTATCGGGGGACACTTTGTGGTAAATGTGTGCACCCTATATACATCGGCCTCCTCGGTCTGAGGCTCTGGTTTGTCATGATCCACCGTGGATCTGTTCTCCTCTACAACATGGTGGTTTGCAGGATTAGCAGGGTTTGCAGCTCACCTGCACATGCATTGGAGGTGTCCCATTGTTCCACAGCCCTTGCAAACGTATCCTTTGAAGCGGCATGAATGGAAACGATGATCACCCCTGCAGCGCCAACAAGGTGTTAATGGCCTTGTATTCACCACCCTTGATGGTGGACTCTGAGTCATCTGCGGACGTGCAGCTGCAGACGTATAAGTCCTGCCATGTGCACTTCAATTCAAAAACGTTACTTTGTTCACAGTACTTGCAGCAGCACTCGTGTGCTAGGAAATTTGTTTGGTTTTGTCACTGGTGGCGATAAACGCCTGGACAATAGCTATGGTTTTACTCAAGGTTGGGGTCTCTACAGTCAAAAGTTTGTGAAGTCTTACTTCATGGCCAATGCCAATTACTAAGCAGTCCCTGAGCATGTGCTCCAAGTGTCCTTCAAATTCACAATGTCCTGCAAGGTGCCTTAGCTCGGCGACGTAGCTCACCACTTTCTGGCCTTCAGACCTCTTGTACCTCGCCATCAGAAAGCTTTCCTTCAGGTTTAGATGCTCCTGGACCAGTGTGCACAACTCATCATACGATTTGTCTGTAGGTTTCGCTGGAGCGAGCAGATTTTCATGAGGCCATATGTTGGTGCCCACAAACCGTGAGGAGGATCGCCCTTCGTTTGGCAGCATTTGCTTCTCCTTCCAGCTCGTTGGCCACAAAGTATTGGTCGAGTCGCTCCACGAAGGTTTCCCATTCATCTCCCTCCGAAAATTTCTCCAGAATGCCCACGGTTCTCTGCATTATTGCTGTGGGGTTTGTCATTTGTATCTCATCGCCAGTTGGTATGTCTTGAATAACGAGTCAGACTAGATACTGCAAGCTCAAAGTAAGGTGTGACCTTAATCCTTTATTACAGATCTCTGAGTGCCTCTCCAGCCTGTGAGGCCTCCTTATATACTGGTGCTCCCAAGGGATTGTGGGATCCCTTGGGACTCCAGAGGATAAGCCCTCTGGTGGTTAGACATGGTATTTACAGGTTTACATACATAACAGGAAACGCAGCAGCCAATGTGCACATGGCAAGCTCCCACGAATAGCAATGTGATAATGACCAAAGAATCTGGTTTTGTTATGTTGATTGAGGGATAAATATTGGCCAGGACACCGGGGATAACTCCCCTGCACTTCTTTGAAATAGTGCTGTGAATGTTTAAAAATGTATAGAGACATTGAAGTTGAGAACGTGGGAATTGTATATTGATTCGGATCCCCAGTTCACAAGCAATATAGCCGAAAGGACCAGATCTCACACTTGAAAGGACAGAACTATATCTCGATATCACAGACAGTCCCGTAAATCTTCTAGTCAATCTACCAGTCCAAGTTGTGAAAGACATAGCAAACACCCCCGCCGATCGAGACGCAGAACTGTCAAGCAGTCAGACAGCTCCGAAACATCCTCCGACCTAGAAATGATTTCCAAGATCCCAAAATCCCGACACCAATTCCCTGTCAGACCAATGCCAAACCCTGATGCACAACAAGCTGCAGACCACCCCACTATAGATGTCTATGTGATCTTCGAACAACTATTCGATTGCTCACGCTATCCGGACAAATGGAAAGAGCAGTTAGATATTATTGGCAGGAAAAGAAAGGGGAGGGGGGAGGTGCGCCCCCAACCCAGGTCAAGACTGAATACGTGACTAGAAAGGAAGAGCCATCTCGGGAGGAAGGATCAATAGAACCGCAGTGTTGCATACAGGATTGGATGGATAAGCAAGGATACGGTTATACTAAACAACCAAACGGCCCGAGCCCTTCTAATAAACCTCCCTATTGTCCCCGGCATGGTATGGGAAGAGGCCGAGACTGGGTAAGAGGAATTGACTGTTTTAATTGTGGGCAGGAAGGACATTGGAATAAAAATTGCCCCTACCGTCAGCATGGAAAAGGAAGAGGAGGAAGAGGAGGGGGGCAAGGGGGGAGAGGAGGATCTTACACTAACTTCTCCCAGAACAACCCCTTTGGTCAATTGTCCCCCGATTGACTACGCAGCTTGATTGTGCAGGGATCCTCCCCGGACGATGAACCAATGATATTGTTAAAAATTCTGAATGAGTGGCAACCCTTTTTGATAGATACGGGAGTCTTCATGTCTTTTGTACAATCAAAGCTTAAACTCCCCGCCTTTACTGAAACACAAGGACTGTCAGGATTCCTGGGACAAGTCTCTACATTCCCGGTGTCAGAACCGGTTAAAATGGGTTACCAGGAAGAATCGGTGGAACATCGATTTGTTATCACAACCAATCTGGACTGTAACTTGATGGCTAGAGACCTCCTCTGCAAATTCCAGTTGCATTTGGAGTGTGGAGATGATGGGATTATTATAAAACAGGGAACCCTTAAGCGGCAGTATTATAGCACTAGAACCCCTCAGTGGTGGTCTCTGGACCTGCCGCAGGCACCCTATCACGTGACCCTAGCATACGATCCCAGTGGAAAGAATCAGGACCTGCAGAACTTTTATCAGGATCACGAAGGGGAAGTGAAGGAAATTCTATTAAGGGCTAGAGTGACTGGACCGGAAGGGGAGGCAGATTTTGTGGAAATGGACAGCCCCCAACAGTGGCACCACATATTACTCATGAAGTATTACCTCCCCACCACGCTAAAGATTTGGGAGTTATGGTGCGCCAGGCTATAGACGAGGCTGACCCTACCAGCCGGGATGTGCAAATTGTAAAACATGGCCGAACAGTCCAATTCCACGGGGACCCCGAGAAGGTCTTAACGACTCTGCAGCATCATACTGGCTCTGACATACCTGACTATGTGGATCCTCATGTGTGGGCAGAGGACCCCTCCCAAGTGGGTTATCACAGGCAATACCGAGTATCCACCGAGCTTTGGAGACTAGCCGAGTCGAACCAATTTGCCAGTTTCCAGTCCCTAGCACGGCTAAACAAATGCGACAGTATTTGGGGATGATCAATTACTGCAGATCCTGGATCCCTAATGTTGCCCTGATGACAAAGCACCTCACCCCGTATACAAATAAGTAAGGCAGCTTTGAAATAGAAACCGTAGACGTCCAAGCCTTTAAGGAATTAAAGACAGCCCTGCTGCAAGCTCCGGCTTTGGGCCGGCCCCTCTATGACCGGCCCTTTCAACTGTATTGTACAATTCTGAAAGACTGTGCTACCGTTGTCTTAACACATCTCACTCCGTAGCTGCCCTCCTGGGCCAACTGCAGACTCAACACCTTACCATGGCCAGGCAAAGCAGATATGAGATCTACTTACTAAACAATCCTAAGCTGACCTTTCGGCACTGTACTGCAATTAATCCGGCCTGTTTTCTTACTGAGCCACCCCAAGATGAGGAAGAACCCAGTCATGATTGTTTATCTTTAATTTAAGAGGCCACATCAGTCAGGGAAGATTTTGTTGATGTACCAATTGAAGATCCAGACTGTATTATGTATGTTGACGGAATTAATCCAGAAGGTACACGAATCTCAGGATACGCCATAGTAAACCAGGAGAATCAGGTCTTGGAATTTGCTGCTTTTGAAACTGCCTATTCTGCCCAACAAGCTGAACTATTCGCCCTCACCCGAGCCTGTATCTTGGCCAAAGACCTCAAAGTCAATATCTATACCGACTCTAGGTATGCCTTTGGGGTGGCTCATGATTTCGGACAATTATGGAAAAATAGGGGATTCCTAACCTCACAGGGGAATGAGATATCCCATAAGCAACTAGTATCTGATTTGTTGCAAGTCCTCATGCTCCCCAAGCACATTGCCGTTGTTGAATGTACCGCCCACACCACCGGAAAATCCCCGGTTGATATAGGGAACCACTGTGCTGACAAAGAGGCTAAACAGGCCTCTCCTGACCAACAGATGGTAGTGCCCAAAATTATGAGTCAGACTAAAAATCCTGTAAGGATAAGTTAGCCTCGGAAAAACCAATGCCAACCATCCAAGATGTTATAAAAGCACAGGAGGACGCTCCTGAAAAAGATAAACTGTTGTGGAAATATTATGCATGTACTTATGACAATGTTTCTAAACTCTGGACCACTCCCGCGGAACAGACTTGCATGTCTGACGAGTTGGCTCTATGGGTTATTGATTGTATGCATTTTGCTACTCATTGTGGAGCAAGAACCACGAGTGATACACTTTTGGCTACTTGGTGGCACCCTAGACTCCAGGCGCTCGCCCAGAACATCAGTAGTCGTTGCCTGGTTTGCCAGCAACATAATCCAGGGAAGGGAGTCCCCTGTGATTGGGGTAAAACACCCCTACCTGAAGGTCCCTTTGAGACATTTCAGTTGGACTACATTGAGTTGCAAAAAGTTCAGTGTTACAAATATGTGTTAGTAATAGTAGATGTGTTTAGCAGATGGATTGAAGCCTAACCTACCCTGGACAATAAGGCTCAAACTGTTGTTAAGGTGTTAATGAGGGAAATTGTTCCTAGATATGGTATCTCAGCTCGACTGATGACCACCTATGTTCTTTCTCTGACTCAGGCTCTGCGACTAGCTCACAACCAGGTTCAAGATGCTCACCTCGACCTCCCAGTTTTACCCGAATTGTCCCTCGTGGCACCAGGGAAGTATGGATTCGGAAGGGATTAGAGCCACAATGGGAGGGGCCTTTTCAGGTGTTACTCACTACCCGCACTGCAGCCAAGGTTGAGGGGAAAAGTGCCTGGGTTCACCTGCACCACTGCAAGCTCACCACCCTCTAACGAACCTATTTTACTGGTTATTCTAACTTCTGTTTCTGTTCCAGACTTCCTCTTCTCCATAGCTGAACAAGGCCGTTGGCATCCTAATTGGAATGTGGACCAGTTTGAACTTTTACCCGTAATGATAGACAGCCAGCTACACCGACGGTGACCTGAGAAGAGAGACGGGAAAACTGAACTCTTTTAATCAGCAAAATAATTGGACTATTTATCTGAATCCTGAGCCATAAGATGAACCTGTGTCTGTATGCCACAGTCTGTATAATAGTGTTGATATATGACAGTTTTGGCGCATGGGAGGGGAGACAGAGACGAGAGCTCCATGTAAACACCTTTTTGTACATGTCTTATGTTTATGCGCAAAATGGGAACTTTTCTAGATGTTGGGTGTGTTCACATTCCCTATACATTCCCTATACATTCCAAAGGGGGAGTTCCACTAACCCTAACTGAGACTGTCAGATGGATTCAGAGCCAAACTATCACGAGAGGAGGGGGGCCAATACAATACTGCTGAATGGTAGCAATAAGGACCGTAGCATTACAAAACCGAATGGCCCTCAATTACCTGTTAGCTGAGAAAGGGGGAACGTGTGCCCTGATAGGATCTGAATGTTGCACTTACATTCCTGATAGTTGAGAAAACATAACCAATCTCGCTGATCACATAAGAAGGAAGGTGAAGAAGTTATCCACACCAGCAGAAGGATCTAGCTGGTTTGATTGTTGGTTGCCTTAACCTTTGTTGTAAAATAATGATGGCAAGGTTAGCAAACCCTCTTGTGGTCAAGGGCTCCCGAGTTATGATCCAACGAACTAAAGAACTACTCGACACTAACAACAATATGATTCAGGAAATAGAGTGTGAACGGATGAATGCGATACTCCTAGAATGATCCTAAGTGTTATCATGGAATGATAAAAGGGGGGAATGTGAATGTTTAAAAATGTATAGAGACATTGAAGTTGAGAACGTGGGAATTGTATAGGGACAGTATAAGCTAACAAAGAATTCATGGAGAAATAGCCATGACATCTCAGACTCGAGACTGCGAAATGTTACAACACTAACACATATTGAAACAAAACCCACAGCTTGCAGAAAAACCTCAAGGTCTTATTAAATCATGTTATTAACCTGAAACATTGACAGAAGGTCTTTGTTTAAAATCGGACCATGCTTGGGTCGGCTTATGAGTGGACAAAGGGAAGGAGGGATCAAAAGAGGATAGGCTGAACTAGGATGTCATTCTAGCCCTATCTTGTTATCTTTTGCCGAAAATGTATAACCATCGTCCCTTTACAATGTAACTTCACTTTGTCCGTAGGAAGTGAGTGCGTTCGAACAGACTTGCATTCCTTCTGTCTGATAAAGTCCCCGATCGGGATTTGCTTTTTAAATAAAAGCTTGCTTTGTTTAAAGCACAAACGGTATTCGTTTCAGTAATTTTGCTGAACCAGATTGAGGTAAAAGAATCCAGGAATCAACAGTGCCATGGGATCTTTTACATCCACCTGACAGAGCATAAGGGGCATCGGTTTAACGTCTCAACCAAAAGACAGCATCTCTGACAGTGCAACACTCCCTCAGCACTGCACTGGTGTGTCAGCCTAGATTTATGTGCTTAAGTCCCTGGAGTGGGACTTGAACCCACAAGCTTATAACTCAGAGGCGAGTGTGCAACCCACTGAGCAACGGCTGAGTACATTGTAACATTAAAAAATCTATCTTTTCACTGTAATTTCAGAGACTTTCAGGACCGAGCATTGCGAGACCGCCTTGTTTGTGGGATGAAAAATGATGTGATCAGAAGAAAGTTATTGATAACGCCTAACTTGACTTTTGATTTAGCTTGTCAGACAACTGGGTCGATGAGCATGGCCGACCAATATTCCCAAGAATTTCATACTAATTTCAGTCATCAGACAACCAAGATGAATCACCTGCAGGTTCAAAGTCAAAGGCGGTGGGGTCCCAAAGTCTCAGAAACTGAAAATGGGAACAGAGCATTGACGTCCTGCTATCAGTGCCTGGGACAACACATTGCTCAAAGTTGTCCATATGTGAAGGCAGAGTGTTTCTTCTGCAGGAAAACTGGACATCTGGCGAAGGCATGCCGACTGAAGAGTAAACCAGCTTTCAAAGCTATGAGTAGAAATCCCCAGAGTCTACATAGCATGGAAGAACAATAACAGGACGAGGAGATGTTAGAATTAAACGTCATCAGGAGTACGAGGTTAACGGATGGTGATTCAAAAAGTATTATAGTCCAGATAGATGTTGCAGGATTCAAGATACCCATGGAAATCGACACTTACCGGAGTCGCTATACCTCGACAAATTGCGGGATTTCCCATTGGAGAAAACCAAGATAGAGCTGCAGGGCTATTCAGAAGAGAACATTCCGGTGGTCGGTCATATCACCGTACCGGTGAAATACAAAGATCAAGTTCAGAGCTTGCCTCTAATAGTAGTGGCAGGAGACAAGCCTGCCTTACTAGGAAGAAATTGGTTGGGATCACTGAAGCTGGATTGGAGTGAGATTTTTCGTGTTGAAACGAGATTTGCATCAAAGGGTGATGTCACCAAGAATTATCCAAAGGTGTTCTGCGAAACAGGCAATCCGATCCAAGGCTTCAAGGCGAGTGTCAGGGTATAGAAGGACGCTAGATCGGCTTACTATAAGCCACGTTCCGTACCATATGCACTCAAGGAGAAAGTTGAGCAAGAATTTAAAAGATTAGAGACTGAGAACATTATTTCTAAGATAGATCGATGTAATTGGGCTACACCCATTGTTGTTGTACCTAAGTCCGATGGTGAGGTAAGATTGCGTGGCGATTATAAAGTAAACATAAACCAGGTTCTCGAGGGTAATGTCCCCAATACATTGCTAAATATAGAAGATTTGTTCACACCAGTGACAGGGGGTCAGATTTTCTCAAAGTTGGATCTTACGAATGCCTACTTACAGCTTGAACTAGATGAGCAGTCCAAGTCAAGCTTGACTATAAATACTCATCTAGGCCTATATCAATTTAATAGGCTACCATTTGGAGTGTCTTCCGCCCCTGCCATATTCCAAGGGGTAATGAACCAGATTTTGCAAGGTATTGAAGGGGTAGTATGTTATTTAGATGACATACTAATTTCAGCACCAAATAGGCAAATTCATAATAACATATTGAACAAAGTCCTCAAATGGTTAGAGAAGCACAGAGTACGAGTGTCTGCTTGCGTGCGAGTTATTTCAAAACTCAGTGGAGTACTTAGGGTACAGAGTAGACAGATGGTTTACATCCTACTAAGTAAAAACTGGATGCAATCAAAAATGCACCCACTCCCAAGAATGTCACTGAATTTCGATCAGTTTCTGGTCTTTTGAACTATTATGGGAAGTTCCTACCAAATTTGGCTACAGTAGTACATCCACTGAATGAACTATTGAAAAAACAGGTCCATTGGAAGTGGTCAAAAGAAAGCGATATAGCTTTCAAGGAGTGTAAAAGCAAATTGGTAGAGAGCACCATATTAGTTCACTATGACGTATCTCAGGAGATCAAGCTAGCATGTGATGCCTCTCCCTATGGAGTTGGGGCAGTAAACTCTCATGTATTACATAGTGGGGAGGAGAGACCAATTGCTTTTGCTTCACACACTCTCAGTGCCAGTGAGTGTAATTCTGCGCAAATCGAAAGGGAAGCTTTGGCATTAATTTTTGGGGTCAAGAAGTTCCACAAATACTTGTATGGTCGTAAGTTTAACATCGTTACAGACCATAAGCCCATGAAAGCAATCCTCCATCCAAAGTCCCCAGTTCCAACTTTAGCTGCAGCCCGAATGAAGAGATGGGCTTTAATTTTGTCAGCATATACATATGATATTGAATACAGATGATCAGCTGATCACAGTAATGCTGATGCTATGTCTAGATTGCCTTCCCCGTCACAAGTTACACCTGATAGGGAAGAGGTGTTCTATTTTTCATACATTGATGAACTGCCAGTCATAGCTGAAGAGATTGGTAGAGCAACCAAACGTGGTCACACAACTTCCGACGTCCTTACCTGATGATCCCTGAGCAGTTTAGACCTCGTGGACGACCAGGTACAATGGTAAGATGAGCTCAAAATACTGTTTAAAGGGTTGCTAACAAGATCATAATAACCTAAATTACCTTCTCCACCACTGCATGGTTCCCTACCCGCTGTCAAAAACAAATTCCCACCCGAGCCGGCACCAAACGAGTGAATTTCTTTATATCTTGACCAGAAATATTATGATACTATTAAGCATTGTTCAATTCGCCCACTTTTATCATTGGCCAAAAGCCAAAATGATTTTATATATTATATAAAGTTATAGGTTCTGTCGAGAAGGTCCACAATGCTGGATCCATGTATAAATCTAAGGGGTTATTAAAAAAATAGATGTGTAGAGATGCCAGTTCAGATGAACAGTGTTAACAGCAACAACAATTCTTCCAGCTGTCTGCTCGGCTGACGATGTGGGGGCTAGTGACTATGCTATACTTTGTTTTGTTTATTTTCCTTCTCATTGATTTTCTTCCCCAAGTTATTCTCTTCCATTGGCTCCCTGCTGAGATATAGTATCACATGTACTGAGTGCCAGCCATTACTTCACCAAGAGGCCGTTATTCATGTGTGAGGCTTCACAGTTGATTATCCTCTGCCTAACACCCAGAGTTCACTGGGCACTGGTGCATTAGGCAGAGAAAATTGGAGTGAAAACCCACAACACCAGGACCCTGCCTCCTTTCCGCTTGTGTAGCTTGTGTGTGATCCCACCTGAAATGGGCCAGGCTTTTAAATTTAATGTAAGTTGCAAGGGAGCTTCATCAAAAGATGTGTTTAAGAAGGAAGCTAGATAAACACATAAGGGAGAAAGGAATTGAAGAAGATGCTGATAGGGTTAGATGAAGTAGGGTAGGAGGAGGCTCGCATGGAGCATAAACACCAGCATGAGCCAGTTGGGCCGAATGATCTATTTCTATGCTGTACTTTCTGTCTAATATGACCTCCCGCATTATTTTCCTGGGATTCCACTGGGCAGTCACCGGAGAAGAGGACCACCCAGAGAAAATGGGCATTGGAAGTTGTCACCAGCCCCAGCAGGTCAGAGCATCCACAAAGGGGGTTGCCAGCAACTTCTTCAGAAGTCCAGAAAGGCAAATTTAAAATTCTTTACAGTGTAGCATAGGAGGAATAGCAGAGCTGTTTCTGACAGCAACAAGATGGTCCAGAACCTGATAGAAATCTGTGATCATGGAGCCCTTTCAGGCTGTAGCAGAGCTCAACTTCCCTTTACCAATCTGAGGCACCCACCCACTCACAGGTGGTATACCCACCCACTCACACCTGGGTCAAACCTGGCCCATGTAAATTGCACAAACCTTGAAACTCAACCAGGTTCCAATACGTTCAAGTTGGACAGGTTTCAACGGGTAATGACCAACGTACCCTGAAGCAAGTTGAGGGAGAAATATTGGCTCCTGACTACAGGGTGTTTTCAAAACAACTTCTGATCCTGTCCTCACTCGATGTATGCAGATATCCAGCTAAGGTCACTCGATTACAACCCAGAGTGGAAGCGTTGGCTATTTTTCTCCCTTCCTACCCCTAGTGCTCTGAGCCATATTTGAAACAAAAATTCATTCATGGGATATGGGCGTCACTGGCAAGGCCAGCATTTATTACCCATCCCTAATTGCTCTTGAGAAGATTGTGGTGAGCCGGCCGCCTTCTTGAACCGCTGAAGTCCATGTGATGAAGGTACTCCCACAAAAACAATTAACATATAACAGGACACAAACACTCACCCACACACCCACCCACCCCTCCAACAGTCAAAATTGTTTTAGTAACAATAATAACTCCAACAACAATAACTACCCCCCCCCCCCAACAGTCAACAATTTAATAACAATAACAAGAATAAGGACCGCCCATCCCCCAACCTGCGGCCACGCTTCCCTCTGCCTCTACCCCCCCCCCCATCTTAACCCCCTTTTCCAATTATGCTCCCCCTTCTACCCGCATTAACACCAAGCCGTCTTGCAGCAGAGCACCTCAAGCGCTGCTGCTGTGGGGAGGGGTGATGGTGACAGAGTCAAATTTTGGGAAGCTGGAGAAGACGTTTCCAAAGAAACATCTTCCGAGTCAGAAGCAACTGCTTCCTCTTGACTCGCATCTGTCGGCATAGGTGGTATGGCACCTTTGGGTGCAGTGCCATATCCTGAGACCATCATCTGCTGCATGGCATCGACGGAATCGGCCATTCTCCTCATTGCCGCAACCATCTGCGTCATGTCCTCCGAAATACGAGTAGAGAGTGTGGCAATGTTGCCGGTCAACCCACCTATCGCCTGGAGGAGCTCTCGACCAATGTCAACGCTCGCCCTCAACAGTGAAACCATGTCCAGGTTGACATCCGCCTGTCTCTGCACATGCGTACCTCGCCGAACCAACCTCTGTGGGGTCGGTATGGGCACTGGACGACTCGGAGTACTCTGCTGCAAGATGCTTGGCCCCGCTACTTCATCCGTTAATGAGGACGTGGCCGTAGGTACATTAGACCCTTGAGTTGCTGACCCAACCTGCGCTGAGCAGCATGGTTGAGGCTCATCATCCTCCTCCGTGGTCTCGTCACCTGTAGTTAGGAGGACTTGTACTAAAAGAGGTGATGCTCCATGGGCCTCCACGTTCCTGCGATGCGCTTGGGGAACTAGAAAACATAATTGAGATTAGTAGAAGAGAAGGGGAGGCATATGTACGAGGAGCAACACGACTGCAATAAATATCACCGACAGACATTACATATAATTAACATGAGAGTACAGAAGCTGCATGGCATTACAATAAAATTGCATGATCCCAGCATTATTAAATCAACATCACCATAGGCAGTCCCTCGAAATCGAGGAAAACTTGCTTCCACTCTAAAAGGTGATTGAACAGTCCAATATGGGAACCACAGTCTCTGCCACAGGTGAGACAGACAGTCGTTGAAGAAAAGGATGGGTGGGACTGGTTTGCCGCACGCTCCTTCCACTGCCTGCGCTTGATTTCTGCGTGCTCATGACGATGAGACTCAAGGTGCTCAGCGCCCTCCCGGATGCACCTCCTCCACCTAGGGCGGTCTTTAGCCAGGGACTCCCAGGTGTCAGTGGGGATGTTGCATTTTATCAAGGAGGCTTTGAGGGTGTTCTTGAAATGTTTCCTCTGTCCACCTGGGGCTCGCTTGCCGTGTAGAAGTTCCGAGTAGACCGCTTGTGTCAGGCATGCGCACAATGTGGCCCGCCCAACGGAGCTGGTCGAGTGTGGTCAGTGCTTTGATGCTGGGAATGTTGGCCTGATTGAGGACACTAACGTTGATGCGTCTGTCCTCCCAGGGGATTTGCAGAATCTTGCGGATTTCTCCAGCGATTTGAGGTGTCTACTGTATATGGTCCGCATCTCTGAGCCACACAAGAGGACGGATATCACTAGACCATGAGCTTGGTGGCAGATTTGAGGGCCTGATCTTAGAACACTCTTTTCCTCAAGCGGCCAAAGACTGCACTGGCACATGGGAGGCGGTGTTGAACCTTGTCGTCGATGTCTGCCCTTGCTGATAATAGGCTCACGAAGTATGGAAAGTGGTCCACATTGTCCAGGGCCATGCCGTGGATCTTGATGACTGGGGGGGCAGTGCAGTGTGGCGGGGTCAGGTTGGTGGAGGACTTTTATCTTACAGATGTTTAGTGTAAGGCTCATGCTTTTGTTCGCCTCAGTGAAGATGTTCACTATGACTCTGAATTTGCGCAGACGCAAGTGTCATCCGCGTATTGTAGTTCGACGACAGAGGTTAGGACGGTCTTGGATCTGGCCTGGAGACGTCGAAGGTTGATCAGATTCCCACTGGTTCTGTAGTTTAGTTCCACTCCAGCGGGGAGCTTGTTGAGTGTGAGTTGGAGCATTGGTTAATCCTTGGTTAATCCTTGCCACTGGTCAAAGACCTAGCTCTGTCAAGCCCGTGTGATGGCTGGCTGCAAGTAACATTCACGTCACACAAGTGCCAGGCAATGACTATCTCCAACAAGCAAGAGTCAACATCCTGGGGATTACCATTGACCAGAAACTTAACCGGACCAGAGAAACAAATCCTGTGGCAACAAGAGCAGGTCAGAGGCTGGGTATTCTGTGGCAAGTGTCTCACCTTCTGACTCCTCAAAGTCGTTCCACCATCTACAAGGCACAAGCCAGAAGTGTGATGGAATAACCTCCATTTTCCTGGATGCATGCAGCTCCAACAACACTCAAGAAGCTTGACACCATCCAGGACAAGCAGCCCGCTTGATTGACACCTCATTCACCATCTTAAACATACATTCACTCCACCAATGACGCATTATGTATACCATCTACAGGATACACTGCAACAACTCGCGAAGGCATCTTTGGCAGCACTTCCAAAACCCGTCAACTCTATCACCGAAAAGGAAAAGGGCAGCAAGTGCATGGGAACACCATCACCTTCAAGTTCCCCTCCAAGTTACACACCATATTAACTTGGAAATATATCGCCATTCCTTCATCGTCGCTGGGTCAAAATCCTGGAACTCCCTCCCTAACAGTACTGTGGGAGTACCTTCATCACAAGGACTGCAGCGGTTCAAGAAGGCGGCTCACCACCACTTTCTTAAGGGCAATTAGGGATGGGTAATAATCCTTGCCAGCGACGCCCACATTCCAGGAATAAATTTTTAAAAATCAGTCACAGATATTGACTAACCTTATGGTCAGTTAACCTTATGGTGTGCAGAGAAAATCTCTCTCCACAGGCAATTACACTTGGGGAAACCCTCGATTATTTCCCTGGAACAAAACAGAATGCAGGGCTGTAGTTAACAGGAAAAAGTACAACTTTTATTTTCCCCAGATAAACTATTAATATTCCTCACCATGACAGGAAACCATAGCTTGCAGTTTGGTGCAATATTTATTTATTTCCATCTAGCAGTCCATTTGTGTAGATCTAACTATTAGGTGACACCCTTAATATCAGCATTCAATCATAGTCAATGGCCGAGAAATTTGACTGCGCTGTGGGCAATTTTCAGATGCTAAGTGGCCTCTCAGCCTCCAATATGGAGGGTAGGAAGCACACACACACATGTCCGACTGGAGTTGTGCTGCCCACCATATTGGATATAGTGGTTGCACTGGCGTCAGGAGCCCACCGTTGGGGACACTCAAAGGTGGAATTAATTTATTTGAATTAGCATTCTGCACATCTTGCAGGAGTCGTTCTCGTGTTTCAAACACCCCAGCATTTTGCTCGCTCTGGCCTGAACTCGCGCAACATGACATGGTACTAACTGGCAGGATGGCCCCCATACTTACCTGAATGTGGAGCAGCAGTGCTCTACCTGACCCCACATTAAAAGAACACAGGCTGTTGCCCGTGCCCCCCCGTTCTGGACCGCAACCAATTCTCCCCATCTCGGCCTTTTGGCTAAGATCAAGTGTCGTATCTGTTCTTATCTATGGGGACATGATATTGAATTGATTTTTGGACAGGGAGCTGGATCAGGGGCATGCCCCGTCCACTCCATGCACCGACCTGGTATTGCAATATTTCCAGGAACGGTGCAACTTCGCCTCTCGGCCTTTTGGCCTAAGATCAAAAATATTGGCGCAAAGTGATCTTTGGCGTTAGAGTTGATCTGGAAAGAAATTAGACATAAAAAAAAAATAATTCTCCCCACCAGATCACCGATCGCTGCCCCCACTAAAGAAACACCACCCCTCCCTCCGACCCATTCACTCCCCCACTCGCCAGAAATTTACCTCCTGAACCACTGATGCCCCCCCTCCATGGTCGGAGCAGCCCGATCTTCTCTTTGCCGGGAGAGCTGCCTCTTACTCTCCACAACTCGCCCGCTTCATGGAAATAAGGCCCGAAGCCCAATATGGGGGAGAGGGGGTGTCCTTCAGGCTTCACCATTCAGGTTTAGGCATCGTGCCCTGCTTCCCCCACATGCCCTCAATTGGCGAACCCGAACTTCTAGCCTGTTGCTTTTATTAGCAGGATTATTTTCCTTTTTACCTATTATGCAAAAGTTGTTTTTCTTTTCCTTCTTACCAATTTGTCAGAAGTAAAGTACAACAGAGGACCAATATAACCAAAGGGCAAAGCACCAAGACATTGAATCAGGAATAGAGCTTGACAAAACGTTGCTCGTGGCTAAAACATTGACTGAGTCAGTGGCATATTTTTGAGAAATTCAAGCCTGTGTTTGATTTCCCCAGGACAGAATATAATTTACTAGTGACAGTTATACCCACTAGTAAAAACGTGCTGACAATAAGAAAATAAAAATTCAAGCCCTGGAATCCACCATATAATGAGAACTTGAAGGATGCAAACAAACCTCCATCAAACCTATTAAATAACCTCACTTAAGACCATGGGGCCGAACTTGGTGGAAGTTGCTCCCGCAACCACCGAAGTTCCACCGGAAATGTAGTTTTTTTGGCTGATTCCTCTGGAACCGCCCATCTGCCGTCCACGTTGTGCCCGGCAGGAGGTTGGTGGGGGAGGGTTCTGCCGACGTGAGGTCGTGCCGCCCGCCCATGCCGGAAGCTCCAAATGGCCCTTATTGGTCAGTTACGCTGGCCTCCGGTCGACCTGCCGCCCGCCAGAAGGACCGCTCGGGAAAAGCAGGTCTGACCTGGATGACAGTCGGGCAGCAGGGATAATGGGTGGGAGGGAGTGCTAGAGGCCGTCACATCACGGCAGTCGGGTGGATGCTGGACCATTATGAGTGGGACTGCTGGAAAAAAGTTAGGTGCATGTTGCATTACTTTACTGCTGATAGTGATGTTTAATTGGGATGTCATAAAAGTGGGGGTACTTGTGTCTAAGCTGATGGAGGCTTTTTTGCTGGACCTTGCTGAAGTCCTTTCATTGAGAAGCCCAATGGCGAAAGGAAAATTATTATGAATAAGTGAAAAGTCTTCAGCATGTCACATTTTGTACATCCAGGCTGATTCATTAATTGTGGGACACAACGTACTGCAATGTAACTGATTACACGTCATCTCAGGGGTGGCATTCCTCCTTGGCCTTGGAAAAAGAGGGTTGAAGTGCAAGCCTTAAGGTCTGCCCTGAAAGTAAGTAAAGTGAGAGTAATTGAATGGCAGCCTTCCTGCATTGGTGACCCTTCCTTGTTGTCTTGCGATGGCCTGATGACAGGACCCATTATACAGTGCAGTCAGATGTGGATGGGAAGATATTCCTGATAAAGCAGATGACCTGAGGGGCAGATGTGCGTTTCTCACAATGCACCAAACATGACGTAAAAATGACACACTCACCAAGAGTGGGTAGCAATGTAAGTATATTTACAAGTGCACAATAACAAAGGTTACATAAGATTACATAAGTACCGATGATACAAAGATGGGAGGAAAAGCAATGTGTGAGGAGGACACACAAAATCTGCAAAAGGACATAGACAGGCTAAGTGAGTGGACAAAAATTTGGAATATGGATTATAATGTTGGAAAGTATGAGGTCATTCACTTTGGCTCAAAAAATTAAAGAGAAAGTTATTATTTAAATAGAGAAAGATTGCAAAGTGCTGCAGTACAGTGGGACCTGGGGGTACTTGTGCATGAAACACAAAAGGATAGTATACAGGTACAGCAAGTGATCAGGAAGGCCAATGGTATCTTGGCCTTTATTGCAAAGGGGATGGAGTATAAAAGCAGGGAAGTCTTGCTACAGTTGTACAGGGTATTGGTGAGGCCACACCTGGAATACTGCGTACAGTTTTGGTTTCCATAATTACAAAAGGATATACTTACTTTGGAGGCAGTTCAGAGAAGGTTCACTAGGTTGATTCCGGAGATGAGGGGGTTGACTTATGAGGAAAGGTTGAGTAGGTTGGGCCTCTACTCATTGGAATTCAGAAGAATGAGAGGTGATCTTATCGAAACGTATAAGATTATGAGGGAGATTGACAAGGTGGATGCAGAGAGGATGTTTCCACTGATGGGGGAGACTAGAACTAGAGGGCATGATCATAGAATAAGGGGCTGCCCATTTAAAACTGAGATGAGAAGAAATTTCTCCTCTCAGAGGGTTGTGGATCTGTGGAATTCGTTGCCTCAGAGAACTGTGGAAGCTGGGACATTGAATAAATTTAAGACAGAAATAAACAGTTTCTTGAACGATAAGGGGATAAGGGGTTATGGAGAGTGGGCAGGGAAGTGGACCTGAGTCCATGATCAGATCAGCCATGATTGTATTAAATGGCGGAGCAGGTTCGAGGGGTCATATGGCCTTCTCCTGCTCCTGTTTCTTATGTTCTTATATTCTTATTATTAAATGTGA
Organism: Pristiophorus japonicus; assembly: GCF_044704955.1. Classification (NCBI taxonomy): domain Eukaryota; kingdom Metazoa; phylum Chordata; class Chondrichthyes; family Pristiophoridae; genus Pristiophorus; species Pristiophorus japonicus. Next base: position 305,808,281 of record NC_091977.1, read on the forward strand.
AATCATTTGCAGGAGCAGCACCCAGCCCTCTACCCGGCACCATCACCTCTCTTCTCCCCACCCCCTTGCAGGAATGCCCAATGTCCTCCTCCTCCCCCCACCTACACAACGGCGTGGTGCTCCCCTGCCTCTTCGGTTGAGAAAGTTGTACAGGAAGGCAGCGGGATGTTTGCAGACGTGTGAGTCTTGCTGAAAATGAAGGGCGCAGGACCGAAGGCGCTGGGATCTCCTGCTCTTCCGGATCTGTCTGCCTTGAGGGTGTGGGTTCGGGGGTTTGCAATACGCATGCAGAAGTCATCTCTTGCCTCATGGCCTCAACGCTCTCCATTGTGCGCTCCCACACTGTAATGAGTCGGTCCATCCTCTGATCATACTGCTGGGTGAAGGTGATGATGCTGCCAGCTATTGCAGCCATGGTTGCAGCATATCGCGACCTATCTCCACGCTGGGGCGTGATAGCTGCACCATCTCGTTCAGTGCAGAGAGACGTGCTGCATCCGCAGGTGGTTGCTCGCTCCTGGTGGGTGCTGGTGCCTTGCTTGCCTTCGTGCCACGGCCTCTGCGCTTGGTAGAGCTTGTGCCTGTGGAGTCTATTGGAAAGTCCAGGAAATCGGAGCCAGATGCCGAGGTTCTGCGGACACTTGGCTGACATGGCAGGAGGCTGCTGTCAGTCGCTTCCGGCTCCTCCAGGTCAAGGGATAGAAAGAAGGGCCCTTCTCCGTCCACTCTCTCCTGTTCTTCCCGGCCCTGGATGGCGCAGGTGGAAGCAGTGGAAATTGGGTGATGTGCAGGGGTGTGGAGAACGTCGGGGTGGGAGACGCTGGATTCTGACGGCTTCTCTGAAGGCCAGAGGTCGATGGTTTCCCTAGATCTGTCCTGTCCAAGTCATCATCTGCAAGTAGAGGACAACATTTCAGTCTGTAGGGGAGCGGAGGGTGGTGTTGGTCAAATTTAGATGTGAGTCGTTCCATCTCACATTATGCCAGCAAGGAGTTCCATCTCTACATGTCCACACCAATAATAGGCGACAAAATGTGGATTCAACCGCAAGTGGCTTAACATTGCATGTACTTTCATACCATGAGCGTTGCTGACACCAGAGATTAGTATAACCTTACTATGTGGTAGCACCAGATTTGCATCGATGTGTGTGGTTGCACGCCGGCGGTCACCCACCAATGCCAATGCATGCTCCTGCAGCCTGGTCAATTCTACCACCTCTTCTGGGCCCCCTCTAGTCGCATGCGGGCTTGCCTCATTGGTTGCTTTTTTTTTCTGCACAAAGAAACGTTGCAGCCTTTAGTCCCCTTGCTGATGCCCCACACACACACACTCCCATACACACACACATCTGGCACACAACCTTTTTGGCCTTGGACAGGAGGAGGTGAATAAATTTGTACTCACTCTAACTGCCGCCAGCAAATCGTTCCACCGTTTGTGGCATTGGTCCCTATCCCGCTCAACATTGCCCATTGCAGTCACCATCTCACCGATCGCCATCCAAATTCGGCGGTATTGGGCTGGTGGAGTGACCAACCCGGGTGAGGTCACTGTACCTGCGCTCCACCTCCATCACTAGCTCCTCCAATTCCTGTTCATTGAACCACGAAGCTCTGGGCCTGGTTTGGTCAGTCTTCATTAGAAGATTGCTGGCCACTCATCCTCAATGATTGGAGGAATGGCTACTGAAGAATTTGTGGGTTTAAATTTCTCACACTGCCCCCTCTGCAACTCAGGCTTCCCCCTCTCCAATGCGATCACTCTGCTCTCCAGGCTACAGCTCTCTCCTCTGCAATGCCACCTCTCTGTTCTCCAGGCTCCAACTCTCTCCTCTCCCCTCTCACACTCACAGGTGGAATAAAGTGGTCTGCTTTTACGTGCATGCGCAGTTCACCAATCAGCCTCCCACGGCCACGAAATGACGTCACGTCGGCTGAAGGAAACTATAATAAAAAGAATATGCGAACTCTTGCGCATGCGCAGTGGAGGCCCTCCGAAGATCCCTGAGTGGAGAGGCCTCCAACTGACGCACAATCGTGATGCTGGCCAGACATTCCCGCTCCCGCCCGCTCCCATCTGCCAACTGCCGCGCCCACTGCCGCCCACACAGCAGAGCCGAAAGTGGTTCCCTATGGGACCCGGTGGCCGTGGGCGGCAAAAATGTAGCTCCTGCCCGGGCCGGGACCGCCGACCAAATATGGCCCCCTATATTTTGAACCAGTTTCTTCTTGTCAAGATTTTGTGAGAAGAAGTGTTTGATTATCTTCCTATGACTTATTGCTAGCTGGGTAACATATTCCACTATACTGAGTCACGATAATGCGCAGATGCTTTTCCAAGGAATACTGTGTTTTTATCAGAATTATAGCTCAGGTAGACGTAGTTCTATGTGATATGCCAGATCTCCCATTTCTGCAGAACCTGCCCCACAAAAAAGTTTTTCCAAGCGCTCTCTCAAACTGGCGGAAGATCCGATTTCAATTTGACCGCAATTTTAACTCTGGGCCGGTTTTCGGTGAACAATGGACTGTGCAGTCTGCAAATTGGGCACACTGACCCGCCCCCATGGCCAAATTTCCAATAAGTGTTTGTATCGCTCAAAGCTTGGACTGGCAGAATTAGGTTTTCTTTTTTAAAATGACCTGTATATTAATATGGGTTTGCAATCTGTGTCACTCTTACTAATTGCAAATGTAATTTACAACATTTTCCCCAATGCCCATGGAAGTTGGGTGTTCCATTGCCGTGTGGCAGCAGTAGGAAATAGGTTTGTTTTTACTGTCATGATAGAACATGAGACAAAAATGGGAAAAGACAATACTGATTATTCTGAAGTGTGCCCAACACCAGGCCCCTGACACTCGGTGCTTGTGAATAGATTGCCCTCTAGTGCCCAAATGTAAGGTTTCTGGTCATTTCTTTTATCATTCTGGCCAGGAAATGGCAACAAAAACTGAGCAGGTTCTGTAGGTGGATTTTTGCCACGAGTGAGAGCAATCCTTCCAGCTCTGGAAAGGGCATCTGGCACCAGGAAATGGGGTGGGAATCTATTTTGTCACATCTCTGCTTAAAGCACACTGAATCGAAGTGAATGATTAAAGCTGCATTTTTGATTGCTACATCTAAATTTTGAATATAGGATTAGCTACAGGGGCTCCTCTGTGTTTAAGGTTTTTGGAGGAGGAAGAGAATGAAAACACGGATGCCAAGGTTGGTTCACTTGTACCGGCGGTGGATTTGCCACACCCGCCCTTACCTATGGAGCCACGTACAACCCAATGCACACCTACCTCTGAATATGCAAGAACTGCCTTTGCAGGCTTTGCTTCACCAGCGAGGCAGTGACTGGGTTGTGCCACGTGCTGGACTCTGACCTCCAGACAACAACAACAACTTGTATTTATATAGCACGTTTAACGCAGTGAAATGTCCCAAGGTGCTTCACAGGAGTATTATGAGATTTAAAAAATTAAAAACTTGTCACCGAACCGCATAAGCAGAAATTAGCACAGGTAAGCTTTAAGGAATGTTTTGAATCATAGGGCTAGATTTTCCACTTTTTTTGCATGCTTGACGCCCACTTAACGCCCATTTTACCGCTGAAATGACATATAACGCCCATATATCGCCCATTTAGAGACAAAATGGAAACTGACGGGCACTTTTCGGAAACTTATCGCCAAGCTTAATGCCGGGAAAAAATAATACTGCCCGCCCACTTTTTTGGGGTGGAATCTTCAGAATGGGCAAAATCAACGGCCATAGTATCGTCCAGCGTTACTTTCCACACGGAATTAACGCCAAGATTCAATAATACCGCCCGCCCATTTTTTTTTGTCGTAAAGAGCACATTTGGTGAAACTAACGCCCAGGAGATCGCCCACCGTCACTTTCACCACCTCGCACACATATCGGCCACAATATCGCTCACCCAAAAAACTAACGCCCAGAAAAGGTGGAACTGTTCTGAACTAAAGCCAGCGCTGTGGCTGCCATTTTTTTAAAATCGCAGGTCGCTTCATTCAAAAGGTTGCTTCAACTTCGGGGAGTTTGCATTGACTCTGGAGTTCTTCTCAGGTGAAGTGACCATCTCAACAGACATATTTTCAGAGTTTGGACTATTGGGAGTTTACTCTAGGTGTATTTTAGTGAGGAAATCATTGCTTCTGATCAATTGCTATTATACTTTCATTGCAATGGGGCCAGCCATTTCTCAGCCTGCATCGATTAATACGCAAATGCTGCAGAGTGCAGATGGCTCAATGTGTGATGCACATCATTTTGTCCCCAATTTAAGACATGCAGAAAGGAGGAGGAGGGCCAGACCATACACACCCCACACATACAAGGAAAAGAGGTCTAACCTCGACGTATCTGACCACAACTGCCTTCGGCGACTGCGCTTCCACAAGGTGGTGATCACTGAAATATGCGAGCGCATCAGGCCACATATGCATCCTGCCATCAGGACATCAGTGTCGGTCGAGGTCAAGGTCACCGCGGCACTGACTTTCTACGCTTGCGGTTCCTTTCGGGCCTCCGTGGTCGAGATTTGCCCTCTGTCTCACCATGCAACCCATCGCTGCATTAGACAGGTCATGGAGGCTCAGACTGACAGGGCTGGAGCATTCTACCACATTGCTAAGTTCCCTAGGGTGCAGGGAGCAATACAGTGCACTCACATCAGCATGCGGCCACCTTCTCAGGACCTGGAACGTTTTCATAACAGAAAAGGATTTCACTCCCTGAAGGTCCAATTAGTTGTCGACCACAACCAGATCATCATGGCAATGAATGCCAAATGTCCGGGCACCTTCGATGAGCCTCACATCCTGCGTGAGACCGCTGTCTCTGACATCTTTAAGAGTCAGCCACAAGGACAATGCTGGATGCTTGGTGATAACTGATATGGCCGAGCCAACTGGCTGATGACCCCACTGCGTGACACCCACACCGAGGCCGAGAAGCGATACAACCGGAGCTACAGAGACACACGCAATGTGGTCCAGAAAACAATAAATGTGCTTAAGCAGTGCTTCAGATGTCTGGACCACTCAGGAGGGGAGCTACAATACAACCCTGAGCAAGTCGGTAAATTCGTGGTCGTGTGCTCCATGCTGCACAATCTGGCTATCAGGAGGGGACAAGAATTGCCAGAAGGGACTGATGCTCCACCTCAGGAGAGAGAGGAAGAGGACGATGAGGGGCTGGACGCTGGCCTAGTGCCAGACAATCAGGCTGGCTATTCAACCATGCCCACGACCCCCTCCAGGTCGCAGGAAAGGGCCTGTGGTGGCTACATAGCTGCAAGGCTCTTAAGTGAGGAGCTGATATCTGAACGATTTGCCTGAAAGAACGTTGCTGTGTGACAACACTGACACACTGCTGTGTGTGCGCAGCTCAGACATCAATGGTGCCCATCACCTTGGCGCCAGTTAAAGTTTACGTTGATTGAAGTTAAGTTTTATTTATGTTTCTTTCATGTTAAGGAATCACCAGTGTGTAACAGTCCAGCTATTTGAGACAATGCACAACAAGGTTATGTTCAATAAAAAAAATGTTATACCAACATTGGTCTGAAATCATAAGTATCACGGGCAATAACATCCAATCCCCGCCCACACCACACTTTTTCCACCAATGACATCAATCAAATGTTCAACATGTCCAGCAACATAGAATACAAATGCAAAGCAGGAGGGTGATCCCCTCCCCCATACATTACAACAAATTGCATACACCCAGATGGAGATATAACACAGCCATCACCTGCGGACATGCACCTCACTTTCATTCCCCCCTCCCCTTCTTCTCCCCACGTCTACCCCTTCCCCTCCTCGCTCCACAGTGCCTAGCTGAGGAGCTCCTCAGGCGGTGCCTCATTGGGGGGGATGAAGGCAGAAGTGGTGGTTGCACGGGTACGTGAGCGGGGGGTGCTGAGGAGGCAATATTCTCTGATGCAGAAGCAGGATCTTGGTCCTTACTCTCATCTGTCGTTCGCAGTGGTGGTGCAGAACCTAGGGGTGGAGTGCCGCGCTCAGGGACCACTGGGAGGCCTGTGCCAGCAGTGTTCCTGGCTATCGCATCCAGGGCCTATCCCATCTGCGGAATGTACTCAGTCATGGTGGCCAGCTGTCGGGATATGCCCCCCAATGCATCGATGAGCTGGTCATCACTGTCTACAATCCTCCTGGACAACTGTACCATCTCTCCGCTCTCATGTGGCGCTCATGGACCAGACCTGCCGCATCCACGAGGTCTCTGTGGGATCGGTGCCATCCTGGGGACAAATGGGGTGCCCTGTGGCGAGGTGCTTGGGGCCGGTACCACCAGAGTGGAGGCGAGAATGACCGGAGGACCACTAGATGGGGTGGAATGGTTCTGGAGCGTGGCGATGCAGGTTCCTCGAAGTCGGCGCTCTCATCCGTGGAGAACAGACCCAGCAGATTGACGGGCGAGAATCGGAGCTCCTCAGCACCAGATGTAGGATCGTCCAGAGAGCTGGGCCCCGCGCCCCCACCTTCTGGCCTCGGTGATCTTGCCTTGGGACGCGCTGCTGGCTGAGCTGCAAAACACAAATGAGGTTATTAGAGGAGAAGGAGGTACTAGGGTCACAAGGTGAGTCCAGTGCTAACATATGCACGACAAAAGCACCACTGCCCTCAAAATCATCACAGACATCACATTTCATGACCATCAACATATTTGCATTGCAATGATTTTCATTAGGCCAGCATTATTTCTATGATAATTTTAGAAATCATCTATCATATATGATTGTTCGGATATGAGTGGGTATTGACTTTACATCAAGCAATGGTGTAAGCTTTACTCACGTGGCATCACTTCAGGGTCTGCAGATGCTTCTGTGGCTGTCCGGGGGTGCTTCCCCACGAGTGCGAGCATCCGCTCCTCCATCTCAGTGATGTCGCTGGGGACTGATGGCCCCCCACCAGTTCGCCTCTGCACGAACCTCATCGTCGATAGCTTCTTCTGTAAAAGGTGACAGGTCAACACGGCATGAGATCATTGCGTGATATCATTGTTAGGTACTGACACAGACACTGATACAACACATAACCGACAGATGTAATCATGCTTATTATGATAATTATCATTCTTTATCTAAAGACGTGCACCGTGACCGCAGGCTTTGAGTATAACATTCCCGGTAAAAGTGGAAGACCTTACATCTGCTGATAGTCACTCATGACTGTTACAAATCAAATTATATAAATACATAAGTACATGTAAATAAATGTAATACTTACTCTTGTAGATCCCACAAGATCGTTCCATTGTTTGCGGCATTGGTTGGCCTCACGCACCTCGTTGGTCACCGACGAGACCATCTCTGCTATCTCGATCCATATCTTCTGGTAGGCCTTTGGCGTGGGCTTCTTTTTATATATGCATGCTTGTATTGTTACATGATGTCTGTCACACTTGAATGTACCTTTACACTGTACACACCTTACCTGTACACCAGAGGGTGCTGCTGCTGGAGACCTAAGGGTTACCTGCAAACTGCCCTCTAGCTATCCTCACTCGAGGAGCTGTAAATAAAGGACTTTGAGTACCATACCCGTGCCTCGTGAAGTCATTAATAAGGTGCCTACATATATAATAACTGGCGATGAGGTCACGAAGTACACGCACAGCATGTCAAATCTCAGCAACTTTCAACAATTCACCGATGGGGAAGATTGGGATGCTTTTGTAGAAAGATTGGAACATTTCTTCAGAGCCAATGACCTGGATGGGGACACACTGGCAACACGACCGAACAAGCGCAGAGCCATCCTGCTTAGCAGTTGTGGGCCCACCATCCATTGTCTCATCAGGGACTTGCTAGCCCCGGAGAGGACAACAACCAAGAACTATGAGGAACTTGTAACATTAATACAGGAGCAACTACAACCAAAAGAAAGCATCCTCACAGCCAGGCACCGGTTCTACACTTACCGTCGACCCGAAGGCCAAGAAATTGCTAAGTATGCTGCATATTTAAGAATGTGTCAAGGATGTCTCGGAGTGGGTGCAGGACATTCTGAAAAGGGAGGGTGAACAGCCAGTTGTCGTGGTGCACATTGGTACCAACGATATAGGTAAAAAAAAGGATGAGGTCCTATGAGACGAATTTAAGGAGCTAGGAGCTAAATTAAAAATTAGGACCTCAAAAGTAGTAATCTCCCGGATTGCTACCAGTGTCACGTGCTAGTCAGAGTAGGAATTGCAGGATAGCTCAGATGAAAATGTGGCTTGAGCAGTGGTGCAGTAGGGAGGGATTCAAATTCCTGGGGCATTGGAACCGGTTCTGGGGGAGGTGGGACCAGTACAAACCAGACGGTCTGCACCTGGGCAGGACAGGAACCAATGTCCTAGGGGGAGTGTTTGCTAGTGCTGTTGGGGAGGAGTTAAACTAATATGGCAGGGGGATGGGAACCAATGCAGGGAGACAGAGGGAAACAAAAAGGAGACAAAAGCAAAAGACAGAAAGGAGATGAGTAAAAGTGGAGGGCAGAGAAACCCAAGGCAAAAAACAAAAAGGGCCACTGAATATAAAGGGGCTGCAGGAGGGGTCAAAACTAAAAATCATGGTTTAAAAACTAGTATTAAAACACTCTACCTAAACGCACACAGCATTCGAAATAAAGTAAATGAGTTGACGGCACAAATCATAACAAATGGGTGTGATTTGGTGGCCATTACAGAAACATGGTTGCATGGTGGCCAAGACTGGGAATTAAATATACAGGGGTATCTGACAATTCGGAAAGATAGACAAGAAGGGAAAGGAGGTGGGGTAGCTCTGTTAATAAAGGATGATATCAGGGCAGTTGTGAGAGATGATATTGGCTCTAATGAACAAAATGTTGAATCATTGTGGGTGGAGATTAGAGATAGTAAGGGGAAAAAGTCACTGGTGGGCGTAGTTTATAGGCCCCCAAATAATAACTTCATGGTGGGGTGGGCAATAATCAAGGGAATAATGCAGGCATGTGAAAAAGGAATGGCAGTTATCATGGGGGATTTTAACCTACATATCGATTGGTCAAATCAAATTGCACGGGGTAGCCTTGAGGAGGAATTCATAGAATGCATATGGGATTGTTTCTTAGAACAGTATGTTACAGAACCTACAAGGGAGCAAACTATCTTAGATCTGGTCCTGTGTAATGAGACAGGAAAAATAAATGATCTCCTAGTAAAAGATCCTCTCGGAATGAGTGATCACAGTATGGTTGAATTTGTAATACAGATTGAGGGTGAGGAAGTTGTGTCAGAAACGAGCGTACTATGCTTAAACAAAGGGGACTACAGTGGGATGAGGGCAGAGTTGGCTAAAGTAGACTGGAAACACAGACTAAACAGTGGCACAATTGAGGAACAGTGGAGGACTTTTAAGGAGTTCTTTCATAGTGCGCAACAAAAATATATTCCAGTGAAAAAGAAGGGCGGTAAGAGAAGGGATAACCAGCCATGGATAACCAAGGAAATAAAGGAGAGTATCAAATTAAAGACCAATGCGTATAAGGTGGCCAAAGTTAGTGGGAAACTAGAAGATTGGGAAAATTTTAAACAACAGCAAAGAATGACTAAAAAAGCAATAAAGAAAGGAAAGCTAGATTACGAAAGTAAACTTGCGCAAAACATAAAAACAAGATAGTAAAAGCTTTTACAGATATATAAAACGGAAAAGAGTGACTAAAGTAAATGTTGGTCCCTTAGAAGATGAGAAGGGGGATTTAATAATGAGAAATGTGGAAATGGCTGAGACCTTCAACAATTATTTTGCTTCGGTCTTCACAGTGGAAGACACAAAAACCATGCCAAAAATTGATGGTCACAGGAATGTGGGAAGGGAGGACCTTGAGACAATCACTATCACTCGGGGGGTAGTGCTGGACAGGCTAATGGGACTCAAGGTAGACAAGTACCCTGATCCTGATGAAATGCATCCCAGGGAATTAAAAGAGATGGCGGAAGTTACAGCAGATGCATTCGTTATAATCTACCAAAATTCTCTGGACTCTGGGGAGGTACCATCGGATTGGAAAGCAGCTAATGTAACGCCTCTGTTTAAAAAAGGGGGCAGACAAAAGGCAGGTAACTATAGGCCGGTTAGTTTAACATCTGTAGTGGGGAAAATGCTTGAAACTATCATTAAGGAAGAAATAGCGGGACATCTAGATAGGAATAGTGCGATCAAGCAGACGCAGCATGGATTCATGAAGGGGAAATCATGTTTAACTAATTTACTGGAATTATTTGAGGATATAACGAGCATGGTGGATAGAGGTGTACCGATGGATGTGGTGTATTTAGATTTCCAAAAGGCATTCGATAAGGTGCCACACAAAAGGTTACTGCAGAAGATAGAGGTACGCAGAGTCAGAGGAAATGTATTAGCATGGATAGAGAATTGGCTGGTGAACAGAAAGCTGAGACTCGGGATAACTGGGTCCTTTTCGGGTTGGAAATCGGTAGTTAGTGGTGTGCCACAGGGATCGGTGCTGGGACCACAACTGTTTACAATATACATAGATGACCTGGAAGAGGGGAAAGAGTGTAGTGTAACAAAATTTGCAGATGACACAAAGATTAGTGGGAAAGCGGGTTGTGTCGAGGACACAGAGAGGCTGCAAAGTGATTTGGATAGGTTAAGCGAATGGGCTAGGGTTTGGCAGATGGAATACAATGTCGGAAAATGTGAGGTCATCCACCTTGGGAAAAAAAACAGTAAAAGGGAATATTATTTGAATGGGGAGAAATTACAACATGCTGAGGTGCAGAGGGACCTGGGGGTCCTTGTGCATGAATCCCAAAAAGTTAGTTTGCAGATGCAGCAGGTAATCAGGAAGGCGAATGGAATGTTGGCCTTCATTGCGAGAGGGATGGAATACAAAAGCAGGGAGGTCCTGCTGCAGCTGTATAGGGTATTAGTGAGCCGGACCTGGAGTACTGCGTGCAGTTTTGGTCACCTTACTTAAGGAAGGATATACTGGCTTTGGAGGGGGTACAGAGACGATTCACTCGGCTGATTCCGGAGATGAGGGGTTTACCTTATTATGATAGATTGAGTAGACTGGGTCTTTACTCATGGGGTTTAGAAGGATGAGGGGTGATCTTATAGAAACATTTAAAATCATGAAAGCGATAGATAAGATAGAGGCGGAGAAGTTGTTTCCACTGTTCGGGGAGACTAGAACTAGGGAGCACAGCCTCAAAATACGGGGGAGCCAATTTAAAACAGTGTTGAGAAGGAATTTCTTCTCCCAGAGGGTTGTGAATCTGTGGAATTCTCTGCCCAAGGAAGCAGTTGAGGCTAGCTCATTGAATGTATTCAAGTCACAGATAGATAGATTTTTAACCAATAAGGGAATTAAGGGTTACGGGGAGCGGGCGGGTAAGTGAAGCTGAGTCCACGGCCAGATCAGCCGTGATCTTGTTGAATGGCGGAGCAGGCTCGAGGGGCTAGATGGCCTACTCCTGTTCCTAATTCTTATGTTCTTATGTTCTTATGTAAGACTGACTGTACCGTGTGATTTTGGCGACAACCTTAACAAAGTACTCAAGGACATATTTGTCATCGGAATCGGCCACAAGGGCGTCCTGCACAAATTGCTCTCTGCGAACATCACAGTCACCCTGCAGAAAGCAATTCAAGTGAGCCAGGCCTTCATGGTTTCGGCCGGCGACTCCAGGTGAATACTGACCCAGGACTCTAAATTGACGAACGCAGTGAACTGAATGGCTACTTCTAAAGGCAGAAATACTGCCCCGAGTCCCGCAACCTTGAGTCCGCCACATGGGGCAAACCAGATGGCCCCGTGCTGGCGCTGTGGAGGAAACCACAGGGCCCACCAGTGCCACTAAAAAGACTATACATGAAAAGGCTGCTAAGAGAAAGGGCACCTTCAGAGAATATGCAGAAAAATCTTTACTCACCGCACCACCAAAGAGTTGGCTGATCACCGGGGCTCCGACACAGATGAATATGAAGCTGCTCAACCCCTGGAAGAAGAATATGGACTTTATACCTGCTCCACTGAAAGTTCTCCGTGGAAGATGGAAGTAGACATCAACGGAGTCCCAGTTTCAATGGAGATCGACACGGGGCGAGCCAGTCTTTGATAAGCCAAACGACCTTTGAAAAAATTTGGATCAATCCAGCCAATTGACCAAAACTGTCTCCTGTCCAAGCGAAGCTGCTCACCTACACCAAAGGTAAAATCCAAATCGTTGGCAGCGTGGACGTCCAGGTCTCCCAGGGCGGCGTGATGAACAAACTCCCCCAGTGGATCGTTGCCGGCGATGTTCCCACGCTGCTGGTAAGAAATTGGATGAGCCCAATCCAAGTTGGTCGAAGTGGCGACGGCCTCCGGGCTCCAGCAATCAACGTCCCATGCAGCCCCGAACATGGATCCATTGCTGTATCTAGAGATCCCACCGTCCAGCTCGACTGCAGGGCGACGACTCCACAACACCGTGGCGAGATCCCAGGAACCGAAAATCCAAACTCCATCTTCCGGGCCGGGGCAGAACTCCAAGGGACAACTATCCTCAAGAAAAGTGGATTCCCGACATCCATGGTCAAACCTGAGGAAGAAAAGACTACCACAGCCTACCTGGAGGAGAGCCAGAAGATGGCGGCCGCACCACGAGGGGAAGAACCTACAATCAAAACGGCCGCGACCAGACCACGAGGGGCAGCGTTGGAGGAGCGACACGTGGCACCGAGCAGCGAATCGGATTGGAAGGCTCCCTTAAAGGAGATCGGTAACCAAAAAAATTTAAAGGGACAGTTTCAACTGAAAGATGACAAGGACTTTAAAGATAAAAATACATTTACCAGTTGCAGGTATGATAATGTAACGAGGAATTGTGATGCTGGAGTAACTGAGGAGAAAAATGAAATGAATGCTTGTGTAAGTAAGAGTAAGAACTAGTTTGTAATGTCTGATGAATATGATAGCAAGTTCAAAAGGACTAATGTAACCATGTATGGTGAGACCATGATAAAAAAAGTGATGCAAATGCTGTAATTAGCAATATAAAGGCAGTTAATAATGCAGACTTGACTATGTATGATAGGAGCCAATGTGTCATGTATACAGGTAGGACACTGTTAAAGGACACTGGGTTCTGCAGGGACAATGTAAATGCTAGAGGAATTCCCCCGTGGGAGAACCCCAGGTCCAGCGGGCTACCAGACCATGTAGCCTGGACCTTTGGAACGAATGTGATGCCCCAGGAAGATCTCACACACACCCAGGGGAGCAGACCCACTACAGGGACCATGGTCAATGGGCAACACAACCACCACCACTGGCAACCTGCCCCAGGCTGGCCCTACACCCCCTGGCCACCAGGGCCAACACCAGGAGCGAGAGGCCAATACCCTCCAACTTTCCTGGCAAACCCTGGATGACCAGACTCTCATCCCAATTGGAGGACAAGGAGCCCACACAGTCCTGTGGTCCTGCCCACCACCACACACTTACCCACATCACAGAGTATACACCCTACCCACTGCTGCATTGGCTACCCCACTGAGGGATCCCACAACAGTGACACCCACATGGTCTGTGTGTGAAGGGGGGGAAATGTACGAGGCCAGCCTCAAGTACAGGGATCATGCCTGACACCCACACAACCCTCACCACTACCTCCCACAGCCCACTACTGATCACCTCCCCAGGTCATGACAATAAGGACTTGGAAAAATGCTTAGAGCGAGTGTTGTTATGTATGCATGCTTGTATTGTTATATGATGTCTGTAACACTAAATGTACCTTTACACTGTACACACCTTACCTGTGTACCAGAGGGTGCTACAGCTGGAGACCTAAGAGTTACCTGCACACTGCAGGTAACCCAGTATAAAAGGGAGCTCACCTCTAGGTATCCTCACTCGAGGAGCTGCAAATAAAGGACGATAGTCTACACACTTTGAGTACCATACCCCTGCCTCGTGGAGTCATTAACAAGGTACCTACATATATACTTCCCATGCCCTCCCTGTGTCAAATCACCCCAGCGTAATTCGACCTCCTACAGGAGGGAGGCATTCGCCTCGTCCGAGAACCTCCTCACTCTTTTGCGCCCTCCAATGTGCTCCTCTCCCACCTCACTGCTCTCTCCAGCATTAGTCTCTACAGTGTGCTGTGATGCCTCCTCCTCCATTATAGGCCAAATTCAGGCAAATATGTGGCTGGTAGCAGCTAATGCTTGATTCCCTATTTGCTGTGAAGCTCTAAAGTCTCCCTCCACCTCCCAAAACAGCCACACCACACCCACACATGCCTTCAATCCCTCTCAGCTCCCTCTTTCTCTATCACCTCTTCTGTGCATGTCATGATGACCCTTGAACTCATGAATCGCTGGAATCGAGCATTGCCATGCCATTGCTAAGGACAGGGACACTTTACAGCAGAAGGTCAGCGAGATTTAACGCTACCGCCCATTTCATATTGCTCGTGGTAACGCCCAATTTCAAAAATGAAGACTAGGTGCTTTGAGAAGGGGCGAGAAGCCGGCGATCTGAAAACCCATTTTTACTACCCATGCCAGAAATAACGCCCATTTTTAGGCGATAAGCACAAAAGTGTAAAATCTAACCCATAGAATCATAGAATCATAGATATTTACAGCACAGAAGGAAGTAATTTCGGCCCAACGTGTCTGCGCCGGCCGACCATGAGCTATCCAGCCTAATCTCACTTTCCAGCTCTAGGTCCACAGCCCTGTAGGTTACGGCACCTTAAGTACACATCCATGTATTTTTTAAATGTGGTGAGGGTTTCTGCCTCTTCCACCCTTTCAGGCAGTGAGTCCCAGACCTCCACCACCCTTTGGGTGAAGGAATTTCCCCTCATATCTCCTCTAAACCAAGGGTATTCAATATTCAGGAAAGATAGACAGAAAGGAAAAGGAGGTGGGGTAGCGTTGCTGGTTAAAGAGGAGATCCATGCAATAATAAGGAGGGACATTAGCGTGGATGAGGTGGAATTTGTATGGATAGAGCTACGGAACACCAAAGGGCAGAAAACGCTAGTGGGAGTTGTGTACAGACCACCAAACAGTCATAGTGAGGTTGAGGATGGCATCAAACAGGAAATTAGGGATGCATGCAATAAAGGTACAGCAGTTATCATGGGTGACTTTAATCTACATATAGATTGGGCTAACCAAACTGGTAGCAATACGGTGGAGGAGGATTTCTTGGAGTGTATAAGGAATGGTTTTCTAGACTAATATGTCGAGGAACCAACTGGAGAGCAGGCCATCCTAGACTGGGTGTTGTGTAATGAGAGAGGATTAATTAGCAATCTTGTTGTGTGAGGCCCCTTGGGGAAGAGTGATCATACTATAGTAGAATTCTTCATTAAGATGGACAATGACACAGTTAATACAGAGACGAGAATCCTGAACTTAAAGAAAGGTAACTTTGACGGTATGAGACGTGAATTGGCTAGGATAGACTGACGAATGATACTTAAAGGGTTGAAGGTGGATAGGCAATGGCAGACATTTAAAGATCACATGGATGAACTTCAACAATTGTACATCCCTGTCTGGCGTAAAAATAAAGCGGGGAGGTTGGCTCAACCGTGGCTTACAAGGGAAATTAGGGATAGTGTTAAATCCAAGGCAAAGGCATATAAATTGGCCAAAAAAAGCAGCAAATCTAGGACTAGGAGAAATATAGATTCCAACAGAGGAGGACAAAGGATTTAATTAGAAGGGGGGAAATAGAATATGAGAGTAAACTTTCAGGGAACATAAAAATTGACTGCAAAAGCATCTACAGATATGTGAAAAGAAAAAGATTAGTGAAGAAAAATGTAGGTCCCGTACAGTCAGAAATAGGTGAAGTCATAATGGGGAACAAAGAAATGGCAGACCAATTGAACAAATACTTTGGTTCTGTCTTCACTAAGGAAGATACAAATAATCTTCCGGAAATACTAGGGGAACAAGGGTCTAGCGAGAAGGAGGAACTAAAGGAAATCCTTATTAGTCAGCAAATTGTGTTAGGGAAATTGATGGGATTGAAGGCCGATAAATCCCCAGGGCCTGATAGTCTGCATCCCAGGATACTTAAGGAAGTGGCCCTAGAAGTAGTGGATGCATTGGTGGTCATTTTCCAATATTATATAGACTCTGGATCAGTTCCTATGGACTGGAGGGTAGCTATTGTAAACCCACTTTTTAAAAAAGGAGGCAGAGAGAAAACAGGGAATTATAGATCGGTCAGCCTGACATCGGTGGTGGGGAAAATGTTGGAAATAATGATTAGAGATGTAATAGCAGCGCATTTGGAAAGCAGTGACAGGATCGGTCCAAGTCAGCATGGATTTATTAAAGGGAAATCATGCTTGACAAATCTTCTAGAATTTTTTGAGGATGTAACTAGTAGAGTGGACAAGGGGGAGCCAGTGGATGTGGTGTATTTAGACTTTCAAAAGGCTTTTGAAAAGGTCCCACATAAGAGGTTAATGTGCAAAATTAAAGCACATGGTATTGGGGGTAATGTACTAACATGGATGGAGAACTGGTTGGCAGACAGGAAGCAGAGAGTAGGAATAAACGGGTCCTTTTCAGAATGGCAGACAGTGACTAGTGGGGTATCGCAAGGTTCAGTGCTCGGACCCCAGCATTTACAATATACATTAATCATTTAGACGAAAGAATTGAATGTAATATCTCCAAGCTTGCAGATGACATTAAACTGGTTGGCAGTGTGAGCTGTGAGGAGGATGCTAAGAGGCTGCAGGGTGATTTGGACAGGTTAGATGAGTGGGCAAACACATGCAGATGCGGTATAATGTGGATAAATGTGAGGTTATCCACTTTGGTGGTAAAAACAGGAAGGCTGATTATTATCTGAATGGTGACAGATGGTAAAGGGGAAGGTGCAACAAGACCTGGGTGTCATGGTACATCAGTCATTGAAGGGTGGCATACAAGTGCAGCAGGCAGTAAAGAAAGCAAATGGCATGTTGGCCTTCATAGCTAGAGTATTTGAGTATAGGAACAGGGAGGTCTTACTACAGTTGTACAGGGCCTTGATAAGGCCACACTTTGAATATTGTGTACAGTTTTGGTCTCCTAATCTGAGGACGGACATTCTTGCTATTGAGGGAGTGCAGCAAAGGTTCATCAGACTGATTCCCAGGATGACAGGACTGACATATGAAGAAAGACTGGATCGACTAGACCTCTATTCACTGGAATTTAGAAGAATGAGAGGGGATCTCATAGAAACATAAAATTCTGACGGGATTGGACAGGTTAGATGCAGGAAGAATGTTCCCGTGTTGAGGAAGTCCAGAACCAGGAGTCACAGTCTAAGGATAAAGGGTAGGGCATTTAGGACCAAGATGAGGAGAAACCTCTTCACTCAGAGAGTTGTGGGCAAGTGGAATTCTCTACCACAGAAAGTTGTTGGGGCCAGTTCATTAGATATACTCAAAAGGGAGTTAGATGTGGCCCTCACGGCTAAAGGAATCAAGGGGTATGGAGAGAAAGCAGGAATGGGGTACTGTATTGCATGATCAGCCATGATCATATTGAATAGTGGTGCAGGCTCGAAGGGCCGAATGGCCTACTCCTGCACCTATTTTCTATGTAAACATCTCCCCAATTACTTTAAATCTATGTCCCATGGTTGTTGACCCCTCGGCCAAGGGAAACAGGTCCTTCCTATCCACTCTATCTCGGCCCCTCATAATTTTATTCACCTCAATCAGGTCTCCTTTTGCCTCCTCTGTTCCAAAGAAAACAGATCCAGCATCTCCAATCTTTCCTCATAGCCAAAATTCTCCAGTCCGGGCAACATTCTGATAAATCTCCTCTGCACCCTTTTCAGTATAATC
This sequence comes from Pristiophorus japonicus, assembly GCF_044704955.1. NCBI lineage: Eukaryota > Metazoa > Chordata > Chondrichthyes > Pristiophoridae > Pristiophorus > Pristiophorus japonicus. Next base: position 305,826,170 of record NC_091977.1, read on the forward strand.
ACGTCCTTCCTGTAATGTGGTGACCAGAACTGCACACAGTACTCCAGCTGCGACCTAACCAATGTTTTAGTTCAAGCATAACCTCCTTGCTTTTGTATTCCATGCCTCAACTAATAAAGGCAAGTATTCCATATGCCTTCTTAACCATCTTATCAAACTGGCCTGCTACCTTGAGGATCTGTGGATCTGCACTCCAAGATCCCTTTGTTCCTCTACACTTTTCAGTGTCCTACCATTTAATGTGTATTCCCTTGCCTTGTTAGACCTCCCCAAATGCATTATCTCACACATAAGAACATAAGAACATAAGAAATAGGAGCAGGAGTAGGCCATAAGGTCCCTCGAGCCTGCTCCGCCATTTAATACGATCATGGCTGATCCGATCATGGACTTAGGTCCACTTCCCTGCCCACTCCCCATAAACCCTTATTCCCTTATCGGTTAAGAAACTGTCTATCTCTGTATTCAATTTATTCAATGTCGCTGTTTCCACAGCTCTCTGAGGTATTGAAATTTCACAGATTTACAACCCTCTGAGAGAAGAACTTTCTCCTCATTTCAGTATTAAATGGGTGGCCCCTTATTCTAAGATAATGCCCTCTAGTTCTAATCTCCCCTTTCAGTGGAAACATCCTCTCTGCATCCACATTGTCAAGCCCTCTCATAACCTTACATGTTTCGATTAAATCACCTCTCATTCTTCTGAATTCCAATGAGTAGAGGCCCAATCTACTCAAGCTTTCCTCATAAGTCACCCACTCATCTCTGGAATCAACCTTGTGAACCTTCTCTGAACTGCCTCCAAAGCAAGTATATCCTTTTGTAAATATGGAAACCAAAACTTCACACAGTATTCCAGGTGTGGCCTCACCAATACCCTGTATAACTGTAGCAAGACTTCCCTGCTTTTATACTCTGTCCCTTTTGCAATAAAGGCTAAGATTCCATTGGTCTTCCTGGTCACTTGCTGTACCTGCATACTAACCTTTTGTATTTCATGCACAAGTGCCCCCAGGTCCCGCTGTAATGCAGCACTTTGCAATGTTTCTCCATTTAAATAATAACTTGCTCTTTGATTTTTTTTTCTGCCAAAGTGCATGACCTCACACTTTCCAACATTATACTCCATCTGCCAAATTTTTGCCCACTCACTTAGCCTGTCTATGTCCTTTTGCAGATTTTTTGTGTCCTCCTCATACATTGCTTTTCCTCCCATCTTTGCATCGTCAACAAACTTGGCTACGTTACACTCGGTCCCTTCATCCAAGTCGTTAATATAGATTATAAATAGTTGGGGTCCCAGCACTGATCCCTGCAGCACCCCACTAGTTACTGGTTGCCAACCCGAGAATAATCCATTTATGCCGACTGTCTGTTTTCTGTTTGTTAGCCAATCTTCTATCCATGCTAATATATTACCCTCAACCCCGTGAACTTTTATCTTGTGCAATAACCTTTTATGTGGCAACTTGTCAAATGCCTTCTGGAAGTCCAAATACACCACATCGACTGATTCCCCTTTATCCATCCTGTTCGTTACATTGTCAAAGAATTTCAGCAAGTTTGTCAAACATGACATCCCCTTCATAAATCCATGCTGACTCTGCCTGACCGAATTGTGCTTTTCCAAATGTCCTGCTACTGCTTCTTTAATAATGGACTCCAACATTTTCCCAACCACTGATGTTAAGCTAACTGGTCTATAGTTTCCTGCTTTTTGTCTGCCTCCTTTTTTAAAGAAGAGCGTTACATTTGCAGTTTTCTAATCTGCTGGGACCTCCCCAGAATCCAGGGAATTTTGGTAAATTACAACCAATGCATCCACAATTCCTGCCGCTACTTCTCTTAAGACCCTAGGATGCAAGCCATCAGGTCCAGGGGATTTATCTTCCTTTAGTCCCATTATCTTACTGAGTACCACCTCCTTAGTGATTGTGATTGTTAAATACCCTTGAATATTTAATTCCCAGTCCTGGTCACCTTGCAACCACGCTTCTGTAATGGCTATCAGATCATACCCATTTGTCTTAATTTGTGCCGTCAACTCATCTATTTTGTTACAAATGCTACATGCATGCAGACAAAGTGCCTTTAAATTTGTTTTTTTACCCTTTTTTCCTGTTTGTTTCCTCTCTCCTTCAACCTCACTTTCTTTATTTTTGCTTTCTAATTCCAGCTTTACTCCCCTTCCTACTGAATCTATTCTCAGTTTCCCATTCCCCTGCAAAGCTAGTTTAAACCCTCCCCAAAAGCACTAACAACTCCCCCCGCGAGGATATTGGGCCCGGCTCTGTTGAGGTGCAACCTGTCCGGCTTGTACAGGTCCCACCTCCCCCAGAAGCGGTCCCAATGCCTCAGAAAACTAAAGCTGTCCCGCCTACACCATCTCTTCAGCCACGTATTCATATGCTCTATCCTCCTATTTCTGTACTCACTAGCTCGTGGCACTGGGAGTAATCTGGAGATTACTACCTTTGAGGTCCTATTTTTTAATCTCTCTCCTAGCTCCCTCAACTCTGCCTGCAGGACCTCATCCCTCTTCCTACCTATGTCATTGGTACCGATGTGGACCACGACCTCTGGCTGTTCACCTTCTCCCCCCAGAATGCCCTGCAGCCGCTCAGTGATATCCTTGACCCTGGCAACAAGGAGGCAACATACCATCCTAGAGTCAATTCTGCAGCCACAGAAACACCTGTCTACTCCCCTGACTGTTGAATCCTCTACCACTATAGCTCTTCCATTTTTCTTCCTCCCCCTCTGTGCAGCTGAGCCACCCGTGGTGCCGTGGACTTGGCTCTGGCTGCACTCCACAGAGCTACCATTGCCCTCACCAGTACTCAGAACAGAGTACCAGTTGGAGAGTGAGATGGACTCAGGAGACTCCTGCACTACCTGCCTAGTCCTCCTCTTCTGCCTGGTGGTCACCCACTGCCTCTCTGCCTGCACACTCTTAAGCTGTGGGGTGACCGACTCCAGAAACGTACTATCCACGTAGCTCTCAGTCTCGCGGATGCACTGTAGTGACTCCAGCCGCTGCTCAAGCTCCAAAACTCGGAGCTCGAGTTGGTGCAGCTGGAGACACCTCCTGCACACCGGGTCATCCAGGCTGCGCAAAGCACCCGGGCCTTCCCACATGCCGCAGAATGTGCAATCCACGGGACTGAGCTGCCCTGCCATCCCTCTAGTTACACTCGCAACTATCAAGTAGAACTAAACTCTAAACATTAGCACAACACACCCAGCCGCCACTCAGCAAACAACCGATTTAACTAATTGGTTCTCTTTAGATAATAAAGATCACATATATTTCATTGCAGTTCTTAACTTACAACAATGCCAAAGGCTTCGTAAAGAAAAGAAAAAATACTCACCAATCCATCAGCCAATCACTTACCTGCTTGGCTGTGACGTCACACTTCAATTTCGATTCTTTTTACTTTTTGTCCCTGCAGTAGCTGGTTCCTCCTGATTCTAACAACCTTTTATCTGGGCCTTGGTCTCCTGCTCCTTGATTGAATTCCATTTGCCACTGTTCTGCCCACCTGACCAGTACATTGATATCTTCCTGTAATCCACAGCTTTCTTCTTCATTATCAACCACACTGCCTATTTTAGTATCATCTGCAAACTTATTAATCATACCCCCAACATTCAAGTCCAAGTTATTGATGTATATCACAAAAGGAGGAAAGAGAGGTGGAGAGGCGGAGTGGTTTAGGCAGGGAGTTCCAGAGCTTGGGGCCAAGGCAACAGAAGGCACGGCCATCAATGGTTGAGAGATTATAATCAGAGATGCTCAGGAGGGCAGAATTAGAGCAGTGCAAACATCTCGGGGGGGGTTGTGGGGCTGTAGGAGATTACAGAGATAGGGAGGGGTGAGGCAATGGAGGGATTTGAAAACAAGGATGAGAATTTTGAAATCGAGGCTTAACTTAACCAGGAGCCAATGTAGGTCAGCGAGCACAGGGGTGATGGGTGAGTAGGACTTGGTGGGAGTTTGGACACGGGCAGCCAAGTTTTGGATCACCTCTAGTTTACGTAGGGTAGAATGTGGAAGGCCAGCCAGGAGTATGTTGGAATAAACAAATCAAGTCTAGACAACCTTACCCTCTGAGGCAGCACTGACCATGGCAATGAACACCACCACAGCAAGTACTCCCATGATACATCAAAGGCCGTCTGTAACACCACTCAGTTTGTAGTCTACAGATGCATCGAGCAAATCAAATCACTGGTGTGTTATTCTCAAGCAAGGGCAAGCACTTTCATCGGTTTTCCCTTATAAAAATGGCAGCACAATGAGAGGACAGTACAATTGCCTACATTGCAGACTCTTCAAGATTCACTGGGTTATTGATGGCACACATGCACCCATCCAGGCCACTTCACACAATGCCATGACATGCCCCTTTGTCAATACACATGCACCTAGTGACCATCAACACAAAATCGTGCGGGTTAAGGGCTCTGCTCAAACAGCTGCCATGATTCCTCTGTTTTCAGACAATCCCCTCTGCTTTGGTTATTTGTAGGAGAAGGCAGGATGGAAGGAGGACAACTAGGAAACTAAAGTTACCCTCTTCTTCCCTGACTTATGACACCCTGTAACAGCCACACACACCAGCTGAATACAAACACGGTGAGGTCCATGCTCATTATTGAGCATACTACAGGTGTCTTAAAGGAGTGCTTCAAAATTTGAATATATTTGAGGTGGAGATAAGACAGATTTTTGAATGATAAGGGAGGCAAGGGTTAGAGGGAGCAGGCAGGGAAGTGGCCATGATCAGATCAGGCATGATCTTATTGAATGGCAGAGCAGGCTCAAGGGGCCAAATGGCCTACTCCTGCTCCTATTTCTTATGTTCTTATATTCTTATACCTGAACTTTGCAGTTCAGCCCCAGCAGGATTTTTACGATTATTGTTACCTGCTTTACACCTTTCGCAGCCACCTTCAGCCAGAGTGGATGATACATCTCGACCTCCTCCTGAGGTCCCCACTGTCACAGAATCCATTTTTCAGCCAATTCGATTCACTCCACGTGATATCAAGAAACGACTGAGTGCAATGGATACAGCAAAGACTATGGGCCCCGACAACATCCCAGCTGTCGTGCTAAAGACTTGTGCTCCAGAACTAGCCGCACCTCTAGCCAAGCTGTTCCAGTACAGCTACAACACAGGCATTTACCCGACAATGTAGAAAATTGATTAGATATGTCCTGTTCACAAAAAGTAGGACAAATCCAATCCGGCTAATTACCGCCCCATCAGTCTACTCTCAATCATCAGCAAAGTGATGGAAGATGTTGTCGACAGTGCTATCAAGCTGCACTTGCTCACTAATAACCTGCTTACCAATGCTCAGTTTGGGTTCTGCCAGGTCAACTTGGCTCCAGACTTATTACAACCTTGGTCCAAACATGGACAAAAGAGCTGAATTCCAGAGCTGAAGTTAGAATGATTGCCCTTGACATCAAGACAGCATTTCACCAAATTGGCATCAAGGAGCACAAGAAAAATTGAAGTCAATGGGAATCAGGGGGAAAGGGCAAGAAAGTGGCGTTGAGGTTGAAAATCAACCATGATCTTATGGCCTGCTCCTGCTCCTAATTCTTACGTTCTATTTTCTTAAACTCTCTACTGACTGAAGACATATCTAGCACAAAGAAAAATGGTTGTGGTTATTGAGCTAATCAAAGGACATTGCTGCAGGCGTTCCTCAGAGCAATCTCCTACACCCAATAATCTTCATCTACTTCATCAATGATCTTCCCTCCATCATAAGTTCAGAAGTGAGGATATTCACTGATGAATGCACAGTGTTCAGTTCCATTTCAAACTCCTCAGAATGAAGCAGTTCATGACCAAGACCTGGACGACATTCAGGCTTGGGCTGATAAGTGGCAAGTAACATTCATGCCACACAAGTACCGGGCAATAACTATATCCAACAAGAGATGGTCTAACCACCGGCCATTGACATTCAGCGGCATTACCATTGCCGAATCCCCCACCACCAACATCCTGGGGTCACCATTGACCAGAAACTTAACTGGCCCAGCCACATAGATATTGTGGCAACAAGAGCGGATCAGAGGCTAGGTATTCTGCAGCAAGTGACTCAGATCCTGACTCCCCAAAGCGTTTCCACCATCTACAAGGTACAAGGCAAGAGTGTGCTGGAATACTTTCCACTTGCCTGGATGAGTGCAGCTCCAACAACACTCAAGAAGCTCAACACCATTCAGGATAAAGCAGCCCACTTGATTGGCACTCCTTCCAACACTGGCACACTGTGGCTGCAGTGTGTACCATCTACAAGATTCACTGCAGCAACTCGCCAAGGCTTCTTCGACATCATCTCCCAAACCCGTGACCTTTACCACCTAGAAGGCATCATCACCTCCAAGTTCCCCTCCAAGTCACACACCATCCTGACTTCACTCCACGTGATATCAAGAAATGGCTGAGTGCATTGGATACAGCAAAGACTATGGGCCCCGACAACATTCCGGCTGTCGTGCTGAAGACTTGTGCTCCAGAACTAGCCGTGCCTCTAGCCAAGCTGTTCCAGTACAGCTACAACACAGGCATTTACCCAACAATGTGGAAAATTGATTAGATATGTCCTGTTCACAAAAAGCAGGACAAATCCAAAAGCAGGACAAATCCAATCCATTCCTTCATCGTCGCTGGGTCAACATCCTGGAACACCCTCCAAAACAGCACTATGGGAGTACTTTCACCATACGGACTACAGCAGTTCAAGAAGAGGGCTCACCACCACCTATCAAGGGCAATTAGGGATGGGCAATCAATGTTGGCCTTACCAGCGACGTCCACATTCCAGGAGCGAATAAAAAAACTTTGCTATCCAGAAATGCCATATCATGGAGCAGGTTGAAGAGGAGATCCATACAAGGCCATTCACAGAGCAGGACTCTGACAGTGAGCCCAAAGGCATCTCTACTGAAACATTCTTGCAACTGGGAAGAGTAATACAGCAGACTCTGATGTACAAGACCTTCACTTAAGCACCTAGGTTGTCCATTACACTAGCAGCCCTGTCTACAGGTGCACAATATGGCCCAATGTACCATCAACAGCATTTGGGGGCCGATGTATTTGAAATGCTTTTAAGCCTCAATGGTTTATGCTGTACTCTTCAAAAAGATTATACCAGTGTAGTGATTAAGGGCTCAATTTTCCCAAGTATTTGCGCCGTTTTTTTTGAGCAGGTTGCTTTTTCTGGCCTAACTTAAAAATCCCTAGTTTCCTTAATCAATTTGCACCAGTGTAACTCAGTTAGTTATGAAGTTTTTAAGTCAGTTTTCTTTTTCCGCCAAAGGGGGCATAACCAGCCACCTACGTCACTTCTGGCCATTTAGGGAAGTTTGGCCAGCTGAGAGTTACTCCAGTTCTGATTAGGCCAGCGTATGTGGCCTGTCCTGAAAAACCTTCCCTAGAGTTAAGGACATCGGACCAGGTGAGGAAAGCAGAACGAGAGAGAGAGAGAGAGAGAGAGAGTCAGTCCTCAGCTCACATTGTGTCCCTGGTTACCATGGCAGCCCGATCTTTTTGGCGCAGATCAAGGCCCCACCCCCAAAACTAAAGGTCGAGTTAGGCCACGTCAAAATGAAGAGATCCAACTTACAACTTTTTTTTGGTGTACTTGGGCCCCCCAAAAATCGGACGTAACTCTTCAAGTACGCAAAAAAATGCTTTGGGGAAAATTGAGCCCAAAAATACTGAACTTCATGAGTTCAGGTTTCAGAGGTCATGAGTTCAAATTGAATTCAATAAATCTGGTTGTTTGTTCGATGATATAGAAAACCAACTGGTTCAAAGAAAAGGACCTGCCATTCCTACCAGCAGGTCTGCTGAATGGTACCAGTTGAAAGTAACTGCATTCATGCTATGGTGTATGAAATGATACAATGAACTCCGTACTGGGAGCCAGTGACCAGGTGTAACCTGGTCAGTCTTTAATGGCTTCGAGAAGTGAAGAAACAAAGGTGAAGAACGATGTCTGGCAGACCATACGTGGCAAACATGGCTCTCAGGTTCTCAATGGTGGCAGTGGAAGTGCTGGATGATATGATCACACATTCTATCCATTTGGAGTATGCATCCACCACCACAAAAAACATTTTACCGAGGAAGGAGCCCGCAAAGTCGATGTGGATTCTAGACCATGGTTTGGATGGCCATGACCACAGACTGAGCGGAGCTTTCTTTGGGTTATTGCTTAACTGCATGCAAGTGCTGCACTGATGCACGCATGACTCTCTAAGTCCGAGTCTGGATCAGTTCCGATGGACTGGAGGGTAGCTAATGTAGCACCACTTTTTAAAAAAGAAGGGAGAGAGAAAATGGGGAATTATAGACCGGTTAGCCTGACATCGGTGGCGGGGAAAATGTTGGAATCAATTATTAAAGATGAAATAGCAGCGCATTTGGAAAGCAGTGACAGGATCGGTCTAAGTCAGCATGGATTTATGAAAGGGAAATCATGCTTGACAAATCTTCTAGAATTTTTTGAGGATGTAACTAGAAGAGTGGACAGCGGAGAACCAGTGGATGTGGTGTATTTGGACTTTCAAAAGGCTTTTGACAAGGTCCCACACAAGAAATGGGTGTGCAAAATTAAAGCACATGGTATTGGGGGTAATGTATTGACATGGATAGAGAACTGATTAGCAGACAGGAAGCAGAGAATTGGGAAAAACGAGTCCTTTTCAGAATGGCAGGCAGTGACTAGTAGGGTGCCACAGGGCTCAGTGCAGGGACCCCAGCTATTTACAATATACATTAATGATTTAGATGAAGGAATTGAGTGTAATATATCCAAGTTCGCTGGGTGGCGGTGTGAGCTGTGAGGAGGATGCCAAGAGGCTGCAGGGTGACTTGGACAGGTTAGGTGAGTGGACAAATGCATGGTAGATGCAGTATAATGTGGATAAATATGAGGTTATCCACTTTGGTGACAAAAACACAAAGGCAGAATATTATCTGAATGGTGGCAGATTAGGAAAAGGGGAGGTGCAACGAGACCTGGGCGTCATGGTACATCAGTCATTGAAAGTTGGCATGCAGGTACAGCAGGCGGTGAAGAAGGCAAGTGGCATGTTGGCCTTCATAGCTGGGGGATTTGAGTATAGGAGCAGGGAAGTCTTACTGCAGTTGTACAGGGCCTTGGTGAGGCCTCACCTGGAATATTTTGGTTTCCTAATCTGAGGAAGGACAGTCTTGCTATTGAGAGAGTGCAGCGAAGGTTCACCAGACTGATTCGCGGGATGGCAGGACTGACATATGGGGAGAGACTGGATCGACTGGACCTGTATTCACTGGAGTTTAGAAGAATGAGAGGGGATCTCATAGAAATGTATAAAATACTGACGGGACTGGACAGGTTAGATGCAGGAAGAATGTTCCCGATGTTGGGGAAGTCCAAAACCAGGGGACACAGCCTAAGGTAAGGAGTAAGTCATTTAGGACCGAGATGAGGAGAAACTTCTTCACTCAGAGAGTTGTTAACTTGTGTAATTCTCTACCGCAGAGAGTTGTTGATGCCAGTTCGTTGGATATATTCAAGAGGGAGTTAGATATGGCCCTTACGGCTAAAGGGATCAAGGGGTATGGAGAGAAAGCAGGAAAGGGGTACTGAGGTGAATGATCAATCATGATCTTATTGAATGGCGGTGCAGGCTCGAAGGGCTGAATGGCCTACTTCTGCACCTATTTTCTATGTTTCAATGCCATGCCACCAAACATGGGACCTGGCGATGGCCTTTAGCATGACAATACCGGGATGCGTACTTTGTAACTCCCGTACAAATCTTGCCCTGTCTTTCTTGGGCATTACAACACGATTACCCCACAGTAAACAGTCGGACTGGATGGAAAGCTCATCTTTACGACGGCTGTACGGTTTGGCTTCATCACCCATTTCCTTGGGCATGGTCGACCAGTCCCCGTTAAGAACACAACATTTTACAACCGATAGGGTCGGATCCTGATTGGTCCAGGTCTTAACTTGTTGAGCAGTGACAGGCGACCCTTCACTCTCAAAGGCATCCATGACCATGAGTAGCTCTCCGGGCATTGGTGTTTCCACCTCCAGTGTGGGCAACGGTAACAGCTCAATGCATCAGCGCAGATGTCAGTGCCTGGTCTATGACGAATGACATAATCATAGGCAAATAATATTAGCACCCACCTCTGAATGCGGGATGACGTGTTGGTATTATATCTTTGTCTTCTGAGAACAACGATATAAGCAGCTTGTGATCGGTTTCCAGCTCGAAGCAAAGTCCAAACAGGTACTGGTGCATTTTTTTTTATCCCATAAACACATGCTAAAGCCTCTTTCTCTATCATGCCTTAGGCTCTTTCTGCCTTGGACAGGCTTTGAGATGCGTATACAACTGGTTGTAGTTTGCCTGACTCATTGGCTTGCTGGAATACGCAGCCAACCCCATAGGATGACGCATCACAGGTCAAAACTAGACGCTTGCATGGGTCATACAGTACCAGTAGCTTGTGGGAACACAACAGATTTCTAGTCTTCTCAAAGGCTCTGTCCTGAAGTTCACCCCACACCCAGTCCTGAGTGGTTTGTGCAAAAGTTCTAATACTGTGCTCAATTTGGGTAAGAAGTTACCAAAGTAGTTGAGAAAACCCAGGAACGAATGCAGCTCCGTCACATTCTGAGGCCTGGGTGCATTTTTGCTGGCCTCTGTTTTCGCGTCTATAGGCCTGATTCAGTCTGCAGCAAACTTTCGTCCAAAGAATTCGACCTCTGGTGCCATGAAAATTCACTTCGAACGTTTCAGTCTGAGTCCCACTTTGTCCAGAGGACGCAGAACCTCTTCTAGATTGTGCAGGTGCTCGGCGGTGTCACGACCTGTGACTAGGATGCCATCTTGGAATCATCTTGGATCGGAGCCCAGGGGAGGCGTGAGTTCGGGGCCCAGAAGAGGCGAGGAGCCCAGGGGCAGCACGGGCCAGCCCACACTGCGATATGTGAGTGCACTAAGTCCGTGCAGCAGAGCTGGTCTCCAGTCGTCTTGGTTAATCCTTGCTACTGGACCAAGACCCAGCTCTGTCAAGCCCATGTGGTGGCTTTTAATTTTAAACGCCATTTAATTTTACCTCCATCATTATCGGTTGGCTCTTTGTTAGTAATTTTACCTCCATCATTATCGGTTGGCTCTTTGTTAGGAACACACTATGCTATACACTTCCTCCTTGGAGCTCTCAAATGCCTCGGGCTGCATCACCAAATCCATGCTGGATTGATCATCATCCACAGTGTGTGTCGCAGCTCGCTTGCCCTGCTGTGGACACGTACGCTGAAGATGCCCCGTCTTCGCACACCCTCTGCATACATACTGCCTGAAGTGGCACTGATGGGGTTGGTGATTGCCCCCGCAATGCCAACACGTTGAGCTCAGATTTGCGCCTGATGGTGGGCTTTGAGCGGCTCTCGTTCTCACATACGCAGTCAAGTAGGTCCTCAATGGCGAACTTTGAGCAGCTCCTGGCCTTGCAGACGCAGTCGAGTAGGCCCTGCCATGTGCAGCTCTGCCGGCCGTCAATACAATTTTGTACACAGAACTTGCCATGGAGTTCCTGTTTTGTCGCGATATCTGCTTCGTGCTTTTCTGCGTGGTCATGCAAGCCTGGGCGATGGTGATCACCTTGCTGAGGTCTGGCGTCTCCGCAGCCAGCAGCTTACTTAAGATCACCTCGTGGTTGACTCCGATCACGAAAAAGTCACGCAACATGTCTTCCAACACAGGCCCAAATTTGCAAGGCCCTGCAAGACGTCTCAGGTCGGCAACAAATGCTGCTATGTCCTGGCTTTCTGGACAAACATGCGTATAGAAACAATATCTGGATATGAGGATTCCTTCCGTGGGTTTAAGGTGTTCCTGAACTAGAGCACACAGTTCTTTGTAATCCTTTTCTGTAGGAAGAGTGGGTGAGAGCAGATTCTTGATGAGTGCATAGATAGTGGGGCCACAGACAGTGAGAAGAACTGCCCTGCGCTTCTCTGCATCCTCGTCTTTGTTTAGGTTTGCCATGAAATACTGGTCAAGATGATCCGTGAAATCTTCCCAATCCTCTCCCTCATTGAATCTTTCGAGACTTCCAACAGTACTCAATCGTGCTGTGCTCGCCATACTTTTGCGTGGGTTTGTATTTGCCTCGTCGCCAGTTATGTTGTATGAAATGATACAATGAACTCCGTACTGTGAGCCAGTGACCAGGTGTAACCTGGTCAGTCTTTAATGGCTTCCCGAAGTGAAGATACAAAGGTGAAGTTCAGATTATATACCGGGCCCAGCACGAGTGTACCTATGACCCTAGGATCTCTGACGGTAGTGCCCCCTGGTGTTGGGCAGACCTTATGTACATACATTACACATGCTTTCAATGAACAATTCAATTGTACTAAATTACAAAATTAAAGTACATTTAAATGTGAACAATGAATCAGGAAAGTAGGTGTCAGGTTAGAAGGAAATAACAAGAATAACTAACACTATTCTGATATATAAATATATGCGACAAGGAAGCAATGTAATATCATAAATGGCTGAGAAATTCTTTCAGTGAGAAGATAAAAAGAAACAAAGTGCATCAAGTACATTGAATACTCACATTGAATAGTTTCCATTTTATGTCCAATCGATGGTTAAAACATTTAGGGCTGGATTTTCAGTTGTCTAATGCCTCAGTTAGCCGCCAGAGGGGGCGTTAATGGGAGCGTGAGAGGTTACCGACCGGGAGCAGAGCGTTTAGTGCCGCGATCTAAAATTCGTTAGAGGCTCACCGGAGGCGTAAACCAGTAGCGCCTGGCTGCTGACTATCAGTGCGATCCTGGCGCCAGTCCTGGTGCAACGCTCATGCTTGCGATCCAGTCGGTAAATTAGGTACAGCCGCCTCATTTAGCAACCACCACTAATCACTTCTGAAAAACCAGTCGGTACAGGCTTGCAGAGTCGTTAGCTGGTGGCTGCTTAAAAGGATGAGGAAGTGCTTCCCTCGGAGGTCACAATCAGTGCAACGTTTACACACAACACGGTGATGAGCCTCTGAATTTGCAGCGGCAGAGAGACACAGCAGTTGAGCTTGAGAGAAACTTATTTCTAAAACTTTAATTACTAGTTCGCCAGCGTCGCATTCTACATGCTCAAGCAACGCATCGTGAAGAGAGAAGGGCTGTTGGCCATGTCGGCAGCTGAAGATGGAGAGCTCTAGATGACGGGGCAGGAGAACTTAGCCCCCACGACTTTACCAGAGGCAATGCTCATACCTGGACCTGTCCAAGGAGCAGTGTGTCAGAAGGCTTTGCTTCCGAAAGGAGGTCGTTACTGAGAAATGCCATCTTCTGCAGGAAGACCTGCAGCCTCACATCGGCACCAGGACTGCGCTGCCTGTCGCAGTGAAGGTCATGGTGGCACTCACCTTCTTTGCCTACAGCTCCTTCCAGGCTGCATCAGGAGACATATGCAGCGGCTCACAATTCGCAGCACATTGCTGCATCTGCATTGTCACACAGGCTCTCGACACACGTAGAATGGACTTCATTACCATTCCTGTTAAGTCTTGAATCAAGAGTCAGACTAAATACTGCGAGCTCAAAGTAAGTTGACCATCGTTCTTTATTACAGATTTCAGAGTGCCTCTCCAGCCTGTGAGGCCTCCTTATATACAGGTGTTCCCAAGGGATTGTGGGATCCCTTGGGATTCCAGGGGATAAGCCCTCTGGTGGTTAGACATGGTAGTTACAGGTTTACATACATAACAACACTCCCGCCCAAAGTCAATATTGTAACTATTTACAATGTGAGTCGATCTGGGGCCTTTCTTTCCCTGGTTGATCGTCTCGATGCAAATGCTGGTTTTGGTGAGTCGTTTGTTGGGCCCTCGCTGGGCTGCTGCGTAGCTCACCTTGCTGGGCTGATGAGTCCTGCTGGGCTGCTGCGGGTGATGGGTTCTGCTTCGTGGTCAACCGCTGGGTCGGTTGCCACTTGTGTGTGTGTTGGAGGGTTGAACAAGGTGGAGTCTATTGTGGGTTGTTCTGGATAGTACGTAAATCTAAGTTTGGTTTGGTCCAAGTACTTCCTGCAAGAGAGTCCATTTGAGAGTTTGACCACAAACACCCTACTCCCTTCTTTGGCCAAAACAGTGCCAGGAAGCCCTAGTTCAACACAAATACAGGATCATTTACTTTAATTTCGCGTGACACATTTGCGCGATCATGATATGTATTCTGTTGAAGCCGCCTGCTCTCACCTGTTCGTGTAGATCAGGGTGGACTAACGAGAGCCTTGTCTTAAGTGCCCTTTTCATGAGCAGTTCAGCGGGAGGGACTCCAGTGAGCAAGTGGGGTCTTGTGCGGTAACTAAGCAGGACTCGGGATAGGCGAGTCTGCAGTGAGCCTTCAGTTACCCTTTTAAAGTTCTGCTTGATTGTTTGAACTGCTCGTTCTGCCTGATCGTTGGATGTTGGTTTAAACGGGGCAGATGTGACATGTTTGATCCCATTGCGGGTCATGAACTCCTTGAACTCGGCACTGGTAAAGCACGGCCCATTGTCACTTACAAGGACATCAGGCAGGCCGTGCGTGGCAAACATGGCCCGGAGGCTTTCAATGGTGGCAGCGGACGTACTTGCCGACATGTAAGGGGTGGTTTTCAGGGGGTCAGCTTTCCCTTCTGACCTTATATGAGCGGTTCTGAATCGCTCCCACACCCTTGGTTCTAGACACTGGAATTATGAAGGGACTGTGACAGACTTGGACAGACAATCAGTTTCAAGGTAGGAAGCAGGTATGGCTTTATTGTGTTTAAAAAGAAGTAAAAGGCACACCTTTAATAACACACACTGAATAGTAATACCATTACACTCTGAGGGGTACAACACATTAAATAAAATGTCAAATTACAGCCTGTGGGGAAAAGAATACGGCTTAACCTCTAAATGGGGTAAAGAGGAGAATGCAGATACATTTACACAAGTTATCCCAGCCTCCCCCCTCCTAATTCCCCTAACTAACTAAGTTATAGCTCTGGTGGGTTCAGGGGCTATGTTCAACAATCCCCTTTTGACAGTTCCAACTCTGGGGTTCGCGTTAATTGTCCCTGGGGTTCGCCTTAGTTGTCCACATTCTGTAGTCTGTACCCCTTGGTAGCGTAGGACCAGCTTGTAGAGTGGAAAAGTCTTCGGTTTTTCTTCGGTTTTGTTGGGTTGGTTCCGGTTGACTGTTTGATTGATCGCGATGGTCCGAGACTTACCGATAATTGTTTTGAAAGCCTGTTTGCTGTCGTGGTGCTGTCCTTCTGGGTTTTAGAGATTCCTTTCGCCAATGTTTCGGGGTCCCACTTTTCGAGGCTGGCGTGGGACTTATGTAACGAGACTGCTAACTTAATAGTGTCTCTAGAAGCACACCTAACTGCCAGAACAGGCTTCAATTATACTAAAACAGGCTTCCTTATCTTCCATCAAATCAGTTCTTGGGCTTTGTTTAAACTGTTCTGCCCATTGATTTTCAAATGTCTCCTTTGTCAGCAGTAACTCGATTAGGGTGTGAGAATGTGCTATCACTGGTTTTGCATTGTTTTAGGATTGTCCAGTTTCCTGACCATCTAGTTAGGCCCACGATTTCCATTGTGCTTGATTGGGTAATTTGATTATCTCTTAGGGGGTGAATTGGTGTTGCATAGTTCCCCCAGACCGTCTGGGATCCTTAATACATGAATTTGCTTCACAGAGGTTAGCCCCATCTCCTGTATTCGGTAACTCTTTTTCGCAGCCAAAATGTTGTAGAATCTTAAAATTGATATGCTCCTTCCCATAGATGTTTTGGGGATCTCAGGCTTCTGTAATTTAGGTCCATTTTGAATTCCCTTTCCTATGAGTCCAAACACTGGGGGGGGGGGGGGTCTCCATGAATGCATCCCCTTTTATCCCCTGCAGGCTTCATCTGTCCCTTTAAACTCATTTTAAAAGTCCAGAAAGGGATTCTTCTCCTCTGCAGGGGAAAGGTACCAGGAATCTTTGAGAGATATTGGTAAATTCTACAACATTATCACACATTCAATCCATTTGGAGTATGCATGTGTGAACAGTGGGTCTGGGGCACAAGCAACTACCAGTAATTATGAGGCTCAGGACAGGGACCGCTTATGAAGAGTTGAAAGGTGCTGATAGGTGGACTCAGGCTGAGTAAGGAACTAGAAGGTGAGAGACGCTTGGATGGGTGAGGCAATAGAGAGGTCTCAGGCTGGCTTCAGTAAGGAGGAGCATGGCCTGGTTGACAAAGAGAAGGGGTAGGCAATGCAAAGTCTTTACATTGTGACAGACAGTGAGGTTCACATGTAAGCACTGGAAGGAGAATGGAAAAGGCACTCACCCTGATGACTGTAGTAAGGCCGTTAAATCTACTATGATATTACGTCACTGCTGTGGGCACCACGCTCCAGACCGTAAAGTGTTCAGCCACTTCTCTCCAGAGCCTTGTCAAATCCCGAGGTGCTGGCATTCGTCCCCCTCTAGGCTGGACTCTCCACTGCCTCCAGCAAGGCATCAAGGGCGATGGGTGAGAAGCGTGGAGATAACTGGCGTCCTCCTTGCTCCTCCATTTTCGGGCTTTGAAGTGGACGTGCCTTTAAGACTCGGCTATTCCCAGGGTCTGACTCAGAGTACCGCGCCTGTACAATGGGTCCGCCAAATGTACCGACCAAACTTTCGTTATCGCGACCCCAGCTGCAGTGTGCAATGGCGGATTAGTGCTCCTGTCAGCTCGTTGACCGATTCTGACGAATTTCTGGGCAGAAGGCGCAAACTTTTTCAAGGCACTAATATTACCGCTCCGCCTGGATTGCCGCCAAAGGAAGCGCAACCGAATTTCTCCCCCTTAATGTTTCATGGTGTTAGATCTCTTAATTTCCAATGAAATACGAACTCCGATTGTAGTTTTAATGTAACTTTATTTCTGCCAGACAGCAACAAGCTTCTGGCTTTAAGCCAGGTCTTTGTCCTTCTGAGACCACATGGTCAAAATGGCTGTACTTATACCTGGATCAATTTACAGAAAAGAACTCGCCTTCTTTGACCTTATTAGCTCAATTAATAGTCTTTTAACCTTTTAATTGGCTCGCTACCCAAGGTCCTAAAATGTCAAGTTGATTGATGACTTAATGCAACATGCTGAACTGCACGTAGTCATTGGAGTCTGTGTTTTCTCAACCTGACTAAATGCAGCCTGTTTGAATTCTCTATCAATCCCCCCTTTGATTCTTTCACAAACTGAATCATAAAACATCAGGTATCACTGGTTAAACATTCTACAAAATAATTTCATACATGTTAATAGAGTTTCCTTCTAAAATTTGTTGATGTGTTTCGCCACATGTCCGGACTAGTAGCTTCCACACAAATTTACACCAACCCAAGTTCCATCGTGGCCACAATGGAAGTCTGGTTTTTAGTAGGTTAATTAACCTTATTCCAATTTAATCCAAATCAATATCTTAATTCAACCAGTAAACATCCTTCCCTTAAGCATAACATACCCCTGTGCCACGTACAGACGGTCTGCTGGGACCTGCAAGGTGTTTCACATGTGGGACAGCAGCTACAGCCGCCTGGTCGCAACAACATTTAATCAACATAAACAAACAATATAAAAGTAAAACAATTACAACAAATAGAATTAAACCTTCCACCAATGAAGTTCCTATTGAACCTAGCCATTCAGTGGCTCCACTCCACAAAGTGAATGATGGAGGTTGCTTAGGTTTTCTACCTCCTTTCTTCGGAGCTATCTGAGATATATGTGCAACACTCAGTTCCAAGTAGGGCGCAAGTACCTCCCTTTTCAGCCAGGATGTAATCAAGGGCCAGTCTATTCTGTAAGGCTACTGTGCGGATTGCTACCATTTCTGCATTGATTTTAACGAGGGCCTCTGAGGTATCATTGGCTACCCGTTCCACAACGGATGCCATGTTAATGGATTCCCTTGCCAGTCTGGCGGTCCCATACCTGGGGATCAGAATGGCAAAGAACCTCTCTATTTCTGTGATAGCTCTCTTAGGACGGTGTAAATGTTCTGACAGTGACTTTATATGATACATATAAGGCACAATGTGGGCTAAATAGCAGGATCCCATCCAATTCTGGGGCAGCCAAGGGTAGGCCTTGTGGCCACACACCCAATAGGTGCCATTATATGCAATGAATGTTAGCTGTTTCTTTGTCAACAACACTCCGGGGCCTGTCCAGGCTTTTCCATCTGTTTTATTCAGAATCCCCGTTACGTTAAAAATTCCCACATCAGCCCAGTTTGGACGGTTCCGTGGCTTGATTATATTATAATTCCGGGAGCAGTTAGTATACCCCATATTTTGGCCTCCTTTGATGTTTCCAATCAGACAGACCGACTCCCCCGGTCTTCCTATTCCCGTTGTATTAGTGATAACAAAAAATGGGGGCCGTTTGGAATTATTGTAGCACGGTTGGTATCCCCCTTAAAAGGTAGTCAGATTGTAACCTGCTGACTTCCATTTACGTGCCCAGTTTTCCATATCCTGAAACGCATTGCCTGTTTTGTTTTGATTAATTATCCATTCAGCCATTTCCGAGATATTCAAGATAACTGGCCTCAAGGGAATCCCTCCCTTTGAGTGAATAGGAATATGCGCACACACCCAACAACTAGAAATGTTACCTTGTTTGGCATAAATGTATGACATATGTAAAAAGGTATTTACATGTAATTCCCTTGCTACTCTACTATTTCCCTGTAGGCCTATGCCTAGAATACCTACAATCAATAATACAGTAAATTTATACATTTTCGCAAAAAGTAATTGTTCTTATTAGATTTCAGCTTCAGTTACAGGTGCTTGTTTAACGTGTGAAGCGTAGAACCAGGCTTTCTTTCCTTGGACTTTAACAGCTGCCTGGGTGGTCAATAACAATTGATAAGGTCCTTCCCACTTGGCACCCAAAGGTTCTTTATGCAACTTTTTCACATACACCCAGACTCCCGGGATGATGTCGTGTCCTCCTTCGGGTGGATTACCCCAAGCTGCCGATACCTGTCGGAAAACAGAACTAATAGCATTGGTTAAGTTCTGACAGTATGATAACAAAGTGTCACTCATTAAGTGAACATCAGCTTTCCGTAAATCGATAGTTCCTGGAAGCGACATGGGTCTTCCTGTTAGAATTTCAAATGGGCTTAGACCTGTAGTTCTGTTCGGGGTTGCCCTAATATACATAACACTATTGGTAGTACCTGGGGCCATGGTGTTCCTTCTTGGTGATATTTGGCAAGCCGTTGTTTCAGAGTTCGATTCATTCGTTCTACTTGTCCTGATGATTGTGGATGATAAGGACAGTGTAAATCCCACGTAATGTTCAGTAACCTACAGACTTCTTGGCAGACAGCACCTGTGAAGTGTGTTCCCTGATCTGAGTCAATGCTACTCGGGACTCCCCATCGGGGAATGTAATCCTTACACAAGACCTTTGCAGTATGATTGGCTGTGGCTCTTTTAGTTGGGACAGCTTCTAACCATCTAGAGAATCTGTCGACCATGACAAGAATGTTAGTGTATCCTTGGCATGAAGGAAGAGACATATAATCAACCTGCAGATGCTGGAATGGTCCGACAGGGGCAGGGGGCCTCAGTTGGGGCATTACCGTGATGGGTCCAGAATTATTTTTCTGGCAGACCACACAGCGGTCTTCTACCAGCTGGGCATGTTTTTTAAATCCCCGACCCCACCAGCTTTTCTGGAACCGTGCCGTCATCTGTTGTGAGGCCATGTGTCCCCACGAGTGGATCTGTTGGGCTAAAAAAGGCATAAGCGCTTGTGGCGCGACTGGCTTGTCAGTAATTCTTTGTCTCCAGACACCATCTTCACAAAGCTTAATTCCTGCCTCAATCCATGTCCATTTTTCCTCTCGGGAGCACTCGCCTTGCATTGTTTGAAGGTCTCGTGTCAGAGTCCTGAGTGTTTTCAATCTGCACATCTGTGTTGGTTCTTCTGGAGGAACGCCCTGTAAGGCGGCATCTTTAGCTGCCTGATCGGCTAGGGCATTTCCCTGTGCTTCTGTGGTATTTTCCTTGGTATGGGCCTTACACTTCAGGATGGACACTTCCTGAGGTAATTGTATGGCCTCCAGTAAGTCTCGGACTTCTTTTCCATTTCGGATAGGTGTACCAGCAGCAGTGAGGAATCCTCTTTTCCGCCACAACAGACCAAAGTCGTGAGCGACTCCAAAAGCATAACGCCAATCTGTGTAGACATTAACTGTCTGTCCTTCTGCTATTCGACATGCTTCTGACAGGGCCCGTAACTCGGCCTGTTGTGCTGACGTTCCTGAGGGTAAACATCCTTTCGCCACTACCTCATATAAGGTTGTAACTGCCCATCCTGCTTTTCTGGTACCATTGTCAACAAAAGAGGAACCATCTGTAAACAGGATGAGGTCTGGGTTGTGCAGAGGCTCCTCTGCTGCTAAGGCTGCTTCTTCTGTTTCTTTTTAAATCTCCACGCAGTCATGCTCTTCACATTCTCCCCCCTCTTGCTCCCTCGATTCTGACATCGGGAGCATAGTTGCGGGATTAACCGGGCTGGCCCGCACGATATGGAGATTAGGAGCTTCCAAAACTGCTGTCCAGCAGGTCCATCTAGTTGCCGTCACCTGAGACATTCGATTCATAGACAGCAAAGCGTGTACGGTGTGGGGACACTTGACAATCAGCTTTTGGTCGAGGACTAGACCCGCAGTGATCATTACCGCTCGACATGTAGCTTCAATGGCCCTTCGGCAACTTCCCCATCCGAGGGCTACCGCATCCAGTTTTGCCGAATAATAGCCAATAGGTCTTTGCCGATCCCCATGTTCTTGTGTCGTATAGCTGTCATATATCCTTCTTCCTCATGGACAAACAGGGTAAATGGCTTACCACTGTCGGGGATTCCCAGAGCCAGTGCCGAACACAAAGCCTTTTTCAAACTCAGGAAGGCCTCTTGCTGTTCTTTAGTGAGGATGATGGCTTCTTTAGAGGTTACGTTTCCCCTTTAAAATATCATTCAATGGCTGAGCAAGCTGTGTGAAGGAGTCAATCCAATTTCTGTTCAAGTTACACAATCCCAAAAAAGACCTTAGTTCCTGAATAATGGTGGGTTTTTTAGCAGCCCGAATGGCTGCAGTTCTATCCTGGGTAAGTTCTCTCTTTCCTTGTGAAATCTTTTGTCCCAAGTATATAACCTCTTCTTGGGATATTTGTGCTTTGTCGATGCTGGCTTTATGTCCTTTCAGCCGAAGGTGGTCCAGCAAAGCTCGTAAATCTTGTTCATGCTGGTCTTCCGTGTTTGAAGCTAGCAGGATATCGTCTACATATTGGATGACTGTGGATGACAGGGGAGATAATTCTCGCAAATGGCTTTGTAAAGCCATGTGGAATACCGTAGGGCTGTTGTGGAAACCCTGTGGTAACCGGGTCCAAGTATACTGTTGTCCTTGGACCATGAAAGCAAACCACTGTCGAACCTCCGGTGCTAGAGGCACCGACCAAAATCCGTTGGCCATATCTAGAACGAGAAACATTTATGTTCCGGTTTGAGGGCATTAAAAATGGTGGAGGGATCTGCGACCAAAGGAGCTTTTTGATCAATACACTGGTTAGCTTTCCTATAATCGACAGTCAAAAGCCAAGTCTCATTAGATTTCTGTACCGGCCACATGGGGCTATTGGAGGAGCTATGTGTTTTAATAAGCATCCCTTGTTTCTCCAATTGCTGAATAACCGGTAAGGTTCCCGCGATGGCAGTTGGACTGATGGGATACTGTTTAGTGCATGGAGGCTTGGTCCCGGTAAATGACGCAGGCTCCATCTGGAGTAGGCCACAATCGTTCTTATCTTTAGCCCATATCGGGTGTTCCTTCAATTCTTCTTTCTTCAAAGTTATAATTGACCATGTCACCCGACCATTCTCGAAATGCAACGATGAATCTACTTGGATTAGAACGTCCATTCCCAAAAGGGGTTGATCTACTGGGCCTATCCAGACCGGCGTGGTTAGTTCATGTGGACCCAGCCCTATAAGTACTGGTGTTGTCCTTTTAATTTCCATTTTATGGCCCCCAACTCCATAGGCTGTACGTGCCCTACCATCCAACGGCAAAAAGTCTCCATATTGTAGGGGTAAACATGTTAATTCAGCCCCTGTGTCTAAAAGACATTCCAGATCCTTATCGCCCACCCTCACAGTTATATATAGCCCATCTCCCCTCTGTTGTACTGGTGCGAGGAGGGGGGCCAGGGTGGGCTCTAACCGTTTTTTACTATCCCAAGTAACTCCTTCTGTTGTTGTATTGTCAGTCGCTTAAATGCTTCTATGTGGTCGTTATCTTGTGACAAGCCTGGTTTGTTGGCTGAATTGTATCCCTGGCTGCGTCCTCTTCCCCAGCCACGACCTTTCTGTTTTGCCCTGCACGTCTTGGCCCAGTGACCTTCTTTCCCACAATAATGACATTTTCCGGGTAATTTTCCTAATGACTGTTTATCGGAATCCTGGGATTTTCATCCCATAGCCTGTACAGCTCAGACTTTAGCTCCCATATCCCGGTCTAATTGGTTACATCGATCCACCAATGCTGCAAAGGTAGTTCCTCTACCTTCCCAGTCCGGTAACACTACCTTAAGCATTTTGGACAGTTCTGGCTTTCGACCTGCCATGAAAGCTGCTTTCAGGGGTCCAATCACTTGTTCATCTATTTCCTCATCCGTATTATTCATACCCGAATGTTCTAGCCACGTGCATCGAAACCGTTCGTCATACTCCAGGACCTCCTCTGTTCCTTTCTGTTGGCAGGCTGCAATTTTTCCCCAGTCTGTCTTAGCTGGGCTGAAGGCTTGCAGCCAGTGTTTAATCGTCTCCCATCCCGCATCTAATTCTTGCTCATCCTGCCCGAAATCTTCTTCTACCTTGTCGTGCAATTTTCTTCCCTGTGTTTTTGGCACCATTCTGGTCAAAATTTGCACTCCGTCCCAGGGATGAAGTTGATATATATTTCTTAAGCGGTCCAATTGGTCCCACGTTTTTACTCCCCCTTTCTTTGGATTGGGCAATTCCTTGGACCATTTATCAATTTTCTCTGGGTCTGCCGGATCATGAAATAAGTATTCTGCATACACCCTTTTCCTCGTTTTTTTGGTTCCGCTCTCATCCGCAGTCTCTTCTGATTTGACTACAACTCGTCTTTTTTTAAACGGGGCAAAGCGCACCCCTAATTCATCATCCTCCGACACTGTATTGTCGGAGGATTCAGAATCCGTATCTATTCCTCGGTCCTGTCTTCGGGTTTGCGCTTTTAATTTATCCAAACATGGGTACCCTGGGAATTGACCGATACATTTTCCTTTTCCCATTACTGTCTCTTGACCTAATGATTTTTTCCATTCTTTAATTTCACCATTAAGATCTCTAACTTCTGCTTCCAGCTTTTCAAGTTCAAGTTTTTTCTGTCGCAGCTGTGCACAAACAACTTGCAATTGGTCCTTTGTACTGGTCAGTTCTCGATCATGTTGGGAACACATAATTTCATTCCGGTTTCGGATCTTTCCCATAACCGCTAGGGACCATCTAGTTCGCTCTTTATTTTTCATACGAGTCGTTTTTCCCCAGACCTTTTTAATCTCGTCCAAGGACCATTGTCCTTTGGAGGTTCCGTACTTTTGTTCGATCTTAATATAGGTTTTAGATAAATTGAATTGTTGCTCTATGTATTCTTTCAACTGTTCGAGAATTAAATCTCGTGAAACTTCAGGTGGTGCCTGCCCACCTTTAATAGTTGTAGCCAATCCTTTGCTCTTATCTCCTGCTGCCATAATACTGATTTCTTTACTGGGGTCTCGAGTCGTAGGCTTTCCAGCCGATCAATAGGTCGGTGATTAATTAACTAACACACCGCCGAAGTTTAGACGTCTATTGGACCTCGAGCCGACTACCAACCGGAGGATTCGCAAACCGGAGGCTTTCAGAATCGTGTAGAAGGAGAGGCGAATTTAGACTTTTGACCGAGGACTTTTTTATAAAGAGGAGTCCTTACCTCAGTATGTCGGTCCGATGTCCAAAATTCAGTTTCTTTCCTCAGTGATCGTGTTCGTGACGCCAAAATTGTTAGATCTCTTAATTTCCAATGAAATACGAACTCTGATTGTAGTTTTAATGTAACTTTATTTCTGCCAGACAGCAACAAGCTTCTGGCTTTAAGCCAGGTCTTTGTCCTTCTGAGACCACATGGTCAAAATGGCTGTACTTATACCTGGATCAATTTACAGAAAAGAACTCGCCTTCTTTGGCCTTATTGGCTCAATTAATAGTCTTTTAACCTTTTAATTGGCTCGTTACCCAAGGTTCTAAAATGTCAAGTTGATTGATGACTTAATGCAACATACTGAACTGCACGTAGTCATTGGAGTCTGTGTTTTCTCAACCTGTCTAAATGCAGCATGTTTGAATTCTCTATCAATGGTCTGATTACTTGAATTGAGTGTTTTTGTAGTGTTGGTTACATAAGGCCAAAGGAATGCTGTGATACATAGTTAAGTGACCCAACAAGGCTTGGTGCTGCCTTAATGGCCGGACTGTTAAGTTTGTCGCCCTCCGGGAGCAGGGTGTGGAGTCCGTGTTTCCCCGCAGGCTGTGGAGTTTTACCTTATTGCTGTTTATGAGACCTTGCTATGTGCAATTTGGGTGTCACATCTTGCTACCTTACAACAGTGACTACATCTCAAATTGTAACTTATAGGAGGTGAAGCACTTTGCGACGTCCTGAGATCAAGAAATACATTATTATAAATGCGAATTCTTTTTTACATGCCAAAGCAACTTGGATGAAACTAGCAAAGTGAGTGAGTGAAGTCTTCAGGGCCAATAGGATCTCAGCACAAAAAAGGAAGAAGGATTATGGTGTTAGGAAGGGTGTCAAAGTAAGTCTCCTCACATTTGAATAAACTGGAGGGAATTTTAACATGGGGAATGGATGGGAGATTAAATGTGCAAAAAAATGGAAGTGTGTCGGGAAGCTGGCTCTAACCCGCTGAATTCTGGCTTTTCCTTAGGCAGGCCAACTGCAGTGAGGCGAGGACACCCTCAGGGAGCACTCCTTATCGCCAGGAGGTGCAGGAGTGCTTCCTCCCGGCCCCCCAAACTCCCCCACCATAAGAACCCCCATTCCCCTACAACCCCCCGCCACAGGATCAGACCACCCTCTGGGTCAGGGATTGGACCCCAAAAGGATTGGGGATCGGACCTCCCCTCCACCCTGGGATCAGACCGCCTCGGATTGAAGCTCCCCAGGGTCAGGGATCAGAGATCCCTTGGGATGGAACCCCTCTCCAACCCAGGGTCGGGAATCAGGCGCCCTCCCCCCCAGGGATCAGAGATCCCTTGGGATAGAATCTCTCCCACACCCATGGTTGGGGATCGGACCCCCCTCCCCTTTGGGATAGAACACCCCCCTCCACCCCCACCCCACCTAGGGTCGGGGATCGGACACCCACTTAAGATAGAATCCCACCCCCCCCGGATCCCCCACCCAGGGTCGGGGATCGGACACTCCCTTGGGATAGAACCCCCACCCCCCCGCACCCCCCACCCAGAGTCGGGGATCGGACCTACCTGGCCCTGCGGCCTCTTCTCCAGCATTCCCTGCCCTGACTGGAAACCAAGCCTGTCAATCAGCCTGTCTTCCGGGTGGGCAACCTGGCAATGATATAAGGCGCACGCTGTGAAGTAAAATCTCCACAGCGTGCGGGGAAACCCAGAGATCCAGGTCTGCCCGCCCCACTCCCAGCACATCTAAATGTGAAAATTCCCCCCATTATTTTACTACTGGGGCATAGTTCAGATGGGCCAAACCAAATTTCTGAGCTGCTGCAACCTCATGGTTTTGATAATCGGGGGTAAGTACTGTGTGGCGGGGGAAGGTTGGTAGATGACCTTTGTCTTACAGATATTTAGTGTAAAGCCCATGCTCTCATACGCTTCGGTAAAGGTGTTGACGATGGTTTGGAGTTCGACCTCCATTCGGACGCAGGTGTTGTCTGCATATTGTAATTCAATGACAGAGGATGGGATGACCTTGGATCTGGACTGGAGGTAACATTTGTTCTGTAGATTAGCTCCACTCCAGTGGGGAGCTTACTGAGGGTGAGATGGAGCATTGCAGCAAGGAAGGTGAAGAAGAGCGTTGGTGCGATGACACAGCCTTGCTTGGCCCTGATCCGTACGTGAATTGGGTCTGTGATGGATCTGTTGGTCAGGATCACGGCTTGCATGCCATCATGAAGCAGGCAGAGGATGGTGACAAACTTTTCAGGGCAGCTGAATTAGAAGAGGTCACTCCATAATCCCTCACAGTTGACAATGTCGAAGGCCGTTGTGAGGTCAAAGCAGGCCATGTACAGAGGGTGGTGCTGTTCCCGGCATTGCTCTTGAATTTGACGCGCGGTGAAGATCGTGTCCATTGTGCGCCTTTGTGGGCGGAATCCGCATTGCGATTCTGGGAGGAGTTTTTCAGCCTCTGGGAAAAGGCAATTGAGGAGGATTCTTGCGATGACTTTCCCTGTGGCAGACAGCAGGGAAACTCCTCTGTAATTACAGCAATCAAACTTCTCACGACGAGATCTTGGACAACATGGACCATTTTACATACCTCGGGAGCTGACTGTCAACAAGGGAAGATGTCGATGATGAAGTCCAACACCGCCTTCAGTGTGCCAGTTGTAAGGTTCTGCAAAACCAACCACGGAGACATGTGGCAGGGAGAATGGGAAGATGCCATATTTAAAATGACCAACTGCAGCCAACAGCCTGTAAACCGCGGAGGATGATGGGACTCCGGCCACCCTGTCCAGGCAAAATCTCCCCAGTAATACACAAGGCAACACAAAGGGTATCAGTTTGAATAATTAAACAAAGGCCCACAGGTCTGATGCAATCAGTTTGGCCAGCCCAGACAGAGTGGCACCTCTGTCGAGATAGTGAACAATCATCTTCATTCCAGACAGATCGATACACATCGAACTGCCATTCACACCCCATGAACGGACTATAAGAAAAGCTGCAAAAAGTTGGAGAGGTTGGAGGTTTTGGAAGGTGGGGGAGGTTTTGGAGAGGGGGGTAGTTTTGGAAGTTGGAGAGTTTGGAGCTTGCAGCTTGTAACTAGAGAGAGCTCCCTCTCCCTCTCGCTCTCGCTCCACCAGAGGAAGAAGCAGCAGTTCCGCAGGCGAAGCCACCGAGACTGAAAACCAGCAGGCAGTGGCAGTGACTTCCCACAGCTGAGCTGAGCAAGGAAACCAACCAGAGGTTGGAGGAGCCAACCGAAAGGCAAAGAGAAGAAACCAACGCAACATCGAGGAGGAAAACCGAAACGACCAACAACGTAAAACCCACCCCAGAGGGACCCCGAGCTGAAATAAGTGCCCCCAGAACCCCGGAGTTGATAGGATTGTGAGTATAGCTCAAACCCCCTCACAGACTTAATTTAGGATAGGAATTGGTAAGAAGGGTGGAAGTGGGAGGTGTGGTTGTGTGTGAGTGGAATGTTTTAACCTCTTATTTTCCCCTTCCCTGTTGCGAGATTTTTCGTGTTGTTGATTGAGATTGTGCCATTACTGCTATTTCTGACCTCTTCCTATGCCCTCTATCTTGCTGTTTACTATTCTAAATAAACAACATTAGCCATTTTGTGCTCTTATCCACTGTGTCTGGTGCCTCATTATTCACCCATCCTCATAAATCGCACGTACTGAACCTCAGGGGAGTGTGGATTCGAACCCACACCCCAAGCTCCCCTTACACAGTGCAGCCTTCAGTCACCTGAGGAAGCAAATGTTTGAAGACCAGGGCCTGAAACCCGGCACCAAGCACATGGTCTACAGAATAGTAGTGATACCTATATGCTTCAGAGATATGGACTATGTACAACAGGCACCTTAAAAGCACTGGAGAAGTACCAATGCTGCCTCCTCAAAATACTGCAAATTCATTGACAGGACAAGCACACCAATGTCAGTGTTCTCGCTCAGGCCAACATCCCCAGCATCGAAGCATTGACCACGCTTGATCAGCTCTGATGGACGGGCCATATCGTCCGCATGCCCGATATTCGGCTCCTAAAACATGCGCTCTACTTAGAGCTCCGATGTAGCAAGCGAGTCCCAGGCGGGCAGAGAAAACGCTTCAAGGACACCCTCAAAGCCTCCTTGAAAAAGTGCAACATCCCTACCGACACCTAGGAATCTCTGGCCCAAGACCGCTCAAAGTGGAGGAAAAACATCCGGGAAGGCGCTGAACATCTCAAGTCCCTTCGCCAGGAGCAAGCGGAAGCCAAGTGCAAACAGTAGAAGGAGTGCACGACAACCCAAGCCGTCCCTCCAACTACTGCCTGCCCGACCTGTGACAGAGACTGTAGGTCCCGCATTAGAATCATAGAATCATAGAAATTTACAGCAAGGAAGGAGGCCATTTTGGCCCATCGTGTCCATGCCGGCCAACAAGAGGCTACCCAACCTAATCCAACTTTCCAGCTCTCGGCCCGTAACCCTGTAGGTTACGGCACTTCAGGTGCACATCCAAATACTTTTAAAATGTTGTGAGGGTTTCTGCCTCTACCACTCTTTCAGGCAGTGAGATCCAGACCTCCACAACCCTCTGGGTAAAGAAATTTCCCCTCATATCCCCTCTAAACCTTCTACTAATTACTTTAAATTTATGTCCCCTGGTTGTGGACCCCTCCTGCTACGGGAAATAGGCCCTTTCTATCCAGTATATCTAGGCTTCTCATAATTTTATACACCTCAATGAGGTCTGTCCTCAGCCTCCTCTGTTGCAAGAAAAACAAACCCAGCCTATCCAATCTGTCCTCATAGCTAAGATTCTCTCCAGTGCAATCACATCCTTCCTGTAATGCGGTGACCAGAACTACATGCAGTACTCCAGCTGTGGCCTAACTAGTGTTTTATACAGTTCAAGCATAACCCCCTCTGCTCTTGTATTCTATGCCTCGGCTAATAAAGGCAAGCATTCCGTATGCCTTCTTAACCATCTTATCTACCTGGCCTGCTACCTTCAGGGATCTGTGGACATCCACTCCAAGGTCCCTTTGTCCCTCTACACTTCTCAGTGTCCTACCATTTAATGCGTATTCCCTTTCCTTGTTAGCATTCTCCTAATGCATTACTTCACACTTCTCCAGATTAAATTCCATTTGCCACTGTTCTGCCCACCTGACCAGTTGATTGATATCTTCCTGCAGTCTATAGCTTTCTTCTTCATTATCAACCACACAGCCGATTTTAGTATCATCTGCAAACTTCTTAATCGTACCCCCTATATTCAAGTCTAGATAAGAACATAAAAACATAAGAATTAGGAACAGGAGTAGGCCATCTAGCCCCTCGAGCCTGCTCCGCCATTCAATAAGATCATGGCTGATCTGGCCGTGGACTCAGCTCCACTTACCCGCCCGCTCCCCGTAACCCTTAATTCCCTTATTGGTTAAAAATCTATCTATCTTTGACTTGAATACATTCAATGAGCTAGCCTCAACTGCTTCCTTGGGCAGAGAATTCCAAAGATTCACAACCCTCTGGGAGAAGAAATTCCTTCTCAACTCGGTTTTAAATTGGCTCCCCCGTATTTTGAGGCTGTGCCCCCTAGTTCTAGTCTCCCCGACCAGTGGAAACAACCTCTCTGCCTCTATCTTGTCTATCCCTTTCATTATTTTAAATGTTCCAAAAGATCACTCCTCATCCTTCTGAACTCCAACGAGTAAAGACCCAGTCTGCTCAATCTATCATCAAAAGGTAACCCTCTCATCTCTGGAATCAACCTAGTGAATCGTCTCTGTACCCCCTCCAAAGCTAGTATATCATTCCTTAAGTAAGGTGACCAAAACTGCACGCAGTACTCCAGGTGCGGCCTCACTAATACCCTATACAGTTGCAACAGGACCTCCCTGCTTTTGTACTCCATCCCTCTCGCAATGAAGGCCAACATTCCATTCGCCTTCCTGATTACCTGCTGCACCTGCAAACTAACTTTTTGGGATTCATGCACAAGGACCCCCAGGTCCCTCTGCACTGCAGCATGTTGTAATTGAAAATAATATTCCCTTTTACTGGTTTTTTTTTCCAAGGTGGATGACCTGACATTTTCCGACATTGTATTCCATCTGCCAAACCTTAGCCCATTCGCTTAACCGATCTAAATCTCTTTGCAGCCTCTCTGTGTCCTCTACACAACCCGCTTTCTCACTAATCTTTGTGTCATCTGAAAATTTTGTTACACTACACTCTGTCCCCTCTTTCAGGTCATCTATGTATATTGTAAACAGTTGTGGTCCCAGCACTGAGCCCTGTGGCACACCACTAACCACCGATTTCCAACCCGAAAAGGACCCATTTATCCCGACTCTCTCTTTCTGTTAGCCAGCCAATTCTCGATCCATGCTAATACATTTCCTCTGACTCCATGTACCTTTAACTTCTGCAGTAACCTTTTGTGTGGCACCTTATCGAATGCCTTTTGGAAATCTAAATATACCACATCCATCGGTACAACTCTATCTACCATGCTCGTTATATCCTCAAAGAATGCCAGTAAATTAGTTAAACACGATTTCCCCTTCATGAATCCATGTTGCGTCTGCTTGATTGCACTATTCCTATCTAGATGTCCCGCTATTTCTTCCTTAATGATAGCTTCAAACATTTTCCCCACTACAGATGTTAAACTAACCGGCCGATAGTTACCTGCCTTTTGTCTGCCCCCTTTTTTAAACAGAGGCGTTACATTAGCTGCTTTCCAATCCGATGGTACCTCCCCAGAATCCAGAGAATTTTGGTAGATTATAACGAATGCATCTGCTATAACTTCCGCCATCTCTTTTAATACCCTGGGATGCATTTCATCAGGACCAGGGGACTTGTCTACCTTGAGTCCCATTAGCCTATCCAGCACTACCCCCCTAGTGATAGTGATTATCTCAAGGTCGTCCTTTCCCACATTCCCGTGACCAGCAATTTTTGGCATGGTTTTTGTGTCTTCCACTGTGAAGACCGAAGCAAAATAATTGTTTAAGGTCTCAGCCATTTCCACATTTCCCATTATTAAATCCCCCTTCTCATCTTCTAAGGGACCAACATTTACTTTAGTCACTCTTTTCCGTTTTATATATCGGTAAAAGCTTTTACTATCTGTTTTTATGTTTTGCGCAAGTTTAATTTCGTAATCTATCTTTCCTTTCTTTATTGCTTTCTTAGTCATTCTTTGCTGTCGTTTAAAGTTTTCCCAATCGTCTAGTTTCCCACTAACCTTGGCCACCTTATACGCATTGGTTTTTAATTTGATACTCTCCCTTATTTCCTTGGTTATCCACGGCTGGTTATCCCTTCTCTTACCGCCCTTCTTTTTCACTCGAATATATTTTTATTGAGCACTATAAAAGAGCTGCTTAAAAGTCCCCCACTATTCCTCAATTGTGCTACCATTTAGTCTGTGTTTCCAGTCTACTTTAGCCAACTCTGCCCTCATCCCACTGTAGTCCCCTTTGTTTAAGCATAGTATGCTCGTTTGAGACACTACTTCCTCACCCTCAATCTGTATTACAAATTCAGATCATACTGTGATTACTCATTCCGAAAGGATCTTTTACTAGGAGATCGTTTATTATTCCTGTCTCATTACACAGGACCAGATCTAAGATAGCTTGCTCCCTTGTAGGTTCTGTAACATACTGTTCTAAGAAACAATCCCGTATGCATTCTATGAATTCCTCCTCAAGGCTACCCCGGTGCGATTTGATTTGACCAATCGATATGTAGGTTAAAATCCCCCATGATTACTGCCGTTCCTTTTTCACATGCCTGCATTATTCTCTTGATTATTGCCCGCCCCACCATGAAGTTATTATTTGGGGGCCTATAAACTACGCCCACCAGTGACTTTTTCCCCTTACTATCTCTAATCTCCACCCACAATGATTCAACATTTTGTTCATTAGAGTCAATATCGTCTCTCACAACTGCCCTGATATCATCCTTTATTAACAGAGCAACCCCACCTCCTTTCCCTGCTTGTCTATCTTTACGAATTGTCAGATACCCCTGTATGTTTAATTCCCAGTCTTGGCCACCATGCAACCATGTTTCTGTAATGGCCACCAAATCACACCCATTTGTTATGATTTGTGCCGTCAACTCATTTACTTTATTTTGAATGCTGCATGCGTTTAGGTAGAGTGTTTTAATACTAGTTTTTAAACCATGATTTTTAGTTTTGACCCCTCCTGCAGCCCCTTTACATTCATACATATTGTCCCTTCCTGTCACCTTGTGGTTTACACTTACCCCAGTGCTACTCTGCTCTGTTGCCTCCTGTCTTTTGCATTCTTTCTTGGGGTCCTGTTCATCTGAGTTCTCACCCTCTCTAACTAGCTCAGAGCCCACCTGGGTTCTGATTACTCCTTGCATTGAGGCACCGAGCTTTCATACTTGCCTTTTTATTACACTTTGACCCTTTAGAATTTTGCTGTACAGTGGCCCTTTTTGTTTTTTGCCTTGGGTTTCTCTGCCCTCCACTTTCACTCATCTCCTTTCTGTCTTTTGCTTTTGTCTCCATTTTGTTTCCCTCTGTCTCCCTGCATTAGTTTCCATCCCCCTGCCATATTATTTTAACTCCTCCCCAACAGCACGAGCAAACACTCCCCCTAGGACATTGGTTCCGGTCCTGCCCAGGTGCAGACCGTCCGGTTTGTACTGGTTCCACCTCCCCCAGAACCGGTTCCAATGCCCCAGGAATTTGAATCCCTCCCTGCTGCACCACTGCTCAAGCCACGTATTCATCTGAGCTATCCTGCGATTCCTACTCTGACTAGCACATGGCACTGGTAGCAATCCTGAGATTACTACTTTTGAGGTCCTACGTTTTAATTTAGCTCCTAGCTCCTTAAATTCGTCTCGTCGGGCCTCATCCCTTTTTTTACCTATATCATTGCTACCAATGTGCACCACGACAACTGGCTGTTCACCCTCCCTTTTCAGAATGTCCTGCACCTGCTCCGAGACATCCTTGACCCTTGCACCAGGGAGGCAACATACCATCCTGGAGTCTCGGTTGCGGCCGCAGAAACGCCTATCTATTCCCCTTACGATTGAATCCCCTATTACTGTCGCTCTTCCACTCTTTTTCCTGCCCTCCTGTGCAGCAGATCATTGATGTATACCACAAAAAGCAAGGGACCGCGTACTGAGCCCTGCAGAACCCCACTGAAAATAGCCTTCCAGTCACAAAAACACGCATCAACCATTGCTTCCTGCTTCCTGCCTTTGAGCCAATTTTGGATTCAACTTCCAGCTTTGCCCTGAATCCCATGACTAGTCTGCCATATGGGACCTTATCAAAAGACTTGCTGAACTCCATATACACTACATCAAACGCACTACCCTCATTGACCCTCCTTGTCACCTCCTCAAAAAATTTAATCAAGTTAGTCAGACACGACCTTCCCTCAACAAATCCGTGCTGACTGTCCTTGATTAAACCGTGTCTTTCTAAATGAAGATTTATTCTGTCCTTCAGAATTTTTTCCAATAATTTTCCCACCACCAAGGTTAGGCTGACTGGCCTGTAATTACTCAGTCTATTATTTTCTCCCTTCTTAAACAAAGGTACCACATTAGCAGTCCTCCAGTCCTCTGGCACCACACCTGAAGCCAGAGAGGATTGGAAAATGATGGTCAAAGACTCAGCTATTTCCTCTTTTGCTTTGTTTAACAGCTTGGGATACATTTCATCCAGGCCTGGGGATTATTCACTTTCAAAGCTCGTAAATCCCTTAATACCTCCTCTCTCACTATGTTTATTTCATCTAATATTTCACACTCCTCCCCGATAGCAGTGCCTGCATCGCCCCTCTCCTTTGTGAAAACAGACGTAAAGTATTCATTGAAAACCATACCCACATTTCACGCCTCCACACACAGATTACCTTCATGGTCTCTAATGGGCCCTGCCCTTTCTTTAGTTATCCTCTTGCTCTTAATATATTTATAAAACATCTTTGGGTTTTCCTTGATTTTATTTGCCAAGAATTTTTCATGCTCTCTCTTTGCTTTCCTAATATCCTTTTTAATTTCACCCCTGCAGATTCTGCAGTATTTAGCCCTCGGTATCTGTCATAAGCCTCCCTTTTTTCTTTATCCGACCGTGTATGTCCCTAGACATCCAGGAGGCTCCATATTTGTTCGTCCCACCCTTTTTCTTTAAGGGCACATATTTGGTCTGAACCCTCCGGATCTCCTCCTTGAATGCCTCCCACTGCTCTGACACTGATTTACCTTCAAGTAGCTGTTTCCAGTCCTCTATGGCCACCGTCAGTCACCTGAGAACTCATATTAGTGTAGAAGCAAGTCATCCTCGACTCTGAGGGACAGCCTAAGAAGAAGTTGCACTCTCTCTCTTGCTACAGAGAATCTGTATGTACATGTTTTGTGGGCCACACAAACAGCTTTTACAGTGACACATCGAAGCTGAAAGGTGTGCTGTGAACTAATATTACCACCAGCTGCCTTGTGATGCAATCACTCAGGGAGGGATATGCACTGGCCACATGGGTGGGTATTTATATATTCTGACAACTGGAGAAGTCCTGGCAAGTTTCTAGCACCTGGAGCAGTCTGTTCACAATGCCCATGAGCCGAAACGCATTGTGGAGGACCTCCCAGCGTGAGAAAGCTGTCTCCATTTGAGGAAGTGGCCCCAGGCGTTTCCAGCCCAAAGTCTGTAGAAGGCATGCTCCAAGTATCCTCTATCTCTGTTCTCAGTGTTACCCTGACTCAGTCTCTTGCTCAGTAAAACAGAGGCATACATCGCACAACGGTAGTATGGCTCTCAATAATTGGCAGCTAACCTCTCTTGGAAGGCTGAAAACATCATAACACACATTCCTTATTGTCTTCCCAAGGTAGAAGTGATGGCAGCTGGTGACAGCAGGTTGTGCCACACACTCTATCTGGCATAAAGACCGGCACAGATCCTCGCACCCTGGGTCATTTAGACAATTACTCTCGTGGCTCATCTTTACAATGTAGGCATGGCAGTAGTTCCATCTTTATGTTTTAGTTAGAAAGTGCACTCCAATGCAGCATGTGAAGCCGCGAAAGAGCTATACAGTTGCCTCAATTCATTGCACGTGGCCATCATTCAGGATGTAGCAGTTCAGACGAGACATTTTGTGGTACATATATTTTGCTCATTAGTCCAAGCTCTGCACAATTTTTGACTGCCAAAAACATAAACTGCTCTTTAAAGGGCTGCTGCAGTCCGTTGAACAACTGCAACTGAACTGGGCATTCCACCCCCCACCCCAACTGAGCAAGTGCCAAGTGGGAGGTCCAATGCAAGCCAGGAGTCAACCATTAACATGAAATGGGGAAGATCCACAGAAGATGAGCTTGATCATGACATGCGGATGCAAAGCATTCTAACTTCAAAATAGCCAAGAACAGAATCGGAACACTCACACTGACGCTCTTTGCAAAACTAAACAACTCAAAAAACTGAGAGCTAAAGGGCCAGAATTTGGTCAGAGTACTGCCCACAGCCGCCGAGGTACCGCCCAAAAAAAATGTTTCTGAGAGATTCCTGACGTACCACCCATCTGCCGCCCAGGTCCCACCCAGCAGGAGTTTCCTCCGTGAAGTACCACCGGCACAACTTCCTGTCGCCCACCCATCCTGGAGGCTCCAAAACTGGAATTTTCCTTGTGCACAATCTTCTAAGATTGTGCTCCCGCCCGCCAGAATGACCGCTGTCAAATAGGTGGTCTGAGCTGGCTGTAAATCGGGCGGCAGGGAGAATCGCGCAGAGTGCTCCAGTGCTGCACATCCCGGGTAGTGTCCATATACTGCACCACTATCAGAGGCTCAGAATTAGTTCTCAGATCGACCTTAAACGGCACAGAATGACTTCACAGAGGTAAATGAAAAGTACTCCGTTGAAGAGCAATGAGTTCCGAAACACAGTCAAGGCTCCATGGAGATGCGCTCTAAGGGTTTTTATCCACTGCAGGCAGAACAGAGTTAATGACAGAATGTGAGTGCACACATGGTATGAGCTTATGTCAAACTATATAGGCAATAATGAAATCATGTAATGCGCTGTCAGATGGCAGGATGTGATAGTGAGAACAGCACAAGCTCAAGTATATAAGACGGAAAAAGATATATAATGGACTGCAAGGTCACTGAGGAACATGTCATATCAGGGGTGGGACTCCGCGATGTTAGACCTAAGAAAATTTGGACTGAAGTGCAAGCTTTAATGTGTGCCCTCCAAGTTGTGCAACTGTCTCTCATTCAATGGCAGCCTTCCTACATTGGTCACCCTTACTTGTCGTAGCGCAATCGCCTGATGACAGGACCCATTAAACAGTCACATCATATGTGGACGGCAAGATATTCCTCAGACAACAGTACACCTGAAGGAGATTTGTCTGTTTCTCAGCAGGTATCCCAGATAATGTAAAAGTGAGACACTGACCAAGAGTAGGTGAAGAAGGTGACTGTATTGAATAGCGCAGCATGCCAAAGTGAAAAAACATGCAAACAATTGAATCCAACATATGCACATTATCTCAGAAACCACTCAGGTCATAATTACAATGATCCATGTAAAGCAACAGCTACAACTTAATGAAGAGTAAACAACATCTCCACCACCAATACTCAACCCTCTACCCACTACCACCACCTCTCTTCCAACCCCCCCCCCCTCGATGTGAGGCCCATCGTCCTCTTCATGGATCCGCCATTACCATGGCGAGCCGCACCCCTGCCACTCAGCGCCTCTGCTCCATCACATTGTGCAGGAGGGCAGCCGGAGCGCTGCTGACGTGTTCGCCTTGGAGAGAATGTAGGGGGTGAGATGGAAGCCGGCGGCATCTCTGGCTCCTCGATGATATGGGCTTGGGAGGGTTGCATGACATGTCCCGAAAACATCGATTGCCGCATGGCCTCTACAGAGTCGGTGTTACGCTCCACCGCACTAAAGAGCCGTTCCATACTGGTGGTGTGCTGCTCAGCAAAGGTGGCGATGCTGGCAGCGATCCCAGCCATGGTCTGCAGCACATCTCGAGCTAGGTCCTCGACAGCTGGACCATTTCCTGAATTGCTGCGAGCCGTCCTCCATCCTCATCGGATTGTTGCATCATCCTGGGGGCTTGCGGCTTGGTGGCTTTTCCGGCACGGCCTCTGCGCCTCCCAGCACTTGTTCCTGCTTCGTTCAACTCGAATCCCAAAAAGTAGGACCCCGGCACTGATGTTGGCCAATCAGGTGGCACACATGTCAGGAGGTTGGAGTCCTCCTCTTCCACCTCCTCGAACTCAACTGGTCGAACACTGGCACTTCTCCCTCCTCGTCTACCTTGAGTTCCATTAGCCTGTCCAGCACTACCCCCCTAGTGATAGTGATTTTCTCAAGGTCCTCCCTTCCCACATTCCTGTGACCAGCAATTTTTGGCATGGTTAGAGATAGTAAGGGGAAAAAGTCACTGGTGGGCGTAGTTTATAGGCCCCCAAATAATAACTTCACGGTGGGGCGGGCAATAATCAAGGGAATAATGGAGGCATGTGAAAAAGGAACGGCAGTAATTATGGCGGATTTTAACCTACATATCGATTGGTCAACTCAAATCGCACGGGGTAGCCTGGAGGAGGAATTCATAGAATGCATACGGGATTATTTCTTAGAACAGTATGTAACAGAACCTACAAGGGAGCAAGCTATCTTAGATCTGGTCCTGTGTAATGAGGCAGGAAAAATAAACGATCTCCGAGTAAAAGATCCTCTCGGAATGAGTAATCACAGTATGGTTGAATTTGTAATACAGATTGAGGGTGAGGAAGTTGTGTCAGAAATGAGCGTACTATGCTTAAACAAAGGGGACTACAGTGGGATGAGGGCAGAGTTGGCTAAAGTAGACTGGAAACACAGACTAAACGGTGGCACAATTGAGGAACAGTGGAGGACTTTTAAGGAGCTCTTTCATAGTGCGCAACAAAAATATATTCCAGTGAAAAAGAAGGGCGGTAAGAGAAGGGATAACCAGCCGTGTATAACCAAGGAAATAAAGGAGAGTATCAAATCAAAGACCAATGCGTATAAGGTGGCCAAGGTTAGTGGGAAACTAGAGGATTGGGAAAATTTTAAACAACAGCAAAGAATGACTAAAAAAGCAATAAAGAAAGGAAAGATAGATTACGAAGGTAAACTTGCGCAAAACATAAAAACAGATAGTAAAAGCTTTCACCAATATATAAAACGGAAAAGAGTGACTAAAGTAAATGTTGGTCCCTTAGAAGATAAGAAGGGGGATTTAATAATGGGAAATGTGGAAATGGCTGAGACCTTAAACAATTATTTTGCTTCGGTCTTCACAGTGGAAGTCACAAAAACCATGCCAAAAATTGCAGGCCACAGGAATGTGGGAAGGGAGGACCTTGAGAAAATCACCATCACTAGGGAGGTAGTGCTGGACAGGCTAATGGGACTTAAGGCAGACAAGTACCCTGGTCCGGAGGAAATGCATCCCAGGGTATTAAAAGAGATGGCGGAAGTTATAGCAGATGCATTCGTTATAATCTACCAAAATTCTCTGGATTCTGGGGAGGTACCAGCGGATTGGAAAGCAGCTAATGTAACGCCTTTGTTTAAAAAAGGGGGCAAACAAAAGACAGGCAACTATAGGCCGGTTAGTTTAACATCTGTAGTGGGGAAAATGCTTGAAACTATCATTAAGGAAGAAATAGCAGGACATCTAGATAGGAATAGTGCAATCAAGCAGACGCAGCATGGATTCATGAAGGGGAAATCATGTTTAACTAATTTACTGGCATTCTTTGAGGATATAACGAGCATGGTGGATAGAGGTGTACCGATGGATGTGGTGTATTTAGATTTCCAAAAGGCATTCGATAAGGTGCCACACAGAAGGTTACTGCAGAAGATAGAGGTACGCGGAGTCAGAGGAAATGTATTAGCATGGATAGAGAATTGGCTGGCGAACAGAAAGCAGAGAGTCGGGATAAATGAGTCCGGTTGGAAATCGGTGGTTAGTGGTGTGCCACAGGGATCGGTGCTGGGACCACAACTGTTTACAATATACATAGATGACCTGGAAGACGGGACAGAGTGTGGTGCAACAAAATTTGCAGATGACACTAAGATTAGTGGGAAAGCGGGTTGTGTAGAGGACACAGAGAGGCTGCAAAAAGATTTGGATCGGTTAAGCGAATGGGCGAAGGTTTGGCAGATGGAATACAATGTCGGAAAGTGTGAGGTCATCCACCTTGGGAAAAAAAACAGTAAAAGGGAATATTATTTGAATGGGGAGAAATTACAACATGCTGAGGTGCAGAGGGACCTGGGGGTCCTTGTGCATGAATCCCAAAAAGTTAGTTTGCAGGTGCAGCAGGTAATCAGGAAGGCGAATGGAATGTTGGCCTACATTGCGAGAGGGATGGAGTACAAAAGCGGGGAAGTCCTGCTGCAACTGTACAGGGTATTGGTAAGGCCGCACCTGGAGTACTGCATGCAGTTTTGGTCACCTTACTTAAGGAAGGATATACTGGCTTTGGAGGGGGTACAGAGATGATTCACTAGGCTGATTCCGGAGATGAGGGGGTTACCTTATGATGATTGATTGAGTAGACTGGGTCTTTACTTGTTGGAGTTCAGAAGGATGAGGGGTGATCTTATAGAAACATTTAAAATCATGAAAGGGATAGACAAGATAGAGGCAGAGAGG
This sequence comes from Pristiophorus japonicus, assembly GCF_044704955.1. Classification (NCBI taxonomy): domain Eukaryota; kingdom Metazoa; phylum Chordata; class Chondrichthyes; family Pristiophoridae; genus Pristiophorus; species Pristiophorus japonicus. The sequence goes on from NC_091977.1 coordinate 305,866,089, forward strand.
TTGTTTCCACTGGTAGGGGAGACTAGAACTAGGGGGCACAGCCTCAAAATACGGGGGAGCCAATTTAAAACCGAGTTGAGAAGGAATTTCTTCTCCCAGAGGGTTGTGAATCTGTGGAATTCTCTGCCCAAGGAAGCAGTTGAGGCTAGCTCATTGAATGTATTCAAGTCACAGATAGATAGATTTTTAACCAATAAGGGAATTAAGGGTTACGGGGAGCGGTCGGGTAAGTGGAGCTGAGTCCACGGCCAGATCAGCCATGATCTTATTGAATGGCGGAGCAGGCACGAAGGGCTAGATGGCCTACTCCTGTTCCTAATTCTTATGTTCTTATGTTCTCCCTCCTGGTCTTCGTGACTCTGGGTGGAGGAGGTGGGTGAGTTGGATATGGGTGATCTTGGGTTGGGATGGAGGAAGGAGCTGATGTGTTGGGCTGCTGACAACGTCTAACTGGAAGGCGTTGGTGTCACACACTCGGCCTTTGTGTGCCAGAGGTGGATGGGATGCATTGCTCGGTGCTGTCCGAATCAACATCTGCAAATAGAGGACAACATTTTGGTGTATAGCTGGGGGGTGGGGTTGCTCAAGCTGACACGTGATCCGTCACATTTGAAATTCTTATTTCAAGGACTTCCATCGCTACATGAGCACACCATTAATGGCCGACAAACAGTGTGTTAAAAGGCATTTGACTTAACATTGCATGACCTTGCATGACATGAGCGTAAAGCAGACCGGAGATTAGTAT